>NC_061088.1:30215043-30398035 GCF_015104395.2 Macrobrachium nipponense | reverse complement strand
CTGTAATGAATATAGGTAAAACAGTTAATTTCATACAATCAACTTACCTGTCAGATATATACTTAGCTAAGACTCCGTCGTCCCCTCCCCGACAGAAATTCATATTTCGCGCCACTCGCTACAGGTAGGTCAGGTGATCTACCGGCCTGCCCTGGGCGGCAGGACTAGGAACCATTCCCGTTATCTATCATATTTTCTCTGTCGCCGGTGGTATCAACATTGTTGTTACTACCTCCTGACTGGAATTTGCTTTTCAAGGCAATTGATCATCTTTATTGGGACTTTTTGGTGACGTACCTGGATCGTTTGTTGTTTGGCATTTCGCTACCGTGGACTGGATTTGGACTTGCTTTTGATTTTTCTACTAGAATGTCTGATTCAAGTGTTAGTGTGAGAGTGTGTGTGAATGTAGACTGCAAGGTGAGGATACCGAAGGCTTCGGTTGATCCTCACACTGTATGTCGTAAGTGTAGAGCGTTTGAATGTTCTTTGGCTAACACCTGTCATGAGTGTGAAAGGTTGAATGCTAATGAATGGAAGACTCTAACTTCTTACTTGAAGAAGTTAGAGAGGGATAGATTTAGACGGGCTGCACAAAAGGGTGTGAGTACAAGGCCTATTGAGCTTTTTCCTGAGTCTAACTCTTCTTTAATTAATGAATTTAATTCTCCTTCTGTATCTGAGCCCTCACAGTCTTTGCATTCAGATTCGGCTTCTGAATTGCCGATCTGAAGGCTACTCTTCATAAGATGAGGACCAAAATGGCGGCCATGCAAAGGGAAGGAAAGTGATAGTGACATGTTGAGTGAAGTGAGTGCTCCCAGTGTTGTCTCTGCGACGCTCCCAGGCCTAGACCTCTTCCAAGCTCCCATACCCAGAGGAGAAAGAAAGTCGAAAGCCTTACGGAGGTTGTGGAGAATCCCCACCGGTCAGGCGTCCCTTCAGCAGGCTCTGTCTCGCAACAGACTGCTCAGGACCGCTTCAAGAGGAGCGTCCTGCGTGAGTGTTTCTCTTCGTCCGGTTCTCCTTCACCTAAACGAGGGTGGAAGGACTCGGACTTTCCAGGCCCCTGAAAAGGCACTGGAAAGAACCCGCTTTTGACTCGAGCCCGGAACGCTTCTCTGATGAAGCCCCCTCTTCTATCAAGAAGGCGAAGATGGTCTCGACGTCTCCCCGTTCTGATTTAGAGGATCGTACGCCTTCAAGGTCTCCCTCTTCTCCCATTGAAGAGGATGCTGGAGTAGCTTCAAAGAGGATCCTGTTAGCTGTACAAGAACAGTTAGCCTCTTTGGTCGGAGTCCTTTCAAGAGATCCTCCTCGCAAAAAGGACGTTAGGCTTCCTGTTAAGAAGTCTCGTCTCCTTTCACCTGCCAGGCGCGAGACTCCAACCAGGCGTGAGGCCTCTTCTTCCAGGCTTGAAGCGTCAGCCAGGCGCGAGGCGCCAGACAGACAAGAAGAGCCTTCCAGGTGCGAGCAAGCCAACCAGGCGCGAGCAGCCTGCCAGACGTGAGGAGCTAACCAGGCGTAAGAGCCCAAAGGCCAGCCAGGCGTGAAGAGCCAACCAGGCGCGAGGAGTCAGCCAGGCGCGAGGCGCCAGCCAGGCGTGAGGAATCAGCCAGGCGAGAGGCGCCAGCCAGGCGCGAGGCGCCAGCTCTGCTTAAGAGAGACTCAGTGCATTCTCTTAGTCCCTCTCCTATTAGGAGTTTGTCTCCTGTAGAGAGAGAGGTTTGGGAAGATCCTCCTGAATTTAAGGCGGATTCTCCTCCGGAACCCTGTGTTGACGACGATTCGGAAGACGAGGCTCGTGGTAGAGAAGGACTCTCAAGCTATAAAGTGTTGACAGCCCTTCTTCTTCAGGAATATGGGGATGCGTTAACACCTGCCGCTCCTCCTTCTCCTCGATCTCTGTTTTCGAGTTCGAAGGTTCCTAAGTCTTCGTCGGTTCTGAAGATGAGACCTACCATCTCTATGAAGAGGGCTCTCCAGTCTCTTAACAACTGGATGAATACGAAGAAGGAGCTTGTCAGAACTATCTTCTGTATGCACCCGGCGAGACTTACTGGCAGAAGAGGTATATGGTACCAGACTGGGGAGAATATGGGCCTCTCTCTCCCAGCCTTGGCTGAAGCAGATTTTTCTACTTTAGTTGATGCCTCTCGTAGACATGGCCTGAAAAAAAAAAAAAAAAAAAAAAAAACTCGGCTCGTGTGACTTGGGGTATTTCTGAGCTGGACCATTCTCCTCAAGGGACTCTTCCATGTATTGGAAGTCTTCAATTTGCTGGACTGGTCCCTTGGGGTGATGTCCAAGAAGGCCCATGACTCGGAGGGTCTAGACCCTGAAGTCCTGCTTTGTATCTTGTCATGCATTGACAAGGCGGTGCAAGATGGCTCGGGAGAAGTCTCCTCCCTCTTTGGAGCGGGACTTCTGAAGAAAAGGACTGTGTTCAGTGCCTTTCTAACCAAGGCTGTTTCCCACTCTCAGAGAGCAGCCCGTTATTTACGCTCCCATGTCTGACTTTTTGTTTCCTTGCTCAGTTAGTGAAGGACATTTCCCGCTCACTAACTGAGAAGGCGACGCAGGATCTTCTCCTTCAGTCTTCAAGGAAGAAGAGACCGGCTGTAGTGGTTGAGAAGAAAGGGCCGAGTACGTCGCTTCAGCTCTTTCGAGGAGGCCCTCCCTCCAGAGCTCCCTCAAAAAGGAAAGCTCCTGAGAGGAGAGGTAGATCTGCCTTCCGTCCCTTTAAGAAAGGAAAATGAGACAGGGGGGGGGGAGCGAACCTCCAAACACCAGTAGTGTCCAGGCTACTCGGATTTGCAGAGGCCTGGACACTCATCAACACGGACGCCTCATCGATGTCTGTAATCAGGAAGGGATATTTTATCCCCTTCCAGGACAGTCCTCCCCTTACGACAACTCCGCGGGAACTGTCAGCCAGATACGGGACCCTGTACTGAGGGATACTCTTCGTCTGATGGTGGATCAAATGTAGGACAAGAGGGCGATAGAACTAGTGCTGGATCAAAACTCCCCGGGGTTTTTTACACAATCGTCTTTTTCTTGGTCGCAAAGCCTCGGGGGGGCTGGAGACCAGTACTAGACGTCAGCGCTCTGAACAAATTTGTTCAGAAGGAGAAGTTCTCTATGGAGACTTCGGCCTCAGTCCTTGCGGCTATGCGACAAGGAGATTGGATGGTGTCTCTGGATCTCCAGGACGCCTATTTTCACGTCCCGATTCACCCTTCTTCGAAGAAGTACCTCCGTTTCATGACGGGGGGAAGGATCTTTCAGTTCAGGGCCTTGTGTTTCGGCCTGTCCACAGCTCCTCAGGTCTTCACAAGCCTGATGAAGAATGTGGCGAGGTTTCTTCACCTCAAAGGTATAAATATCTCTCTGTATCTGGACGACTGGCTCATCAGGGCCAGATCAGAGAGACAGTGTTTGGAGGACCTTATATTGACCCTAAACCTGATCAAGTCGTTGGGATTGCTCGTGAACCTCGAGAAGTCGCAGCTGATCCCCAGACAGAACTTAGTCTATCTGGGGATTCAGATGGATTCTCGGGGTTTTCGAGTATTTCCTTCGCAAGAGAGACTCGTGAGAGGCTTGGAAAAAGTCTCTCTCTTCTTAGGGAAAGACGTACTTCGGCGAGGGGAATGGTTGAGCCTTCTGGGGACCCCTTTCCTCGCTCGAACAGTTCTTTCCCTCTAGGAAGACTTTCATCTGCGTCCTCTTCAGTTCTTCCTCAAGAGATCTTGGAGTTGGAAGACCGGACTTCTCTCCGACAGTTTTCTCATTCCAGTGGAAATGAAACCTCACTTGGAATGGTGGTTGTCCCCTTTGAAAGAGAACAAGGGAATCTCCCTGGAGGTTCTGAACCCAAGCCGAGTGTTGTATTCCGACGCGTCGGAGAAGGGTTTGGGGAGCAACCCTGGGACGAGAGAGGTGTCAGGCACCAGGAAGGCAGCTCAGGTGTCCTGGCACATAAATTGCAAAGAACTATTAGCCGTACATTTGGCTCTAAAGTTCTTCGAACCGTTTGTGACAAACAGTGTAGTCCAAGTGAACGTGGACAACACCACCGCTCTTGCCTACATTCGGAAACAAGGAGGGACACATTCCGTTTTCCTATACGAACTAGCAAGAGATCTGCTTCTTTGGGCCTCCCAGAGGAACATCTCCCTCCTAACGAGATTTGTTCAGGGAGCAAGGAACGTCAGGGCAGACAGGCTGAGCAGGAGAAGCCAGGTCCTTCACACAGAGTGGACCCTCCACTCAGAAGTGTGTCAGAGTCTCTGGTCTCTTTGGGGCACTCCTCATGTGGATCTCTTCGCCACATTCCTCTCCAAAAGACTGGAAGTCTTTTGTTCAGTGGTAGAAGACCCCAGAGCTCTCATTGTCGACGCCTTCCTGCTAGATTGGTCCTCATGTAGACGTACGCTTTCCCCCTTTCAAGATTCTGGGACAAGTACTGAAGAAGTTCGTGGCTTCGAACGGGACAAGGATGACCCTGATAGCCCCCTTTTGGCCGGCACAAGATTGGTTCACAGAGGTAGTGGAGTGGACAGTAGACTTCCCCAGATCCCTTCCAAGAAGGATAGATCTTCTCAGACAGCCACACTTCGAGAGGTATCATCAAAACCTCCCCGCTCTCGCTCTGACTGCCTTTCGACTATCGAAAGACTTGTCAGAGCGAGAGGGTTTTCTTGCAAGGCTGCAAGCGCGATCGCTAGAGCCCGCAGAGCTTCCACTAGACGAGTCTATCAGTCTGAGTGGGAGGTTTTTAGAAGGTGGTGTAAGTCTTAAGAAGTTGTCCTCCTCCAGTACCTCTGTGACCGAAATCGCTGATTTCTTGTTGTTCCTTAGAGAGGACTCTCACCTGTCTGTATCCACAATAAAGGGATACAGGAGCATGCTGTCGGCAGTCTTCAGAAATAGAGGCCTAGAGCTTGCTGATAATAAGGATCTACACGATCTTTTAAGATCCTTTGAGACTACAAAGTCTAGGGAACCAGCTCCTCCTAGATGGAACCTTGATGTGGTCCTCAAGTTCCTATCATCTGAAAGATTCGAGCCTCCTCATCTAGCCTCGTTTCGAGATTTAACAAGGAAATGCTTGTTCTCTTGTCTCTAGCTACAGCCAAAAGGATTAGTGAGCTGCATGCCCTAGAAGATGAAGTGGGATTCAACAGAGACTCGGCCATCTGCTCGTTTAAAACACTATTTCTGGCCGAAAATGAAAACCCCTCAAATCCCTGGCCCAAGAACTTCGAGGTTAAAGGCTTATCGAGTCTCGTAGGTAGAGAAGCGGAAAGGTCTCTTTGCCCTGTAAGAGCGCTAAAATTCTACCTGCAGAGGAAGAAACAGATAGGAGGCTCTAGACAAGGTCTTTGGTGCTCGATTAAAGACCCCACAAGACTATGTCCAAGAATGCTCTAGCTTTCTTTGTAAGGAACGTCATTACAGACGCTCACAAGCTCTGTCCTGACGACACTTTTCGACTCTTGAGAGTGAAAGCTCATGAGGTAAGAGCAGTGGCGACGTCTCTCTCTTTTCAAAAGAATATGTCGCTAAAGAATATCTTGGAAGCGACATATGTATTGGAGGTGCAACTCAGTATTTGCATCTTACTACCTGAAAGACGTTTGCGTGACCTACGAGAAATGTTTTTCTCTGGGTCCGTTCGTGTCTGCGGATACGATCCTGGGTATGGGAGCTAGCACCAATCCTTAATTTTGTGCATACCTTCTACTAGATATGTTCTAGACTTTCTGCTGACAAAAAGGGCTAGATGCCGCACTGGTGGCCAGTCACTGTTGTTCAGTAAGGAACTCTTGTGATATCTTTTTAGAGGAGATATTATTATTTTTTTAAATTTATGTATGTGTGCGTATTGTGTTTTTGAGTTATGGTTGTTTTGAAGAGTTTTGGGGATAACTCGAACAATCTTTTATACTAACATGGTGGTTAGGATCAGGTGGTCAGGAATTGGTTGTGTGCTCCTTCATAAGGTGTATTGTCATATAAGTGGATCAGCACCCATTGACAAAGTCCTTTCAGGCTCTGCCGAGTAAGCGGATAAGACCCCATCGGCAGACCCACAAGAACTCTTGGCCATAGATCACATATCTCGCTAAAGTTTCTTGAGGTGATGCAGACTCCCGGGCTACAGCCACGAAGTCTACCACCTATCAGGTAGGAACCAAGGTTTTTTTTTTATACCTACAACATATGTTGTTACCTGTCTATTCCCATATATTAGCTGTCCTCTTACCCTCCACCAAAGGGTGCCAATCAGCTAAGTATATATCTGACAGGTAAGTTGATTGTATGAAAATGATATTGTTATGATACAATAAAGTTTCATACATACTTACCTGGCAGATATATACGATTAATGGCCCACCCAGCCTCCCCGCAGGAGACAGGTGGAAGAGAGAAAATATGATAGAAAACGGGAATGGTTCCTAGTTCTGCCGCCCAGGGCAGGCCGGTAGATCACCTGACCTACCTGTAGCGAGTGGCGCGAAATTTGAATTTCTGTCGGGGACGACGGAGTCTTAGCTAAGTATATATCTGCCAGGTAAGTATGTATGAAACTTTATTGTATCATAACAATATCATTTTTGAAATCATGTATAATACTTCATAATACTTATGTATTTTAAAGTTAAAACTGTAACAAAGTTATAAACTATCATGAGTGTTTTAATAAACATCTTAATGGTTGAGAGAGAGAGAGAGAGAGAGAGAGAGAGAGAGAGAGAGAGAGAGAGAGAGAGAGAGAGAGAGAGAGAGACATCGCTCAGGTGCATGAACGTGGCTGAACAGGACAGGAGCAAGATGGCGGCCTGTCAAAAGGTTGGCCAAACTCTCTATATACGGCTCTGCTTATAGGTAGTTAACAGCAAACTTGAAAACCAAAATGAATAAATAAATATTTCAACCTTTCTTTCACAACAATGCACTAACAAAAATAGTGAAGAAGGTGGAAATAAATTAACTTTAAAGTAAAATGTAATTGAGAAAGAAAAAACAATGTAAATTTTTAAAGACACCAGGTTGTTGCTGACTTGGCTGACAATGACATTTGAGATTGTTAAAGGATACTGGTAGGTTCAGGTGGCAATAGTGTCACCAGAAAATGCTTCTCCTGCATTAGCAGGTTATTGACTGTGATGAGGGCATATGATTGTTAAGGTTGTTATTTGATTTTCATTTAAAATTAGTTTAAATCAAATATGTGAGAATTGTTCCTTCATATTAATATCTTGTATGTTTTTGTATTCAATTAGATACAAGGAAGGGTTGATACCAGAAGGTACAGGAAAGGGAGGACAGTCAATATGGGGGGAACCTTTTAAAGATGAATTCCGTGCCAATTTGTCACATAAAGGTCGAGGTGTGCTCTCCATGGCCAATTCTGGACCAGACAGCAATAAGAGTCAATTGTAAGTTATTTTCTTCTTGAAGATTTTGTACACTATATTTGTGATTTTATGATATTTGCACTTTAATTGCATACTTTTACTTAGTAATTTGCCCTTAGAACACATCATCAAGAGTGCAGCACAAGTACGTAGGTATACACTAACATTGTTGTTACAACTGATGCGTGAGATGTGCTCTTTGGCAGTTCAGTGCTTGCAATTTTATTGCATAAGTATCTTGTTTGATATGTATCTATTTCAGTTTCATTACATACCGATCCTGTACTCATTTGGATGGTAAACACACAATTTTTGGACGTGTAGTTGGAGGATTAGCTACTCTATCTGCCATGGAGGCTATTGAAACTGATAATAAGGATGTTCCAATTGAAGATATAATTATTGAGGATACATCCATCTTTGTGGATCCATTTAAAGAAGCTGATGAGCAGGTAAATTTTACTGTATGATGATATACATTTATTTAATATAACTCATAAGCTGTAAGAAAAGATTTTATTTTTCATTTTACTGTAGTGTCTTACCAAGCAATTACATAGCTGTAGGTTCCCTATCGTGGCAGACCAAAATTGAGATTTTGCGGTGGCACTGCCATCGGTAGTGTAGGTGACAGGTATCCACCCACTTCCGGACTCCAGGTATGAACATACCACACTTCTCAATTTGTTTTCTGCAGGCTTCTGGTTAACATCGGTGATTTTAAGTAGACAATTTCATACATTCAACTTCCCTGTCAGATATATACTTAGCTATAGACTCCGTCGTCCCCGACAGAAATTCAAATTTCGCGGCACACACTACAGGTAGGTCACGTGATCTACCCGCCTGCCGCTGGGTGGCAGGAATAGGAACCATTACCATTCTTGAGCCAGATTTTCTCTCGCCAGGACGGGTAACATCGTTTGCTAGTTCCTCCTGACTTTGACTTTCGAATTTCATTACGCCGTTGATCTTTTGGACTGCTATTTGGTGACGTATTGGATCTCTGGTTTGGCATACGCTATTGTGGACTGTTTTTTTATTTTGGATTTGGAATTTTCTCATAATGTCTGACGTTTCGATTTCGTTCAAAGTGTGTGTGAATGAGAGTTGTTAAGTGAGACTACCGAAAGCTTCGGTAGATCCTCACACCACTTGTAAGAATTGTAGAGGGAATGTATGCTCACAATTGAATACATGTGATGAATGGAAGGATTTGAATGAGGAGGAATGGAAGATGCTTGATTCCTACTTGAGAAAGTTGGAAAGGGATAGGGCTAGAAAAGCCTCTTCCAAAAGTGTGAGTAGGTCGGTCTCTAACGAGCCAGTTAGCGGGCGATTGCCTATCTCCAACCCAATTGTTTCCTCCCATACAGCTTTACCTTCTCAATTATCCGACTCTGGCCAACGTTCAACATCGGAAATTGCGAGTCTGAAAGCCTCGCTTCTGGAAATGGAGCGTAAACTAAAGGAATTAGAAGGTAAGCGCAGTGAAAGTGTTCCCAGTGAAGTGGAGGGTGCGTCTGATCGGCTCTGTCTCGCTCCCAGGTCTAGACCTCTTTCAAGCTCCCAAGCCCAGAAGAGAAGAAATGTCGAAAACCGCAGGGAGGTTTCAGAGAATCCCCACCGGTCAGGCGTCCCCTCGGCAGATTCTGTAGTTGCGTCCCAGACTGCCAAGGATAGTCATTGGAAAGACGTCCTGAAACAGTGCTTTTCTTCATCTGATTTGTCTTCGAAGAAAGGATGGAGTTCGGATAGATTATCGAGACCTTCGAAGAGATCGTGGAAGTCTCCAGCATTTTATTCTAGCCCTGAAGAATTTCCGGAAGAATATCCTCCGGAAAAGAGGAGAAAGGAGGTTTATTCAGATGCTCCTTCTCCTTCATTGGAGATCGAAAAAGAGGTCGTAGCTACGAAGATTTTGGAGAATATGCAAAAGCAGGTATCTTCATTAGTAGGAGTGCTTAAGAAGGATCCTCCTAGGAGGAAGGATAAATTCCTTCCAATTAAAAGATCCCGTCCTATGGAACTCTCTGAGAACTCGGACGAGGCTCCTGCCAGGAGCCTGGCGCCAGCCAGACGTCAGGCTCCTGTCAGGCGCAAAGCGCCGTCAAGGCGAGAGGATTTGTATGAATATCTAGAAGAGCCTGAATCTCCTACTAGAAGAAAAGCGCCTGAGGCGCCTGGATCGAGGTGCAAACCTTCTGAAACTTCGGAAGTCAGACGTAAGGCGCTTAGGACTCCTGAAATGAGACGCAAAGCGTCTGGGGCGCCTGAATCAAAACTCAAGGCGCCTGAAATGAGGCGCGAAGTGCCAGAAGCGCCTGGAGCGCCTGAAACGAGGCGCAAAGCGCCTGGAGAGCCTGAAGCGCCTGAAACGAGGCGCAAAGCGCCTGGAGCACCTGAAATGAGGCACAAAGCGCCTGAAGCCAGGCGCAAGGCGCCTGAGGAGCCTGATCTTAGGCGTAAAGAGCCTAAACCGACTACCAAGCGTCGAGCGCCTGACATCCATCATATGACAAGCAGGCGCAAAGACTTATACAAATTAGAAGGACCAAGCTTCAGGCGCTATGATTCGGAAGCTTTATCGGAGTTTGAGGCAGACTTGGAGGCTCCTCTTTGGGATTTTTCTCAGGATCAGTTTTCTCCTGACAGGGTCTCTAGACGTCGCTCAGGCGGCCGTAGCCCCTGTCAGGAAGGACTTGATTCTGCAAAAAGGGAGAGACATTTAAGGACTTCTCCTGATAGGGACGAGAGTTGTCGCACAGGCGGCCGTCGTCCTTGTCAGGAGGGTCTTAGTGTAAAAGGGCAACATCGGCCTTCACCTGGCAGGGACTCAAGATGTTGCACAGGCGGCCGTAGCCCTTGTCAGGTTGCAGTCGGTGTTGCTACGAGCCCTTCACCTTCCCGAGAGAGGAGTCCTCCTCCAGTTGCGCACTCATCTCCGAATAAAGCTCAGCAAGAATTAGAAGATGTCTCGGACTCTGAAGAAAATAAGGGGGCAGGTCTTACAGACTATAAGACATTGACAGCCCTCTTATTAAAAGAATTTGGAGAGTCCCTGAGTCCTGCTGCCCCTCCTTCTCCTCGGTCTTTATTTTCAAGTACGAAGACTGCAAAGTCTTCCTCCTTTTTGAAGATGCAACCGACCATCTCAATGAAGAGGGCTTTGCAGTCTTTCGGAAATTGGCTTAAAACCAAGGAGGGGGCAAGAAAGACTGTGTTTACCTGTCCCCCTTCCAGGCTATCGGGAAGGAGAGGGATTTGGTACAACACAGGGGAATCTACGGGACTTGCTCTTCCCTCCTCTGCTGAAGCGAACTTCTCGACCTTGGTGGACTCGGCGAGGAGACACGCACTTCCATCAGCCAAAACAAGCTGGACAATGTCCGAAATGGACCATCTCCTCAAGGGAATATTCCATGTCTTGGAAGTTTTTAACTTCCTAGACTGGTCCCTTGGGGCTTTGGCCAAGAAGACGCAAGACCCTCAGTTTTTAGAGCCAGAAGTCTTGCATAGCGTGCTGGCCTGTATGGATAAGGCGGTGCAGGATGGATCGGCTGAAGTGGCATCCCTTTTCGGGGCAGGAGTATTGAAGAAGAGGTCTGTCTATAGTTCTTTTCTAACCAAGGCAGTCTCTCCAGTACAGAGGACTTCTCTTTTATATGCCCCTCTGTCTAAACAATTGTTTCCTTCTCAGTTAGTGAGGGATATTTCCCACACTCTTACTGGAGAGCAAGGGGGGGGGGGGGGGCAACACAAGATTTGCTGGTACAATCTGCTAAGAAACCTAGACCAGCGGCTCTTGTCACGAAGAGGGATCCAAGAACTGCCCAACAGCCCTTTCGAGGTAGCACTTCTAGCCGAGCCCCAAGGAAGAGAGGAGGGGAGAAAAGAGGAAGATCGTCTATCAGAGTCCCGAGAAAGAATCCTAAATGAGGTTCCAGTCCTCCAAGCACCAGTAGGGGCCAGGCTTCTGAGATTTTCAGAAGCATGGGCTTCAAGAAAAGCGGATTCTTGGTCCCTACAAGTTCTCAAGAAAGGATTCCTCATCCCCTTCAGGAACAGACCTCCATTGACAACGACACCGAGGGAGCTGTCAGCGAGATACAAAGACCCTGTAAAAAGAGATGCCCTTCTCGGGTTGGTGCAGCAGATGTTGGAGAAGGAGGCCATCGAGAGAGTACAGGATCTGCACTCTCGGGGCTTTTACAATCGCCTCTTTTTGGTGCCAAAAGCCTCGGGAGGGTGGAGGCCGGTCCTGGACGTGAGTGCATTGAACCGCTTCGTGGAGAAGACGAAGTTCTCCATGGAGACATCCAATTCGGTCCTCTCTGCTCTCCGTCCAGGAGATTGGATGGTCTCCCTTGACCTTCAAGATGCTTACTTTCACGTCTCCCTGCATCATTCGTCGAAGAAATATCTTCGGTTCATGGTGCAGGGAAGGATTTATCAGTTCAGGGCTTTGTGCTTCGGACTCTCGACAGCTCCTCGGGTGTTTACGGCATTGATGAGGAGCGTAGCAAGATGGCTACATCTGAAGGGGGTGAGAATATCGCTTTACTTAGACGACTGGCTTATAAGAGCACAGTCAAAACAACAGTGTTTGGAGGACTTGGAGATAACTCTGCAATTAGTCAGATCTCTCGGATTGCTCGTGAACCTCGGGAAATCTCACACGATCCCCAGCCAGACCATCGTCTATCTGGGGATTCGGATGGATTCTTGGGGTTTTCGAGCGTATCCATCCCAAGAAAGGATTGGGAAAGGGGTGGAAAAGATCTCGGTCTTCCTAGAGAAAGAACGAAGCTCAGCGAGGGAATGGCTCAGTCTTTTGGGTACCCTTTCGTCGCCAGAGCAGTTCATTTCTCTGGGGAGGCTGCACATGAGACCCTTGCAGTTCCATCTAAGGAGAAGTTGGAACAGGAAGAAGGGAGATCTTACGGATACCTTTCCCATAGAGGAGAACATCAAACACCACTTGCGATGGTGGTTAGAACCTCTAAGAAGGAACGAAGGAGTGTCCTTGTCTCTTCAGAACCCTCACCTAGTGTTGTTCTCCGACGCCTCGGAGACGGGATGGGGAGCAACACTAGGGACGAAGGAGGTGTCAGGCATCTGGACGGAAGAACAGAAGACCTGGCACATAAACGCAAAAGAGCTCATAGCCATACACTTGGCACTGAGACATTTCGAGAACGAAGTCAGAGGCGTGGTGGTCCAGGTCAACTCGGACAACACCACGGCTCTGGCATATATCAGAAAACAAGGGGGGACACACTCTCTCCCTTTACGAGCTGGCAAGGGATCTGTTGATCTGGACGGAGGAAAGAGGGATACGGCTCCTGACGAGGTTCGTTCAAGGAGGGAGAAACATAAGAGCGGACAGATTGAGCAGAAAGAACCAGGTCCTTCCAACAGAATGGACCCTTCATTCACAAGTCTGCCAGCAACTATGGTCTCTTTGGGGGAAGCCTCAAGTAGACCTATTTGCAACGTTCCTCTCCAGAAGGATTGAGAACTTTTGCTCGTTGGGGGACGATCCCAGAGCCCTGTTGATCGATGCCATGCTCATGAACTGGACGGGCATAGACTCGTATGTTTTTCCCCCATTCAAGATGCTGGGGGAAGTAATGAGGAAGTTTGTGTCCTCGGAAGGAATGAGGATGACATTGATCGCTCCCTATTGGCCTGCAAGAGAATGGTTCACAGAGGTACAGGAATGGATAGTGGACTTCCCCAGATCTCTTCCCATAAGGACAGATGTGCTCAAACAACCCCACTTCGAGAGGTACCACAAAAACATCCACGTTCTCGCCCTGACTGCCTTTCGACTATCGAAAGACTGGTCAGAGCGAGAGGCTTTTCTCGCAAAGCTGCAAAAGCAATTGCTAGAGCAAGAAGGTCCTCAACCATGCGGATATACCAATCAAAGTGGGAAGTTTTCCGTAGATGGTGCAAGGCGAAGAAGCTGTCCTCCTCCGATACCTCTGTGACCGAAATTGCTGATTTTCTTTTATATTTACGAGAAGAATCTCAGCTAGCAGTGTCAACCATTAAAGGTTATAGAAGCATGTTGTCTGCTGTGTTCAGGAATAGGGGCCTGAACATAGAGAATGACAAAGATCTGCATGATTTAATTAGATCATTTGAGACGACAAAATCAAGAACTTTTTTCACCCCTAGTTGGAACCTAGATGTGGTTCTCAGATATCTAATGTCAGAGAGATTCGAACCTCTCGATAAAGCGTCTTTCAGAGACATAACAAGAAAATGTATTTTCCTAATAGCTCTCTCTACTGCAAAAAGAGTGAGTGAGTTGCAAGCTCTAGACTCGAGAGTGGGTTTTAAGGGGGACTCGGCTGTATTGTCTTTCAGGCCTTTGTTTTTAGCTAAAAACGAAAATCCCTCAAGACCTTGGCCTAGGACTTTTGAAGTAAAAGGGCTTTCTCAATTAGTGGGAAATGAGATGGAAAGAACATTATGCCCTGTTAGAGTTTTGAAGTTTTACTTGCAGAAGAAGAAGCAGTTGCAGGGCTGCAATCAAAGCCTCTGGTGTGCTGTTAAAGACCCGAGAAGATCAATGTCAAAAAATGCTTTAGCTTTTTTTGTTAGAAATATTATAACTGAAGCTCACATGAGTTGTGATAGTGATTCATATAAGACATTAAGGGTTAAAGCACACGAGGTACGTGCAGTTGCTACATCGTTATCGTTCAACAAGAACATGTCGATGAAGAACATCTTAGCAGCCACGTATTGGAGGTGTAACTCAGTGTTTGCCTCACATTACTTAAAAGATGTGAGGGTAACATACGAGAAATGCTTCGCTCTGGGACCTTATGTATCAGCGGATACAGTGCTGGGGAAAGGAGAGAAGACTGATCCTTAAATTTGTTTTTTGTCCTTATATTTTATATAGTGTGATTTTAAAATAATTTGGTGTTGTTTTTAGGTTGTTTGAAAGGTGTTTGGGGATAACGCCTTTCAATCGTAAATACTAATCCACGGTTAGGATCGGGTGATCGGGATCAGTGTTGTACTCCTTTGTATGCCAATAGGCATAGGTATATTGTCATGTAAGTGGATAGGACCCCAGTGACAATTGCCATCAGGTTCTGTTGAGTAAGTGGATAAGACCCCATTGGCAGTCCTTTCAAGATTTCTCAGCCATAGGGCACACCCTCGCTGAAGCTTTTGAGGCGAAGCAGACTTCTAAGCATAAGCTATGAAATCTTCTGCCTAAACAGGTAGGAACCAGGGTATTGTTAATCAACTTTTATTACCTACAACATATGTTGTTTACCTGTCCGGTCAGTAATTAGCTGTCTCTTACCCTCCGCCAAAGGGACAGGGAAGTTGAACATATGAAAATGATATTGTTATTGTACAATAAAGTTTCATACATACTTACCTGGCAGATATATACTTAGCTATAGACTCCGTCGTCCCCGACAGAAATTCAAATTTCGCGGCACACACTACAGGTAGGTCAGGTGATCTACCCGCCTGCCGCTGGGTGGCAGGAGTAGGAACCATTACCATTCTTGAGCCAGATTTTCTCTTCCACTTGTCTCCTGAGGGGAGGCTGGGTGGGCCATACAATCGTATATATCTGCCAGGTAAGTATGTATGAAACTTTATTGTACAATAACAATATCATTTTTGTCATCTGTTGGATGGTTGATTCACTTTCTTGTGATTGCGTGAAGTATTGTATTCCTTGTGGCTGTTTCATTTAGTTTAGCGTATTTGATTCAATTTTTGCTGCCATGTCAGACTCTAGTTCTTCTGGATTTAGGTTTTGCGCCGAAGGGTGCAGAACTAGGCTAGTTAAGAAGATCTATGATTCGCATTCTAGATGTGTTAAATGTCAGGGTCAGGAGTGTAACAGAGAGTTAACGTGTCCTGAGTGTCAGGGATGGGATGATGATAAATGGAGGGTGTGCATTTCTCATGTAGAGAAAGTAGTTAAAGATAGGAAGAGAAAGACAGCTCTTAGAGCTGAAGGTAAGGCTAGTATAGCTTCTTCGCCTTCTCCTAGAATGGCAGAGGCTCTTGCTCCTCTTTCTTTTCTTCCTTCGAGAACTATTTCTCCAATCCTAAGTCATCCGACTCCTTTGCCTTCTACTCATGTGACAGCTTCCCATGTTGCTTTTACTGACACTATTGCCAGCCTCAAATCAAGGTTCAAGAGGAAATTTGATTTTCTTGCTAATAGTACTTAATAGAATTAGAATTGTCTATGAGATCTTTTATGGAAAGATTGGTGAGTCTTATGAATATGCCAAGTGTTAGTGCAGTGCAATTTGAGGGGGTGGCTGTCCGTCCCGCCAGTTCTCCTAGACAAAGGTCACTGTCCTGCTCCCCTGCCTCGGGGAGAAGACATACTGGAGATCCAAGGGAGACTAGTGGTGCTAGCTCAGATTTTGATCGAATGCAGCTGGAAAGGCATATATGTACTTTAGTGCCCAGTTGCCTTCAGATTCCAGTGGTTCATCGCCTCCCAGATCATGTCGATGATGTAATTCTTTGACCTCCCGACCTCTGAAGAGGCATTCTACAGTCTATGTTTATCCTACGCCAGTCAAGAGATCTAGAGAGTAGGATTCCAGTCCTCACATTTCTTGCAGTAATGCTTTTTCGACTCCTCACACTCCATGTTCAACTCATGACTCCGCTGATGCGACTGATGAGCGACAGCTGTTGGAGCTGTCTAGATGTTTGGTACAAGTTCAGTCTATGCAACATGCTTTGACACTGCGTTGGACCCTTCAACCTATCGCTCGAAGATGACTTCTTTGACTCTTCGTTCGACATTTTCTCCTGTCCATCCTGCCCAGTCACAACAGGAGGATGCATCTTTGGCTCCTCTTCATCAACATTTTGAAGATTTATTGTTTTTTTTGAAGGGAAAGACACTACCTGCCATGAGTGAGGATCTCTCTCTGTCGCCAGTGTTATCGGAGGATGAGGAGCAAGACAGTATTGCACCTACTTCTGCTTATTTGTTGCTCTTAAGGTTCCCTCTGGAGACCTTCTCAGATTTCTTCGCTCCAGCCTTGATTTTCTTATGATAAAGAAATCGACTGACGGCTGTCTACCCAAGTGAGTTCTTTCCTCTGCCTCTAAGAGGTCACTTCATCATGTTAATGAGTGACTTGCAAGTAAGTGCGAGCAGGACAAAGCGTCCTTTGCCTTTCCACCTTCGAAGCTCCTCAAAAAGCGTTATTGCTTTTACTCCATCGGGGAAGCACCTTTTTTGGGAGTGTCTGCCTCCTCTCAGGGGGACTTCTCCGGCCTTGTAGATGCAGCTTACCGGTCTGTGTTTTTCCCTACCAAGGTCTTTATTTACGCTCCAGAACTGGATCGTCTAGTTCGCAATGTATTCAAGGTCCTGGAGATATTTAGCGTTCGCAACCAAAGGTGTAATGGCAACAGACAAGTTGGTGCTTTTGCTTTCTCCACTTAACAAGACACACCTGTTTCCTTAAGAAGCAGTTAAAGATATTCTTTCTGCACTGCAGAAAATGTCAACTACTGACTTACTGGCTCAGTCAACTAAATGCCCTAAACCTTCGACTTCTACGCCTGCCAAGTCCTTCTCTCCTCTACAGCAACAACCCTTTTGTTGGGGAAAGTTTCATCCTTTTGTCAGGCCAAGCAACAATTTTCGTCCATCATCCAATTCTGGATCGAAACCCGCAGCTAAGCCCTCTTTCGAGTGATTTTTTGGTCCTTTGCACACTTGTAGGTGCCAGACTACATCATTTTTGGAAGGAATGCAGTTGCAGTGGTGCGGAAGTACCTGCGTTTTGTCTTTCAGAACAAAGTTTTCCAGTTTTGGGTGCTGTGGTTCCGACTGTTGATGGCACCTCAAGTGTTCACCCAGGTTTTGGACCCCTAGAACAGTGGCTGCACCTGTTGGGACTCAATAAATCTCTTTATCTTGATGACTGGCTTCTCTGCACCTCTTCGGAAAATCAGAGTGTGAAGGTCCTGAGGAGGAGGACCCTCTGCCTACCACAGTCATTAAGCATAGATATAAATGTGCCAAAATCACAGTTGACTCTGTCTGAGAGCATTCTCTATTTGGGGATGACTCTGAATACTCTTAACTTTTTGGGCTTTTCTATCCCCAAAGAGAGTGGAGTTGTATCTCCTGACAGTTTGGGAGTTCCTCTCCCATTTGTCTTGTTCGGAGTACAGTGGATGAGCCTGCTAGGGACTCTTTCTTCAGTAGAGCAGTTCGTGAAGTTGGGAAGGCTTGACATGAGGACACTGCCGTTCTTCCTCAAGGTGAGCTGTTGCATGGAAACCCAACCCAATTCAACAGTTTTTCCAATCAAGGAGGATCTTGCTTGGTGGCTTTTGAGGGAAAGATTTCAAGAAGGAGTCTTCCTTCATTCTTTGCACCCACCCCCGCTTACAGTTTTACTCAGACGCTTCAGATGTAGGTTGGTGAGCATTGTTAGAGGACCTGAAGGTGTCAGGGGTTTGGACTGAAGCCCCAGAAGTCCCTGCATATCAGTGTCAAGAAGCTACTAGCAATTTACCTGGGCCTTCAGGGATTTGTACATCTGGTGTTGGGTTGGGTTCATACATCTAGTGTTGGGCTGGGTAATTGCAGCACTTTCGGACAACTCCACAGCCTTGTCCTATGTTCAGAAGCAAGGGGGGGGACATGCTCCCTCATACTGCTAAGATGGGTTGTCAAGTCATCAGAATGGATCGCTATGTCTAAGAACAATCGTCTCCAGATGCTCTGCTCCTCAGTCCCAGATCCCCAGTCTTGGTCGGTCAGTGTGATTCTGTTGGACTTGTTGGGGCTGCATGCTTACACCTTCCTTCCCTTCGGGATGATCAAGGAAGTCCTGAACAAAGTCAGGTCACATTAGAATGTTTATCTGACCTTAGTAGCACCATTCTGGCTGAGGAGGGAGTGGTTCCCAGATCCTCTTCGGATGTTAATAGACTTTCTGAGGCCCCTTCCTCAAAAGAAGTCTGCTCAGACAACCTCATTTCCAGCAATACCATCAAGGGTTGTCCACTCTTGTACTAACAGGCTTCAGACTGTCAGGAACCTTGTTAGAGCAAAAGGCTTTTTGAGCAGAGCTGCAGAAGCTATTGCACAATGCAGACGCACCTCTTCTGACAAGGTGTAACAGGCAAAGTGGAACATCCTCCGAAGATGATATAAGCAAGCTGAAGTCTCTTCTTCTGAGACCTCTGTAAGTTAGTTAGTAGACTTCATTCTCTTTTTGAGGCCCACAAGAAGGTTGTCTCCTTTGACTATTAGAGGATATAGGGCCATGTTGAACTCAGTTTTTAAACATAGGGGTCTTGATCTGTCCTCAAACTGTGATCTTTTGGATCAAATTCGATCTTTTGAAACCTTAAAAGTTTGGAAGGACTGTGTAACATGTCACTTGGATGTCATCCTGAAGAGACTTTACAGCACACCTTATGAACCTCTTCACTCAGACTCATTGAAGAACTTAACGAAGATGACTGTTTGTAGCAGCTCTAGCATCTGTGAAATATGTGAGTGAAATATGTACATACCACTGACAAGAGAGTGGGATTTGCTCAGGGAGACGCTGTCTGTTTTCTTGCACTTCATTTTCTTGAAAAGAATGAGAATCCTTTGGATCCTTGGCCTTGCTCCTTCATCCTTAGGAACCTCATGGACATTCTCAGACTGGATTAGGAGAGACTTCTCTGATCTGTAAGGGCTTTTGAGGTACTACCTACATAGGAAAGATAAAATAAGAGGGCCTTCTCTGCAACTCTGGTGTTCTTTCAAAGATCCATCTTGCTCTGTGTCATAGAATCCTCTTTTGTATTTCTTGAGGACTTTGACAATCGAGGCCCATTTTCAAGCCAAAGAGGAAACCTTTCCTCTTTTGAAAATGAAAGCTTATAAAGTGAGAGCTGTCGCCACCGCACTCACTTTTCGTCATAATCTGTCTTTGACTGCCATTCTCCAATCAACGTTTTGGAGATCAAAATCAGTGTTGGCGACGCATTACTTAAAGGAAGTAGAGACAGGCCTATATCCAATGCTGGCATGGTGCTAGGAGAGGCAATATCTATTTTTTCACCGTGTATGAAGGTTGTATTAGTCCTTGAAAAGTCTGGGGATACTTGGTATCTAGAGTACAGTCAATTTTAGTATATATATATATCTTGCTGAGTCTTTACGACTATATGGCACTCTTTTAAACAAATTAAACGAACAGGCAACCCTCTTACCTTTCGTTGCTAGTTATCCTTCTGCAAGAGCTAAAATTGCAAGCTGGGCTAATGAATCCTCGTAGATACAAAAATATACTTTTATTTCCCAAATTAGCTAAACATTAAATGGAACAAAATGAATATAAAATGGAGTAAATAAAAGAACTAAGTCTGACCCTCAGAAGACCGTAAACTGTCATTCTACTCTCCTGAACTAGATTAAGTAATCATCCCCTAAATCTCACAGTCTGATTAATTATGCATTTAAATGGTCAAAGTCTTTTAGAGAACCCATTCTCTATATTAATGCCATGAACCCATCTGAAATAAAGAGACATATTTATTATATCACTCCAACATGTAAAAGATAATTAAATGAATGTGTACACACTACACTTCTCTCTCTCTTTCAAAGGGTAACTTTTCCAAAGTCTTAATATTACACTACCTTGTGATGGGTGTGCCCTCGAGTCTGCTCCAAATGTGTTCTGTACCACAAAACCGGTAATCGAAAAATGTGCCCTCTTCTTTGGCACCTCGTACTGTTGGACCCCTTACATTACATGTCATGAACACACACACGGACACACCTTTTGGAATGACATAGCAACCAAGCGCGACCGCACCCAGTCGTGTGATCTCCGAAGGGGTCGTCAAACTCATATCGCATGGTCACCAATTCTGATCGTTCTTTCATGTCAGCATTCTTCGAGGAAGCAAGTGCTTGTCGCTAAGCCCTCCTGTCACTAAGCGGAAAAAGCTGAGATTAACAATTCACTATCACACCTATTTTTTAAGATATAGGGTGTTGGTGTAGGTGACAATTTATTGATGGCTAATTGTAATCTGATTCTTCCCCAGGGCAAGGGCATGATTTCTTTTTTGTTCTTTGATAAGTCAGCGGTAGGACCCATGACTTCAAAGAACATCCCACTGATGTAGAGGCGACCCATGGTCTTGCTACCACTCTCTACTGATTAAGATAAGCGCCAACCTGAGGCAGTACTCACCTGCAGCGGCTTGCTTACAAGGTAAGGTATGACAAGCATGTTACTAATGCTACCACATATTGTCTTATTAAGACACTAGAACAAAAATAATATTTTTTTATTTAATAATATTATTTTTTGTTCTATGCTACTTATCAAAAGCAATTACATAATCAAAGCCCTCCCTCTTCCCCACAGATGGAGTTTGCGTCCAAAATCGAGTTGAGAGATGCAGTACGTATGTTAATACCTGGAGTCCAGAAGTGGGCTGATACATGTCACCTACACTAGTGATGGTAGCGCCACCACAAAATTTGAATTTTGGTCTGCTGTTGTAGGGAACTTACAGCTATGTAATTGCTTGGTAAATGTAGAACAAAGCATACATTTTATTATAAAAATATTTTTATTTTAAATGTCTTCCCATAGAATAATAAATAATTAAGGAGAAAGGTTAGCTTCTTTTTAAATCCCTTTGCAAAGTTACTGAAATATGTAGATAACAAATTAGAATTAAGAGTATTGTGGATTAAGATGCCTAATAAGGTTATGATAAATCTTTACAGCTTGCTGAGGAAAGGAGACTGGACATGGAGAAACGTAAAGCTGAGGAGGATGAGCTGAAGAACCACAAACGTCCCAAAGTTAAAGATGATGATAAACTAAAAGTTTTTCGCTCTGGAGTTGGAAAATTTCTTGATCTGTCAAGAGCATCTGTCTCGTAAGTTGAAGTGTTAAAGGTTGTTTTGCTTGTTGTATCCAATTACAGTATATTACTATTATCATATTGTTACTGTATTACAGATAAACATTGTCATGTACATCATGTGCATTTGATATTGTTTACATTCTCAAATCTTGGCTGATTTGAGTATTATCGATATCTTTATTGCCATTATATGTTAGAAGAGATATTAATCGGAGAATTATATTACTCCATTGTATAAGCAATTTCTCCAGTTCTGAACATCTCTTAACCGTGCTGTTATTCGTTTTATTCAGCCGTGGCTATAATCTGAAGCATTAATTTACTTGTATTCTATCTTGAGATCTCCATTGCATGAGGGATAAACAAAAATGTATTTTTATACATTCAACTTACCTGTCAGATATATACTTAGCTATTTGACTCCGTCGTCCGACAGAAATTCGAATTTCGCGCACACGCTACCAGTAGGTCAGGTGATCTACTTACCTGCCGCTGGGTGGCAGGACTAGGAACCATTCCCATGTTCTATCATATTTTTTCTGTCGGCCATACTGGCAACATCGTTGTGGGTATCTCCGGCTGGATTCGTATTTTGCATCGCAATTGATCTTCGTTTGGACTTCTCGGTGACGTATTTGCATTGATTGTACTGCATACGCGATTGTGGACCGTTTATTGGATTTGATTTGGATTGTTCAACATGATGTCTGATTCTGGAAGTGTGGTGAGAATGTGTGTGAATTGGGGGTGTAAAGTTAGGATGCCGAAGGCATCGGTTGATCCTCATACTATTTAGTGCGGAAGAATGGAAATCACTAACTTCATATTTGAAGAAGTTGGAAAGAGACAGGGTGAGGAGGTCTTCTTCCAAAGCCTTGCCTAGTTCTGTATCTAGGGGGGTTATCAGTAATGTTATACCCTCTTCTCCTTTTACTGCCCCATCTAATGTAGTTTCTGCTCCTTTAATAGAACCAACAGATTCGGCATCAGAGATTGCTAATCTAAAAGCCGCCCTTCGAAAAATGGAAACCAAAATGGCGGCCATTGAAGGTAAGCAGTGTGAGTTAAGTGCTGTGGATAGTGATATAAGTGTCCCCAGTGCTGTGGAGGGGGCGTCTGATTGTCTCCACAATGCTCCCAGGCCTAGACCTCTTTCAAGCTCCCAAGCCCAGAGGAGAAGGAATGTCAAAAGCTGTAAGGAGGTTGTGGAGGATCCCCAACAGTCAGACGTCCCTTCGGCTTTTTCTGTTTCGCCACAGAATGCCAGAGAACGCTACAGAAAAAGCGTTCTTCGAGAGTGTTTCTCCTCTTCAGAGAATTCTTCTCCTAAAAGAGGTTGGAGATCGGCGGATCTTTCTCGCCCCCTGAAAAGATGTTGGGATGAGCCCAGGATTACATTGAGTCCTGAACGTTTTCAAGAGGATGATCCTACGGTAATTAAGAAGGCAAAGATTGTGCTCCCTTCCCCCACAGACATGTGGGAACCGGTAAAAGACCGATCTTCTAGTCCTCTGGTGGACAAGAATGTGGAAACGAATAGAATCCTTCGTACCATGCAGGATTCCATCACTTCTCTTGTGGGAGTTCTTTCAAGAGACCCTCCTAGAAGGAAAGACGCTTTCCTGCCTATAAAGAAGTCTAGGCTGTCGAGGGGTCAGACTCGCCATCAAGATTTGTCATCTTCGGACTTGGAATCGGATTCGTCAGCCTTACATAGACCGAGCAAGATCCATTCTCCTGTCAGGCGCAAGGCGCCAGCCAGGCGCGAGTCTCCAGTCAGACGTGAGACGCCAGCCAGGCGTGAAGCGTTAGCCAGGCGCGAGGCGCCAACCAGGCGCGAGGCGCCAACCAGGCGCGAAGAGCCTACCAGGCGCGAGACGCCAGACAAGAGCGGCGAGCTTTCTAAGTGCGAAGCGCCAGCCAAGCGTGAAGCACCAGCCAGACGCGAAATGCTAGCCAGGCGCGAAGAGTTTAAAAGGCGCGAGTCGCCAGACAGGCGCATCGAGCCTTCCAAGCGCGAGACGTCAGCCAGGCACGTGACGCCAGTTTGGCGCGAGGCGCCAAACAGGCGCGAGGCGCCAAACAGGCGCGAGGATCCTGTCAGGCGCGAGACGCCAGCCAGACGCGTGACACCTCCCAGGAGCGAGGCGCCAGCCAGGTGCGAGGATACTGCTCGGCACGAGACGTTAGCCAGGCGCGTGACGCCAGTTTTGCGCGAGGCGCCATCCTGGCGCGAGGATCCTGACAGGCGCGAGACGCCAGCCAGACGCGTGACGCCTCCAAGGAATGAGGCACCAGCCAGGCGCGAGCAGCCTACCAAGCGCGAGGCGCCGACTAGGCGTGAGCCAGTCAGGCGTGAAGCGTCTACTTGTTGTAAGGACGTTGACGTACTTAGTCTTTCCCCTACTAGAAGTATTTCTCCTAGAGAGCCTACTTCTCATGATAGAGAATCGATCAGGAGAGAGCGATCCCCGTCTAACCTTGGCCTTGAAGAGGTTTCTGAAGAAGAAGTCTCTACCAATGAGGGACTTTCTAATTACAAAGTCTTAGCCTCGTTACTTCTCAAGGAATTTGGGGACTCTCTTAGTCCTGCTGCTCCTCCTTCACCGAGATCGCTGTTTTCGAGTACGAAAACGCCGAAATCCTCTGCTTTCTTAAAGATGAAGCCTGCGATTTCAATGAGAAAGGCCCTCCAGTCTTTGGATTCCTGGCTTTTATCGAAGAAGGAGACTCTGAGAACAGTTTATTGCTCTCCTCCCTCCAAGCTGACAGGGAGGAGAGGAATATGGTATAAGACGGAAGAAGCTATGGGCTTGATGCTCCCCTCTTCTGCGGATTCAGATTTCTCTAGCTTAGTAGAGTCAGTTAGAAGACAGTCTCTAAATTCTGCAAAGGCGTCTTGGAGTATGTCTGAATTAGATCAGCACCTTAAGGGAATATTCCACGTATTAGAAGTTTTTAACTTCTTGGATTGGTCCCTTGGGGTGCTGGCTAAAAAGACGAGTGAGCCAGATTTTCTTGATCCGGAAACCTTACACAGTGTCCTATCTTGTATGGATAAGGCTGTGCAAGATGGTTCTGGTGAGTTAGCTGCCCTGTTCGGATCGGGAGTGGTAAAGAAAAGATCTCTTTACAGTTCCTTTCTGACAAAAGGAGTTTCTCCTTCACAGAGGTCTGCCCTGCTTTTCGCACCTCTGTCAGAGCATCTGTTTCCTTCACCTTTAGTAAAGGATATTTCGAGATCCCTTTTCGGAAAAGGCAACGCAGGATCTTCTAGTGCAATCCACGAAGAAGAATAGACCTGCAATTCCTATTCAGAAGAAGGTTTCTCGTACTCCAGTGGTGCCCTTTCGTGGAGCGTCCTCGACTCGACCTACTACGAAGAGAAAGCCCTTCGACAAGCGAGGAAGGTCTTCCTTCCGCTCTTTTAAAAAGAGCAAGTAGCAGCCATGTCCTCCAAGCACAGGTAGGGGCCAGACTTCAACACTTTGTGGAGGCCTGGTCCTTAAGAGAAGCAGATCCCTGGACTCTGTCTGTTCTACAGAAGGGTTACATCATTCTCTTCGTAGACAGACCTCCTTTAGCAACATCTCCGAAGGATTTGTCGACGAGATACAAGGACCTTGGACTGAGAGACTCTCCTGCAGACAGTGGTGTCGATGAGGGACAAGAATGCAATAGAGTTAGTGCGGGATCCATTCTCCCCGGGGTTTTACAACTGCCTTTTCTTAGTACCAAAGGTTTCGGGGGGATGGAGACCCGTTCTGGATGTAAGCATCCTGAACCGGTACGTGGAGAAAAAGAAGTTCTCCATGGAAACTTCAGCTTCGGTTCTGTCAGCCCTACGTCAGGGAGATTGGATGGTCTCCCTGGACCTTCAGGATGCTTACTTTCACGTTCCGATTCACCCATCGTCAAGAAAATACCTCAGATTTGTAGTAAAAGGACAAATCTTCCAGTTCAGGGCCTTGTGCTTCGGCCTATCAACTGCTCCTCAGGTATTTACGTATCTGATGAGGAACATGGCCAAATGGCTTCATTTAGAAGGGATCAACATCTCTATGTATCTCGACGATTGGCTAATCCGGGCCAAGTCGGAGAAACTATGTTTGGAGGACCTACAGACTACTTTGAACCTGACAAGGACGTTAGGATTACTCGTGAACCTCGAGAAATCTCAGATGGTCCCCAGCCAGAACTTAGTTTATTTGGGGATTCGGATGGATTCTCGGGGTTTTCGGGCTTTTCCTTCCCAGGAAAGAATTGCTCGGGGCTTACAGAAAGTCTCGAGCTTCCTAGAGAAAGAACGGAGTTCAGTGAGGGAATGGTTAAGCCTTCTGGGAACCCTTTCCTCACTAAAACAGTTCATTTCTCTAGGAAGACTCCACCTACGCCCTCTTCAGTTCTTCTTAAGAAGAATTTGGAGTTGGAAGAACGGGCAACTTTCAGACACTTTCGGAATTCCTCTGGAAGTGAAGAATCATCTAAAGTGGTGGCTGATACCCTTGGAAAAGAACGAGGGCTTGTCTCTAGAGTTTCGGAACCCAAACCTAATCTTGTTCTCAGACGCTTCAGAGAAGGGATGGGGAGCGACTCTAGGGACAAAAGAAGTATCAGGCCAATGGAGGAAGGATCAACAAGACTGGCATATAAACTCCAAAGAACTTTTTGCTGTTCTCCTAGCCCTAAAAGCCTTCGAAACAGAAGTAATAGGTCAAGTGGTACAGGTCAACGCGGACAACACCACAGCGTTGGCCTATATCAGGAAACAAGGGGGGACTCACTCTTTTTCTCTGTTCCAGATAACAAAAGAGCTGTTATATTGGACGAAAGACAAGAATGTGACTCTCTTCACAAGATTCGTGAAAGGAGAGAAAAATGTCAGAGCAGACAGGCTAAGCAGGTTAAACCAAGTGCTCCCCACAGAGTGGACCCTTCACATTCAGGTTTGTCAAGCTCTGTGGTCCCTGTGGGGCAGTCCTCAAATAGACCTATTTGCCATCTTCCTATTCAGAAGGATAGAGAACTTCTGCTCCTTAGTGGAAGACCCGAGAGCTATAGCGGTGGATGCCATGCTACTGGACTGGGCAGGCCTAGATGCCTACGCCTTTCCCCCCTTCAAAATGTGAGGAGTGGTTTTAAAAAAGTTTGTGGCGTCAAAAGGGATGAGACTAACACTCGTCGCCCCCTTTTGGCCGTCTCAAGATTGGTTCACAGAGGTACAGGAATGGACGGTGGACTTCCCAAGATCTCTTCCACACAGGAGAGATCTTCTCAAACAACCCCATTTCGAGAGGTACCATCAAAACCTCCCCGCTCTCGCTCTGACTGCCTTTCGACTATCGAAAGACTTGTCAGAGCGAGAGGCTTTTCAAGCAAAGCTTCGAAAGCAATTGCTAGGGCCCGAAGATCCTCAACTATTCGGGTCTACCAATCCAAATGGGATGTTTTCAGAAGATGGTGTAAGAAGAATAAACTGTCCTCCTCCGATACCTCTGTGACCAACATTGCTGATTTTTTTATTTTCCTTAGGGAGGAATCTCAATTATCAGTTTCAACCATTAAGGGTTATCGGAGTATGCTCTCTGCTGTTTTTCGAAACAGAGGTTTGAAGATAGCAGAAGATAAGGATCTCCACGACCTTATTAGATCATTTGAAACCTCAAAAACCATTTCTCCTCGTACTCCGAAGTGGAACTTGGATGTTGTTCTAAAATTCCTGTCGTCAAATAGTTTTGAGCCTCCTCACAACGCGTCGTTTAGAGATCTAACGAGAAAATGTATTTTCTTGTTGTCCATAGTGACTGCGAAAAGAATTAGTGAAATACACGCTCTAGATTCTCGAGTAGGATTTAAGCGTGATGCGGCAATTTGTTCTTTCCAGACTGTTTCTGGCCAAGAACGAGAACCCTTTAAAACCCTGGCCAAAGAGTTTTGAAGTTAAAGGACTTCCAAATCTCGCAGGAGAGGAATTGGAAAGATCATTATGTCCAGTTAGAGCCCTGAAGTTTTATCTAAAGAAGAAGAACGAACTCAGGGGATGTAAACAAAGCCTGTGTTGTGCAGTTCGGGATCCTAGTAGACCCATGTCAAAAAATGCGTTAGCATTTTTTGTTAGGAGCATTATTACTGATGCCCATAGTAACTGCACTGAGGACTTTTTTCAGGACTATCCGAGCGAAGGCTCATGAGGTTAGAGCTGTGGCCACTTCATTAGCTTTTCATAAGAACATGTCTTTAAAAGACATTATGGATACGACTTACTGGAGGTGTGATTCAGTTTTCGCATCGCACTACCTTAAGGACGTTAAAGTGACATATGAAAAGTGTTTCTCTCTGGGTCCTTTTGTATCAGCGGATACAGTGCTGGGGCTGGGAACACAACGATCCTTAGAAAATTTTGATTTGGTATTTTAATTTTTTATGGTACATAGATCTACCTTGTGAGACGGGTTGTTGGTTTTCTGCTGACTAGAATGCTTGTTGTCGCACGGGCATCCTTGCTTGGGTCAGTAGGGAATCAAGAGACGTCTTACTGGCTAGATTGTACAAAAATTTTTTAAATTTATTTTTGTACTTTTAAGTGTACGAATGTTTGTGGTTCGAGTTTGTGGTTGTTTGCAAGGAGTTAGGGGATAACTTCTTGCAATCTTAGAACTAACATGGTTAGGTTAAGGTGATCGGGATCGGTGTTGTGCTCCTTGTATAAGGTTCTTGTCAAGTAAGTGGATAAGCACCCATTGACATAGTCCTTCCAGGCTCTGCCGAGTAAGCGGATAAGACCCCTTTGGCAGACCTACAAGAACTCTTAGCCATAGATCAATATCTCGCTGAGGCTCTTGAGACTGACTTGTATTGTATTCATGAAGTCTTCAGTCTAAACAGGTAGGAACCAAGGTTTTATTTATTTATTACCTACAACGATTGTTGTGATTCCTGTTTGAATCTGTATTTAGCTGTCTCTGACCCACCTCCAATGGTGTGAATCAGCTAAGTATATCTGGGCAGGTAAGTTGAATGTATGAAAATGATATTGTTATGATACAATAAAGTTTTATACATACTTACCTGGCAGATATATACGATTTATACCCACCCTACCTCCCCTCAGGAGACAGGCGGTATAGAAAAAATATGATAGAACATGGGAATGGTTCCTAGTCCTGCCACCCAGCGGCAGGTAAGTAGATCACCTGACCTACCGGTAGCGTGTGTGCGAAATTCGAATTTCTGTCGGACGACGGAGTCAAATAGCTAAGTATATATCTGCCAGGTAAGTATGTATAAAACTTTATTGTATCATAACAATATCATTTTATTTTTAATTATGGAAGCCACCATTGAGAATCGGCAGGGTTTAACAATTTGACAATTTTAACAGAGCTCTTGAAAATGCTCGATAGTTATGGTAAATGACGTTAGCAGTCAGCTGGTTCTCGAGAGAGAGAGAGAGAGAGAGAGAGAGAGAGAGAGAGAGAGAGAGAGAGAGAGAGAGAGAGAGAGAGAGAGAGAGAGAGAGAGAGAGAGAGAACGAACCATTGCCTCGGTTAGGTTGTTACACTGATAGATATCTGCTTGCAAAGGTCGAATAATAGTTGTATTGAGAATGATGATAATTTTAATAAAAACTTGTTTTACTGTATGTAATCATATTGCATTTATTATCGTATTACAATATATGAACAGAGTGATGAAATGTGATTTGCATTCTAGTTTTGTTTACAGTCTTAAAATAATCAGCTGATCGTGTTTTACCGATATCATCACTGTCTTTAGTTGCCGAATGGAACTTAATTCAGAGATACATTCCTTTTGTAAATTATCAAAGTTGGGTTTAACAAAGCAGATTCTACATCATGTTTTTCATACTGATGTTGCCTAAAAGGGAAACCATAGTTTTGTTTTGTCGCCATTGTCAAACAACTGCTAATAAAAATACAATAATGAACAATAATTATCATACGCTATCGTTCATAAGAGTGAATTGTTCTGAACAGTTACAAACAGCTTTGTGTGCTGCCTCACGTGATGTTCACTGCATTTTTGTTATAAAAGC
This sequence comes from Macrobrachium nipponense, assembly GCF_015104395.2. Taxonomy (NCBI): domain Eukaryota; kingdom Metazoa; phylum Arthropoda; class Malacostraca; order Decapoda; family Palaemonidae; genus Macrobrachium; species Macrobrachium nipponense. Next base: position 30,368,614 of record NC_061088.1, on the reverse strand, counting down.
ATGGGGAACGTAAAATTAATATTGTTATCCTAAATGTAATTATTACCATAATTACACTACTACTGAAGTTTCTAAAAGGTTACCAAAAGATAAAGGTTGCTGTTAGAGCAACCGTAACTTGATGTTTACATTTTCTCAGCTGGGATCGCATAGATAAAAGTTTGTTTCATTGATTTAGGATTATTCCTCAAATAGGCTATTTGTTATGAAGATATGCCAATAATATATAAGGTAAAAATGGTTTTATTACCTTCACTATCAGTTTATTTCATAATGTGAATCTTCAGGTTAGGCTATACCACCGAGGCCGAGGCTAGCCTACCAGTACACATCTTAGAATTCAAGGTTTTATTTTTAGAATTGTAGTATAAGACGACCCCCAATTTTTATGGATGAATTTTAGGATTTAAAGGTCATCTTATACATGGAAATATTTGGTAGTCCTACTTTTCCTAATTTTTTGAGAAGCTCTTACTGAAAAGTTTGAAAGCATTACAAAAAATCCTTCTCGTTCATATGCAGAACAAGCCTTCGGTCTTAGCAATAGGATATTTTTCCAAGTGCCAGCTGGTAACCAGTTAAAACAATCTGAGGTTGTAAAGCAAGGAATCTGTGAGATCTGGCAACGCTTGCACGTACGAGGTGAAAGCTGGTCAGGGAACGCACATCCTACTTTGTGACGCCCAGTCTTTTCTTAATTGCCTTGTGGAGTCTATGCTTGCGCTTTGCTCTCCTTCCAAGCCGGTTTTTTTTGCCCATGTTCTGTATTTTCAGTGTGTGGAGTGTGTGTGTATTTGTTGGTATGGCTTCCCTCGAGTCCTCACGGCCTTATCAATGCATGTGCCCCGGCATTCAGGGGTTCCCGTGCTCTAGGTTTTTGGCGTCGTCAGCTATGGATCCACATACAACTTGCAGTAGGTGCAGAGCTAATTTTTGTACGGTGAAGAATCCCTGCCAGGAATGTTGTGCCTGGCCTAAGTCACAGGGGGGATTGTTTAATAGGAAAAGGGAACATGCAGAGTTTTGACTCTTCCATCTTGGGAGGGGTTTTCTTCATCCCTGCTGGATGATTCGGCTGCTCCCTCTCCTTCGGTCACTCTCCTTGATGCTAACTCTGGTGTCCCTGTTTCTTCCATTGACTTGTCGATGGAAGTATTGGGAGTGCCACAGGGTGATTTTATGTGTAGTTTAGTCAGTCCCCTCTACCTCAGGTTCCAATTGTCTTCCTGGGAGAGAGGTGGCTGCCTCATCTCATTCCTTTATTTTGGATTCGGAGTCATCCAAAATGGCGGTGGTCCGGGTGTCTCCTTTTATGGGGTTCACCCTACTTGGAGGGTTTGTTGTTGCATTTTTGGAGACCCATCCCCCACCCCTGGTCCCCACTGCTCTTCTGCCTCCCCCGGACTCCTCTACGTTGGATCTTGCATGCAGCCCTCATGTAAAACATCACTTACGGTCCCTGGGTATCACTTTATCACCCCACCAGTGATGCCATCCACTACCTCTGGTCATAGGAAGGTCGTGACGTCAATCCTAGCACTCTCTCAAACTGTGATGTCAATTGAAGCAGCCGCTTATCCTCCAGCCGCTATGACGGCATCTCTTCCAGCTATGATGTTGTCATCCTCTCTCGCTGAGCCTTCAAGAATCTCTGTTCAGTCACGTTCTGGGTCACAAGACCTTGCTCGGTTGACGTCTCATGGACGTGTACTTGTCTCATCACATGGCCATGTACGCTGTTCCTCCTGTGAACATGTATATGCATTTGGCCTGATGTACGTGTACCTGATCATTTCACTGATGGTGTAAGTGATGCTTCACACGAGTCTATGCGGTTTGAGCCGAGATCGTTCTCTAGTGTCGTTGCTGGTTTAACGCTCAAGAGCCTTTGATAGCAGGGTCTTCGGATGTTAGAGGTGTCTCCCCTACCGTTAATATCCAGAAGGCTAGATACTCTAGCGAAACTTCATCAGTGTTGCTACAAAAGGAGGACCACACTGCCAAACCTTCTTCACATCGTCAGTCACCGTTGCTGGAGCAGGAGGGAGACAATCAAGAGTTTTTGTCTTCCTTTGCGGAGGTTGTTGATCTCATTCGTGGGTTCAACATGTAGGATGCAAGCTCAGTCTTCTATCATGCCTACATGCTTAGGAGCCTTGCTGGGTGCTAGTCAGGAGCCTAAGACTTCTTTTGAACTCCCTCTGCCGGGCCATGCTCAGCCCATCTTACAACAGGTGAACGCTTTGGTGTCGGATTGGGATGGCTCTCTAAGTTTGAAGGGGTCATCCAAGTTTCTTCCTCCTCTCATGCGACATAGAAAGTACTATTCAACTAATGCAGTTCATTTGATGCCTCTTCACCTTAATCCGGATGTGATTCGTCTCAAACTTGGTTTAACTTAAGAGCAAGTTAGATCGGTGGGTCCTTCCTTATCATCACAGGAAGCCTTATGTATGGAGACTATGTCGGCTTCCATCTTCCAGACGGTCTCATGGCTTGACTTATGGTCCACAGTGGTAGCCAAGATTGCTTCAGATAGGTCTGTAGAAGGGTTAGTGAGTGCTTCTCCTCTCGCTAGACTGTTGCAGTCAGGTAGTAAGGCATTTTCTTATTTGACCCATCTTAGTGCAAACTTATGGACCAACCTTCTACTAGCCAGGAGAGACGCAGCTTTGTCCAAGGTGGAGAACTCGGCGGACTCTGAGTCTTTATCGGCACTCAGGAGTGGGGATCTTCTGTATTCGCAGTTCCTGTTTCCAAGAAATGAATTAGAAAATGCGATTGACCGGCGACAGGTAGATATCAAGGACAGGATGGTCTATCAGGCAGTTTACAAGTCGGAGGCACGTTTACATTGCCTCCTCCTCCTCCTCCTCCTCAGAGACAGGTTCAAAGATCTTCACCTGTTGAGTCTACTAGGGGTTCTGCTTCGGTTAGGGTCCCTCAGTCCTCCTAGTCCTCCTCTCAGGCTAAGTCAAACAAGCAGCGTCCCTTTCAATCTTGCCCCTCTCCTTTGCCACGGGTAGGGGATGCCTGGCAGACCAGTGGGCCAAGTGGCGGGATTATGGAGCGGAAAAGTGGGTAGTAGATGTTCTGCAGGTGGGATATCTACTGCCAATTGACTTCTCCCCCCCCCCCCCCCCCCCCCCCTCCCCCCCCCCCCCCCCCCCCCCCCCCCCCCCCCCCTCTTGGACAGACCATTTTTCAGTCTGACATATTCTTACAATTCCCAAAATTTCTTAGCTCTTCATGAGGAAGTGTTGAAAATTCTGGACAATGGTGCTATAGAGGAAGTTATGCGTCATTGGACAATGGTGCGATAGAGGAAGTAATGCATCCTTCTTCAGGGTTTTACAGTCGCATTTTCCTGGTACCAAAAGTGACATGGCCAGTAATCGACTTTTCCAACTTGAATCATTTTGTCAAGAAGACAAGGTTCAAGATGGAGACGCCACAGACAGTGTTGGCAGCAGTGAGGGACAATGACTTTTTGCTGTCGATAGATCTAAAGGATGCTTACTTCCAGATCCCTGTTCATCCTTTGTCCAGAAAGTTTCTTCACTTCGCTCTCGGGTAGAAGATATTCCAATTCAAGGTCCTGTCCTTCAGGTTAACCACATCCCCTCAGGTGTTGTTCACAAGGGTCTTCTCCCTCGTCTCAACATGGGCTCATGCTCAAGGGATTCACACGTTGAAATACCTTGACGACTGCTGCTGCAGGACAGAGATCGTCTGCTTCAGTTTTGTCAAGAGTTAGGCACTGTAGTAAACCTAGAGAAGTCGAATCTCATTCCCAGCCAGAAAGTTTGTTATCAAGATGTGGTTATAGATACAGCATCGTTGAGGGTTTTTCCCACCGGTCCAGAGGTTGGAGAAGTTACGGATAGTGGCCTTTCCAACACCCTTGGGACAACCTAGAAGTGATGCCTTCCCACCATTTTGCCTGATCCGTCAGGTGCTGAACAGGGTGATGAGTTCTTGAAATCTCAGGATGATATTGGTAGCCCCCCTGTGGTGGCAAGCAGAAAGGTTTCCAGACCTTCTGTACCTTCTGTCAGAGGTTCCAAGAGAGATTCCATCTTTGGTGGCAACTTCTTTGCCAGCCTCATGTCGAAAGGTTTCACCAGTCGGTAGAATCCCTCTCTCTTCACGGATGGTGAGCATCAAGTATCTCCTCTGAGCGAGAGATTTTTCTCAGGAAACAGCAAGACATATGTCCAGTCATCTCAGGAAGTCCTCTTCAGGAGTTTACCAGGGGAAATAGTCAATCTACTGCAATTGGTGTCATCGACAGGATTTCTCACCACTCAAAATCTCTGTTCAATGTATAGCAGATTTTTTGGTCTTTCTCAAGGATAAGAAAGGCTATCAGGGGCTACAGAGCGGCGCTGAGCTTGGTGTTGCGTCTGAGAGGGTTGGGGGTATGTGACCTTTGAATTTGTCCTGGAATTCGTGGCCAAGCCCCAGAATCCCTCGGTACATGACGAAAGATTTGCCTCTTTTTCCATTCCATCTTTGAATGACTTTGTGGACGATGACCCACAAGAGCTCTTGTTGTGTCCTGCCAAGAGCCCTACATTGCTATCTTAAAAGGACTCGACATCTCAGACCTGGATGTCGTAGGCTTTTTGTCAGCACGGGTCGATCCAAGAAAGAAGTTTCCAAGAACACTATTTCTTTCTGGATACGTGAGGTGATCAAGCAAGCTTATTTGTCTCTTGATAGTTCTGTCACTGAGTCTGTGCAGGCTAGAGCACATGACATGAGAGGTATAAGTTCCTCTCTGGTGTTTAAGAAAAATTTTGCTGTTCATAGAATTTTGAACGCTGGTACTTGGTTGCTCACAGGTCTATGGACATGTTTTCCTTGGGTCCTGTGGTGGCTGCCCAACAAGTTGTGAAACTCATCCATTGCCCTTTACAGGTGATTGTGTGGAAGAGATAATGAGGAAGTTGGCTGGTCTCTTTCTTTCTCTTTGTTCCTTTCTTCTTCCTTCAGGCAGGTTGAGGAATAGACACGTCATATGCTGGACTGGTCTGATACAGGTGAGTAAGGTAGTCATGCTGATAGTTCGTTTGTTTTATGTAATTTTGAAATAATCAAACCCTCTATTCAGTAACAAATACTCCACTCTCTGGCAAGAGGGAGTTAGGAGTAATAGCAAGCCCTTGTGATTTTATGGTTTGTTATTGAACAGTTAGAATTTTCTTGAGTTCCCTTGATGCAATGAATCTGCTCATAAATCATTGTATTGTAACCCAGATGGTTGAGTGGTTGGATATCAGTTTATCTATCTTCTCATGGGCATTGGTCCACCTCCTTTAGAACTAGTTTTGTTCTAGGGAGGTGGTCAGGTGGGTTAACTCCCAGCAGTTTAGGATGTCTGTACCTCCCTCCAGGTGTAAGTCTATCCTATTGTTAAGACTGCAGGTTTGTTCCACATATGAACAAATGACAAATTTTAAATAAATTTGTATTTATCATAGCTAACAAACCTGAGGTCTTAACGTGTACTGCCCATCTCTAGCCTCCCCCTTTTCTTATCTCCTGGGTTGGGAAAAGACTGGGCGTCTTGAGGTTGAATGCGCGTCTCTGACAAGTTTTCACCTTGTACACGCAGGCATTGCCAGATCTCTCAGATTCCTTGCTTTACAGTCTCAGATTGTTTTAACCGGTTACCAGCTGTGCTTGGAAAAATATCCTATTGTTAAGACCTCAGGTTTGTTAGCTATGAAAAATACAAATTGATTTAAAATTTGTCTTTTTTTACTAATACAATAGGTATAAGAATACAGAAAAGTGTTGAATGAGTGTAGCAACGTTTGGTTATTGATTTGTTGATTAACCCTTAAACGCCGAAGCGGTAAAAATAAAAAACTCCCCCGAATGCCGGAGCCGGTTTTGAGTGAGCGCAGAAGCGGAAAAAATAATTTTTTCAAAAAATCACAGCGCGCTTAGTTTTGAAGATTAAGAGTTCATTTTTGGCTCCTTTTTTTGTCATTGCCTGAAGTTTAGTATGCAATCATCAGAAATGAAAAATAATATCTTTATCATATGTAAATAATGCGATATATGGTAGCGAAAAAAAAAATTCATACATAATTGTATTAAAATCACGCTGTGCAAAAAACGGTAAAAGCTAACAAGTTTTCTTTTTTTTTGTTGTATTGTACACTAAATTGCAATCATTTTGATATATAATACATTGTAAAACAATAAAAGCAACACCGGAAAAATATTATCACAAAATGATGTACGAATTCGTAACGCGCGGACGTAAAAAAATGTTTTTTTTTTCAAAAATTCACCGTAAAACTAAATATTGTTCTAGAGACTTCCAATTGTTTCAAAATGAATACAAATGATTGAATATTATGATACTGTAAGAGTTTTAGCTTACAATTGCAGTTTTCGACCATTTCCGACGAGTTAAAAATGACCAAATGTCGAAATTTTTTTATAAATTTTTTTTTTATATGCAATTATTTCGGAAATTAGAAAAGCTACAACCTTCAAATATTTTTCCTTTTATCCTACATGAAATTGCACACATTTTCATATATAAAACTCTATGAAATGCCTAATATGAAACGGAGCAAATTTTCCGAGAATGCGATGCACGCAATTCAGAGATTTATGGCGGAGAATCCGCGCGCGGAGGGAAGGAAAGTTTTTTTCATAAATTCACCATAAATCAAAATATTGTGCTAGAGACTTCCAATTTGTTGAAAAATGAAGGTAAATGATTGAATATTACTAAAATATAAGAGTTTTAGCTTACAATTGCGTTTTTCGACCATTTCGGTAGAGTCAAAGTTGACCGAACGTGGTTTTTTTCTATTTATCGTGATTTATATGCAAATATTTCAAAAATGAGAAAAGCTACAACCTTCAATTATTTTTTGTTGTATTCTACATGAAATTGCGCACATTTTCATATATAAAACTTTATGTAACAGCTAATTTAAAATGGTGCAACCATTACCACAATTGCACGTATGATTTTTTCGGAAGAGTTACCGCGCGGACGTAAAGAAAATGTTATTTTTTTCATAAATTCACCATAAATCGAAATATTGTGCTAGAGACTTCCAATTTGTTGCAAAATGAAGGTAAATGCTTGAATATTACTAGAATATAAGCGTTTTAGCTTACAATTGCGTTTTTCGACCATTTCGGTAGAGTCAAAGTTGACCGAAGGTTGAAATTTTGGCAATTATCGTTATTTATATGAAAATATCTCAAAACTGATAAAAGCTACAACCATGGGTTGTTTTTAGTTGTATTGTGCATGAAATTGCGCACATTTCCATATATAAAACTTTATATAACGGTTAATTTTAAAATGGTGCAAACATTACCACAATCGCATGTATGATTTTTTTCGGAAGAGTTACCGCGTGGACGTAAGGAAAAAGTTTTTTCATAAATTCACCATAAATCGAAATATTGTGCTAGAGACTTTCAATTAGTTGCAAAATTAAGGTAAATGATTGAATATTACTACAATATAAGTGTTTTAGCTTACAATTGCGTTTTTAGACCATTTCGGTAGAGTTAAAGTTGACCGAAGGTTGAAATTTTTTCAGTTATCGTTATATATATGGGAATATTTCAAAACTGATAAAAGCTACAATCATTAGTATTTTTTTGTTGTATTTTAAATGAAATTGCGCACATTTTCTTATATAATACTTCATGTAACGGATAATTTAAAACGGTGCAAAAATTATGTCGAAGTGACGAAATAATTTTTGAGATGTGTCACTGATACTTTCTAGTGCGATAAGAAAGAAATTCGCGCTTGCGCGCCTGCGTATTGATTGTAAACAAAACAACGCCTTGATCCGTGAACTCCCAGCATCCCCCAAGGCGCGTGATTCAAAAGTTTTAGGCTGGTAGGCCTATAAGTATTTTTCCGCAAATTTAAAAAAAAACTTTTTTGAGTCGACGTATGGTACGTCCATTCGGCAATCGGGGGAGATTTTGACCTGACGTTTAATACGTTCATTCGGCGTTTAAGGGTTAACTACATTATTAGTGATGATGTTTTCAGTTTATAGATAAGCAGTCATCTAATGTTATAGAGAGTGCAAAGTTGGAAAAATCATCTGCTGAACTGAAGAAAGTCTCAAATGAAATTGCTTCTCTAAACAAGAGGAAAAAATCTTCAGTTATAGTGCATCTTAGTGACTGACAAATTATATTTATTGTAGTAATTTAGTTTGAGATGTTATTATATGCAAGTTCTATTTTTGTAACTATTGATATATGCAAGTTCTATTTTTGTAACTATTGATATTTAATCTGATTGGTGATACCTACTTGTTTGCATATTATGTACTTAAGTATTATGGAATGCTAGTCAAAGGGTTATTTCACTGAAAATCTGCTGAGGATAATGTTATGTAATTTAATCGAATAAATGAATCAAATGCAAGGGCCTAGTAACTTTTGTTCCATAATTAGTTGTAAAATAGAACAAGCTAGAAAAATACCTCTTGTTACTAGGTTGGTCAGGTGTGGGCCTTGGCAGGGTTTCTCTTGAAAAACAACGTTATTTAATATGATGGACCAAGTACCTTTTGATTACGTAATCTTTGATAATGAATTTTAAACATTACTGCATGTGTGCATTTAAATGCTTAAAATGTCTCATTTGAAATATGTTGTGTATCCATTTGGTCAGACCTACTTTTTTTTCAAGGGCTGCTAGGTCTGCATACTCAACGCTAGTCTTAGCATTGGCAGAGAGAGTAGGCAACCTACACAGTTTCTTTTACCTAGTGTGGCACACAGAGGGATTGGGATTCCTCTCCTCTCATTTGTTCCTGAGCTCTTTGCAGACTTTAAAGCCTTTCAGTCACTGAGGAGATCGAACACCTTTTTTTTTCTTTTTGTATATGTGACTTACCTAGTAATTATAATAGCTAAGAGTTTCTACTCGACGGCAGCCTAAATTCAAATTTCGCAAGTAGCGCTTCGATAGCTCAGTGTAGGTATACAGTACCATCCCCCTACGACAGTACTAGGAATGACTTAGCTAATAATGTCATTCTGTTTTCTGCTGCACTCTACAAAACATCTAGTGCTACAGCAGGATGAGTTTTCTCTTTTGTTTATTTTTTCAAAATAACCCTTTACTGCTGACTGGACGTATTTTACGTCGACATTTTTTGTCTCTCGTGTGCCGACTGGACGTATTTTACGTCGACTTACAAAAGTTTTTTTTAAAATTCGTGGAAAAATACTTATAGGTCTACCAGCCTAAAACTTTTGAATCACACGCCTTGGGGGATGCTGGGAGTTCACGGATCAAGGTGTTGTTTTGTTTACAATCGTTACACAGGCGTGCAAGCGCGAATTTCTTTCTTGCCGCACTAAAAAGTATCTGTGACACATCTCGGAAATTATTTCGTCACTTTGACATAATTTTTGTACCATTTTAAAATTAGCCGTTACATGAAGTATTATATATGCAAATGTGTGCAATTTCACGCACAATACAACTCAAAACAACCCATGGTTGTAGCTTTTATCAGTTTTGAGATATTTTCATATAAATAACGATAATTGCCAAAATTTCAACCTTCGGTCAACTTTGACTCTACTGAAATGGTCGAAAAACGCAATTGTAAGCTAAAACGCTTATATTCTAGTAATATTCAAGCATTTACCTTCATTTTGCAACAAATTGGAAGTCTCTAGCACAATATTTCGATTTATGGTGAATTTATGAAAAAAATAACATTTTCTTTACGTCCGCGCGGTAACTCTTCCGAAAAAATCATACGTGCAATTGTGGTAATGGTTGCACCATTTTAAATTAGCTGTTACATAAAGTTTTATATATGAAAATGTGCGCAATTTCATGTAGAATACAACAAAAAATAATTGAAGGTTGTAGCTTTTCTCATTTTTGAAATATTTGCATATAAATACGATAAATAGAAAAAAAACCACGTTCAGTCAACTTTGACTCTACCGAAATGGTCGAAAAACGCAATTGTAAGCTAAAACTCTTACAGTCTAGTAATATTCAGTCATTTATCTTCATCTTGAAATAAATTCGAAGTCACTAGCAAAATATTTAGATTTATGGTGAATTTAAAAAAAATTCTTTCCTTCCCTCCGCGCGCGGATTCTCCGCCACAAATCTCCGAAATGCGTACGTCCCATTCTCGGAATATTTGCTCCATTTCATATTAGGCATTTCATAGAGTTTTATATATGAAAATGTGCGCAATTTTATTTAGAATAAAACGAAAAATATTTGAAGGTTGTAGCTTTTCTTATTTCTGAAATAATTGCATATAAAAAAAATATATATAAGAAAATTCGACATTCGGTCCACTTTAAATCGTCAGATATGGTCAAAAACTGCAATTGTAAGCTAATACTCTTACAGTATAGTAATATTCAATCATTTGTCTTCATTTTGAAAGAAATTGGAAGTCTTTAGGACAATATTTAGATTTATGGTGAATTTTTGAAAAAAATATTTGTTTACGTCTGCGCGTTAGGAATTCATGCATTATTTTGTGATAATATTTTCTCTGTGTTGCTTTTATCGTTTTACAATTTGTTATATACCAAAATGATCACAATTTAGTGTACATTACAACGAAAAAAAGTAACTTGTTACCTTTAACCGTTTCGCGCACAGCGCGATTTGAATACAATTATATATGAAATTTCGTTTTTGCGCTATCATATATCGCATTATTTATATATGATAATGATAATTTTTTTCATTTCTGATGGTTGCATACTAAACTTCAGCCAATGACAAAAAAAGGAGCCAAAAATGAACTCTTAATCTTGAAAACTAAGCGTGCTGTGATTTTTCGAAAAAAATATTTTTTCCGCTTCTGCGCTCACTCTGAAACACCTCCGGCACACGGGAGACAATTTTTTTTTACCGCTTCGGTGTTTAAGGGTTAACATCCAGTCTCTGGGAATAATAATGGCCTTAAAAATAGTTCTTGAATTGATCACTATTCAAGTAGATAAAATATTTTCGCATATATCTTTCTACTTACCGGACTTAACGTAAGTCGTCGGTTAAGAATTGCCTTTAGTAACTAATCTTGATGTTACGTCATTCCTTGAGCCCAAACTTTCGTTTTTAGAATTTGTTTTTCGGCCATGAGCTATTAACAAGACACCAGTAACAGTTACCCTAGAACAATCCTTTTACACTTGTGATTTGTTACGTATATAGCGGGCCTTGAGAGAGGCTAGATACGTAAACGGAAGTGATTGAGGGATTTCAAGAGGGAATTGCTTTAACTTACCGTAAACTGATAGTTATTATTACTTTCTTTAGAGGGAAGGTCGCCAGAAAACTCAGCTCGTTACTTAACAGTTATTTATTTACTAAAAGGCCCGTGCTGGGCTGGAGAAAAGGTAACTGATGGCTCCATTGAGCTGTGATAGCTGGTTTTCATACACTTGGGGTAATGCACACTTGCGGGCAGAGACGGCACGTGACTCATGGAATCTGGAAAAGAATCCCAGATTAAACGAGATAAAAGGAAAAATGACTTCTTGCTTTGATTAAGGCTGATTAATTCTCTAACATTGGGGAAGGTAAACTCGAATGGTTCACTGAGGTATACACGAAAGCTTGGTCTTTAACAAGTCACAAAGGGGAGCACGTGGCCCGATGAGGACAAAGGGCTTTGATGTAGAAGGGGTAAAAATGAGAATTGAAAATGAATTTAGCAAGAGTCGTATGGTAGTAAAAGGTGCTGGGTTGAAGTTTACACTTTCAGACGTACCTTTATGCAATATTCTGTGTATCCTTGTAGAAGAATGCGGTCTGACCTCTGTTCAGGTCTGGGGTTCGTGTCCACCAGTACGTCGTGGGTAGGCCTAATTTTGGGAGGCTGGCAATTTGACCTCTGTCCGAGATCACGTCTCGCAGCCGACTGAGATCGATACTGGTTGTTTTCGAATCACGGGGCTTCCAAAAACCGCCTCGAGCATTGCCTGAAAGGTGGTAAACACAACGCCAGCAAATTGGGAAGGAAATAGGTCTTATTGTAGAAGTCCCTAAAATCCTCTCGAAGCCTAGCTACTCTGTGACTTGCCTCTCTTACCCTAAGCTTCCGTCAGACCAGGACCGGAAATATCATTCCTACGACATACCCACTCTCCCAACAACAGTCGCTTCAGGAGAAGGCATGGCTGCTACTTTTATAATTAAATATAACTAAAACTCTGCTGGGAAGGCGAGGCGTTCTATAGACGTAGCAGCTCCCCCTGTTAAGAAGGCATTCACTCCCTTTCGGGCGTGAAGGTCTTGGCTTAAATAAGTTGATCGCCTCGACTACCCAGTTCTCCTACTCTAACTTGAAGTTTTTTGAGCAGCGATACGGCTGACTACAATGGCCTACCTAACTTATAGGCAAAGATGCTAAGTGTACTAACTTAATGTAGTGATGTAATCTAGCCTAAGTAATAACTACGGGTTGTCTGTGACGACAGTCTACTCTACCCCTAGATAAGGTTACTTGAAAATTCTACTTGCTACTAACCTAATGCCCTGGTACTAAATCATTAGCCTAACCTACTCAATACATTTAAATGAAGACGCAATCATTCCAGAGTGTGGTACGCACAGCAGTAGTTCAGCGACGGAATTGTAAAAATACATGATAAGAGGTAATGATGCTTGGGGATGATGAGTGGTTAGTTGACCAGGAGGGAAATGCAATGAGGTAGTTATATTTAAGTGAGGGTTAGTATTACAATGGCTAGGGGTTAGAGGGTTAGTGCTACTGGCAGAGATCAGGCTGGCTACCTTCTCTGGGTAGGTGCCAGGATCATTCTGCAAATGAATGTGACACTGTACCTCAGGCACAGGTGTCAAGGAGAGCATGTGGCTCTTGGGTTAGTTTGTTAATGATTGGTTACGTCCCTTCTTCTTCCTCTTCTTATTCCTCCAGGACCTGGCTATACCAGTCCTAGGAGTAGACGGAGGCACCGACTCTGGGGAAAGGCCAGAAACGCCGGCAGGAGCAGAGGCAGTGGTAGCCTGAGGGATTTCAGGAGAACACCCTACTTCGGTATCTGCAGCAACCGTCGTAGAGGTGGAACCTACTGCAGGGGAGGCCCTCACTTCGGCTGCTGCGACAGCCGTCGTAAGGGGAAAACTCCAGGCTGACTCCTGGTTGGGCAGTTCCTGGTTTTCCAGAGGAGGTATGAAGGTTAGGTCTGCCGGAGGTTCATCCTCGGGCGACAGTGGTGAGGGTGAAGAAGACGGAACTAGTGATTGGCCATGGGCTGTGGTAAGCTCCATGCCTGTTGGAGGATCTCCTGTAGGAGGATCCTTGATAAGGTTAGGCGCCGGCACTAGCTCGGGGCCAGGCGCAGAGGTCAAGTTCGGTGGTGGCTCTACGTCCAGGCTGGACGGAGCTTGGCACTGCTCAGTGCTGCCAAGTGGTACTGGCAGAGAGTTGAGGTCGACTGGACCTGTGGCGGGTACCGGAGGTGCAATACCTCTCAGCGTGCCCTTGGTTATGGGAGACAGAGGGTCCTGTCTCTTTTGGAAGGCTAAGCCTTGTGGAACTTGGACAGTGTCCGCTGCACATAACTTGCTAGGGCACCTAGGCCAATTTGTGGAGTGCCCTATTACGTTACAGGTCTTGCAACGGAACTGTGAATGGTCAATCTCCCTCCTTGGTAACGGGGGAGACTGTTGGTGGATGTACTTCCTAGAGGAAGTAGAATTTCGGTGACTCCTTGCTTTGGAGTGAATTGACATGGGGTCAGGACCCCTAGGCTTTTTGAATTGTGAGGGAGACTTCATGTCTTGCCCTAGGAGGAGGTCGTAACCTCCTGGGATGTAGCTTGCAACTGCAAGAGTACATTCTTTGGAGAAGTGAGGTCTGGTGACCCTCAATTGGACGGTCGGAAGGATCAGTTTAATGTGATTGATACCTTCAATGGTGATCAATCGACGTCTATCAACGTTAGCCCCTCGGGGAAGTTCTGTCTTCCCGTATCAGGGAGACTTGAGCGCCAGAGTCGTCGTAGGCTCTGACGTGGCTTGGCTGATAATGACTTTGGAGGGGTGCGACGGTTATAGGGCCCTTAGCTGGGGGGTCTATAGAGAAGGATTTGTAATGGCCATTGCGACGGCAGGAATATTGTGGTTCGCGCACCCTCCGTAGTTGGCAGACATGTGACCCTTGCGGCCACAGTCTCGGCAGAACTTGTTCCAGAACCTCTTCCGTGGCACTGGATGATAAGGCCGAGATGGCCCCACAGGTTGCGAATTTGCGGAGTCACCAAGGCTGGCAGTGTGCTCTGGCACAGGTGAAGAGTCCTCTCTGGCAGTGATGTGACGTGGGGAGGTTAAGGGAACCTCCGTTGAATCACCCTCGGAAGCAATTTCGGGGTTAACTGGTGGGCTTACCTCTTCCAAAAGGGAGGAGGTAGGCGGTAAAAAGGTAAAAGGCTGGCAGGATGCGGCAGGAATTTCTATCTCCGGCACTGGATCAGGACCAGGCTCGCAAATCGAAAGGATGTCAGGCTGACCAGAGACGGCGGGACTAAGAGAGACAGTGGGTGCAGGGCTGGAAGCTGGCAGAGTGGCTTGAGCTAGGATACTCTCCTTACGGGCCTTCTCCCGCTTGATGTCGAGTTCCTTCTCCTTGAGAGCGAGCTCATGCTTCGCTCCTCTTCCCTTGCCTTCCTTTCTGCTTCTCTTTCTTTTCTCTCTGCTTCTCCGGCTTTTCTCTGGTTTTCCCTTTCTTCCTTTTCTTGCAGGCGCGCGGCAGCCTGCTGCGCCTTTATCCACTGGTCTAGTGCTGGTCCAGTGTAACCGGCCTCCTTGCCCAGAGTTATGAGGACTCGGAGCCTCTCGAGCTCTACGGCAAAGAAGTCACGAAGCAGGGAAGACATTTCCCTTAGGCTGCAGTAGAGGCTGATGAAAATGAAAATAATGGCCAGGAAGGGTACGGAATGGAATAGGAGTGCCTACTGTGGAAAGTGGCACTCACTTGGAAAGGCGTTCTGCGACGTGGTAGAGAAAAAGTCTGAGAAGACTGGGTGCTCGGTGGCACTTTGTGAATGGCACCTTCTACTGAGGTGAAAAATCGAATGAAGTGTGCGGCGTACGTCACACTTACGGGCGTTCCCAACTTGGGAGACGTTGGAATGGGCTACCTGTACGTCTGTACAGGAGCGCGGCACTTATGAGGAGGCGTTCCTTGGGTTGGTCCGAAGGATCACTGATCCTTGTACACGGACATTAATGAATTGGGCGTGTTCCGTAACCGGACGGACACGCAGGTTTGTCAGCACTTAGGGCTGGTATTGCGGCGCTTCGGGAGGCGTTCCCTTTGTTGAGTGTTCCGAAGGATCACTGACCCTTGTACATGGACACACTAGTTACTTGGGCGTTCCGTAAGGACGGACACGCAGGTTTAATGGCTATCTGTACGGCCTGTACAGGTGCAATGGCACTTATGGAGGCTGGAGCACTGGTATCGTGCTGGTGTGTCCCGGACACTACATGCAGTATACTTAAATATACTGAAGTGAAATGGCACTGCTCATGGCAGAGGGTAATAGTGGAGGAGAGAAAGTAAAAGGTGGGAGTACTTCAGCAGCCAGTCGATGAACAGTGTCAAGAATTAGTGGCACTGTAAAATGATAAGACCTGACGTGCACTGGTGGTGGCCAGTCCTAAACTGGTAACGACTTCCCTGTCTGGAAGTAATGGCGTGGCACACTGTGCGAATTGTGCTTGCGGTACACGCAAGTCTTTTGGGATAAAAATGAACAAGACCACTCGGGCAACGACAGGTAATGGAAATTTTAGAAATGCTCAGGCCCTCGCTGAAATACTCGGTAAATGAAACAAATAAATGTTTGCAAACTGCAATGGACACATGCGCGTACGTATCACGCTGTGTAAATGAAAGACACAAGAGACTAAAATAATGTTAATTCTGCATGCTATAATTAATGGTAGAGTAGCACTCTTGGCTTCGTGAATACTGTGTTCTGGTTTTCTCTCTCTCTCTCTCTCTCGGAGAGGGTGAAAAATGATATATGAATGAACTCCCTTATATTTGAATTGAACTACTAATGTTCGTTTAATATGACGCAACTTGCGTTAAATGATTTACTTACGTTAACGTGAAATGAAAGAATTGCTTTGGATAACATTTTATGAAAATGATAACGCGCTCGTGGTGAACGATTTTTACGTTACTAGTAGCGGCTCGCGCTTATGAAATGATTTGCGTTTCAATATGAAATTTACAAAGACGCGTTTTACGTTAACAGTTCTTGCAAGTGACTCTACTTTTAAGATTTACGTTAACTTTACGTAAGGACAAGTGAAAAATTACGGTAAGGATTTGAAAACGAGGTTAGCAAACAATTGTAAATGAGGTTACGTTAAGTGCGAAGTGAAATGAAATTTTCGCTCAGCGCGCGAGTGAGCGATGCGAGGTGAAACACGTGAAGGAGCTGGGTAGCGCTGCTAGCGCGCAGCATGTCGTTCAAAACAGCTGATTCTCTGTAAATGCGAAGGCAATTTACAACACAAAATTCTACTTTCTTATTCAAGGCGAATTACGTTAATTTCTCTGGCAGAACGATAGATACTAGTACAGACATTGATATTATTTACGTTAAAACTTCGTGACTTACGTTACTTTGCTTAAATTGTTTAGATAATGTTGAAAGAGAAAACAAACATGGCTGCCGCTGTGAATGAGACGAAGGCTGGTTGAGACCGCGCAGGCGCGAGAGAGCGCGAAGCTGAATTAGCCGAGAGGTAAGCGGTTACCAACACTTGGAATGAAAACTAAGTTAAAAATGAATACCCTAACATATCACAGACAAAAGAATTGTACACTTCTTTTGCCGTAACTATTAGTAAAACACTCCTAACTAGCTAGGCTTTCAAACACAGCAATAAACCCTGGCAAAGCACTTCCTAGTTTGATCTGGTCCTTTCTGGCATCTATCTGCACACGTGTTAGTGTAAGCTCCTACGAGGACAGCACAAAGTAACAGAGAATTCGCGGGGCAAATTGTTTGCTCGCCGCTAAAATAAAGCACTGGCGCGTTCGCCGTTACAATAATAAGATTTCTACCTACGCTCTTTTGACCACTTCAACAATAAAAATACTTAAACGTACCTTAAGCTAACATTGGTTATAGAATAATCATATTAATGAATGGAATACCTTACCGTGAGTCAGTGTCTTTTCTCCCGTGCAAGTGTGCTTAGTTTTGCGCTTTGAAAAACATTTACAGTTTACGTTTTACAACGGCTAACGCGATTTACAAGCTTTTTTTTTTTTTTTTTTTTTTTTAAGCAAGCTAGGTTCATATCCTCGGCGAAGGTCGACAATGTTACGTATATAGCGGCCTTGAGAGAGGCTAGATACGTAAACGGAAGTGATTGAGGGATTTCAAGAGGGAATTGCTTTAACTTACCGTAAACTGATAGTTATTATTACTTTCTTTAGAGGGAAGGTCGCCAGAAAACTCAGCTCGTTACTTAACAGTTATTTATTTACTAAAAGGCCTGTGCTGGGCTGGAGAAAAGGTAACTGATGGCTCCATTGAGCTGTGATAGCTGGTTTTCATACACTTGGGGTAATGCACACTTGCGGGCAGAGACGGCACGTGACTCATGGAATCTGGAAAAGAATCCCAGATTAAACGAGATAAAAGGAAAAATGACTTCTTGCTTTGATTAAGGCTGATTAATTCTCTAACATTGGGGAAGGTAAACTCGAATGGTTCACTGAGGTATACACGAAAGCTTGGTCTTTAACAAGTCACAAAGGGGAGCACGTGGCCCGATGAGGACAAAGGGCTTTGATGTAGAAGGGGTAAAAATGAGAATTGAAAATGAATTTAGCAAGAGTCGTATGGTAGTAAAAGGTGCTGGGTTGAAGTTTACACTTTCAGACGTACCTTTATGCAATATTCTGTGTATCCTTGTAGAAGAATGCGGTCTGACCTCTGTTCAGGTCTGGGGTTCGTGTCCACCAGTACGTCGTGGGTAGGCCTAATTTTGGGAGGCTGGCAATTTGACCTCTGTCCGAGATCACGTCTCGCAGCCGACTGAGATCGATACTGGTTGTTTTCGAATCACGGGGCTTCCAAAAACCGCCTCGAGCATTGCCTGAAAGGTGGTAAACACAACGCCAGCAAATTGGGAAGGAAAATAGGTCTTATTGTAGAAGTCCCTAAAATCCATCTCGAAGCCTAGCTACTCTTGTGACTTGCCTCTCTTACCCTAAGCTTCCGTCAGACCGGAAATATCATTCCTACGACATACCCACTCTCCCAACAACAGTCGCTTCAGGAGAAGGCATGGCTGCTACTTTTATAATTAAATATAACTAAAACTCTGCTGGGAAGGCGAGGCGTTCTATAGACGTAGCAGATTGTTCACAGGACATAGGCTGTTTTCAAGCTGAGGGTAGTCTTCTTCCCAGCTGGTTCCCATTTTTATATGGGGTCGCCATTTCTGATGAGCCGTTTCCATCTACTATTTCTATCCTGCGTTTCTGCCTCATAATTCCCTTCTTATGTAAATCTCCTCTCACACAGTCCTTCCCTCTCTTTCTTGGTCTCCCTCTTCTTCTTCTTCCTTGAACCTCCATCCCCATAGTATGTCTCCCAGCATGGTCCTCATCTCTCCTCAACAGGTGTCCATACCATCTCAGCCTCCCCCCCTCCTGCACTTTCTTTGATACTTCCACCACCTTAATCGACCTCTTATGTAGTCATTTCTGATCCTATCCTCTCTTGTCACCCCAGACATCCACCTAAGCATTCTCATTTCTGCCACATCCATCTTCTTCTGCTCTGTTTTTCTCATGCTTGCTGTTTCCGTACCATGCAGGATTGCTGTTCTTACCACCGTCTTGTGAAATTTTCCTTTTAACCTAAGCGGTACTCTTTTATCACAAGAAACTCCAGAGGCCGCTCTCCAGTTGTTCCAGCCTGCCTGTTTCCGATGTTTTACTTCTTCCATACTTCCTCCAGCATTAAAAAAGATCCCAAATACTTAAACTTATCAACTCTCTATTTGCTCTCCACCAAGCTGAATACTTTCTCTATCATCCCCCACAGTGGTGGTACACATATATTCTGTCTTAGATCTACTTATTCTCATTCCTCTGTCCTCTAGTACTTTTCTCCATCTTTCCAATTTCATTTCCAGATCTTCCCTGCTCTCTGCGCACAGAACAATATCATCCGCATACAATATGTTCCATGGTACTGCCTCCCTTACTCCTCTATTATAACATCCATCACTATGTTAAAGATAAATGGGCTCAGAGCTGACCCCTGGTGTAATCCTACTCTCACCTCAAAATCCTCTGTCTCCCCAACACTGCTTCTCACTCTGATAAATACATTCCGGTACATCTCTTGTATCAATCGCACGTACTTCTCTGGTACCATCTTCTCCCTCAGACTCCTCCATACCTCTTGTCTCGGGACTTGGTCATAAGCCTTTTCAAGGTCAATGAATACCATATGTAGGTCCCTTTGCCTTTCCCCGAATTTCTCCATTCGTTGCCTCAGACAAAATATAGCATCTGTTGTTCCCCTTCCCTTCATAAATCCCATCTCCTCATTACCTATTTGTACTTCTTCTCTCAGTCTAGCATCTATCATCCTTTCTAGTATCTTCAAAGAGTGGGACATCAATTTAATGCCCCTGTAATTACCACACTCTTGGACATCGCCTTTCCCTTTAAAAATTGGGATCAATATACTCCTACGCCACTCATTTGGTATTTTTTCCTGTTCAAGGATCTTTATCATAAGATCGTACAGTATATCCACTCCTTCATCTCCTAATGCTTTCCATGCCTCCACAGGAATCATGTCTGGTCTGGCTGCCTTCCCATTCTTCATCTTCTTCACTTGCCTGGAAAACCTCATTACTGTGCCAATGTTCACTTGCCCAACCTCTCTTATTAGTCTATTATTTT
Organism: Macrobrachium nipponense; assembly: GCF_015104395.2. Classification (NCBI taxonomy): domain Eukaryota; kingdom Metazoa; phylum Arthropoda; class Malacostraca; order Decapoda; family Palaemonidae; genus Macrobrachium; species Macrobrachium nipponense. The sequence continues at coordinate 30,348,620 of NC_061088.1, read as the reverse complement.
CTTCATTTAACAAACGTTCGAAATATTCTTTCCATCTCTTCACAATGTCTTCCTCCTTTCTAAGTACTACACCATCTTGATCTTTTATTTGTTTGATATGTGTAGTATCTTTGGTGCTCTTATTTCTAGCCTTTGATAGCTTGATCATCTTCTTTAATCCTTCCTTTGTCCCCAGCTCATTATACACATCATCACAAGACTTTGCTTTAACTTGGGCTACCACCTTTTTCACCGCCTTGTTTTTCTCTCTGAACCTATCTCTGTCTTCCACTGACTGTGACTTTTCCCATCTTTTATTTGCCACTTTCTTATCTTTTACTACTTTCTCAATGTCTTCATCCCACCACCAAGTCTTCTTTTCTTCCCATATGATACCAGATGTCTCTCCTAGCAACTCCTTTCCATGTCTTCTTATTACTGCTGCATTTCGTGCCTACCATTCTTGAACATCAATCCCTATATCAATATCCTCCAAAACCCTCCTCTTAAACTCTCTCTTCTTATCCCCTTCCTTCTCTAATTTGTACCATTTAATTTTCCTTATCCCTTTAGCTTTGGTTTTTCTTTCCCTTTTTATCTTTAAATCCATGCATAGCAGTCTTTGTTGGGGGCGCTACATGGTTGCCTGGAATAACTTTGCAGTTCTTGACCTCCACCAGCTTTGTCCTTTTATACAGGAAGTAGTCTATCTGGGAGCATCTTCCCTCACTCCTATATGTTATTGGGTGTTCCCTTTTCTTCTTAAAGAATGTGTTTACTATTGCCATGTCAAATGACACAACAAAGTCCACTATACTCTCTCCTGGGTTTCTCTCCCCAATTCCATGGCCCCCATGCACTGGACCAATCGCCTCATTTTCACTTCCGATATGGCCATTCAAATCTGCCCCCACTATCACCCTCTCATGTTCTTCCAGTTCTTGCATTATTCCATCCATGTCTCTCCAGAAATTTCCCTTCTCTTTTTCTGTGCTCCTAACTTGTGGTGCATATGCACTTATAATATTCAGAATCTCTCCTCCATAACATATCTTCAAACTGATGATACAGTCATTCTTTCTATGCACTTCTATCACTGTATTCTTCAGTTCACTAGACAGTACTATGCCAACTCCATTTCTACCTTGTTTATTTGCTCCACTATATCCATCACCCAACTCTTTAGCTTTATTTCCTTTCCATCGCATTTCTTGCACACACATAACATCTACTTTCTTTTCTCTCCTCAAGTCAGCCAATTCTCTACCTCTCCCAGTCATGGACCCAATATTAAGCTGACATACTGTAAACCCAATGTGAACTTGCTTCTTTAGCTGCACCCGCTCTTGATGCAGTAGCCCTCGCCTTATCACAGAGTTAGGGCTATGTCTCTGTTCGTCATTTACAGAGTATGCCCTAGCATTACCTCTTTTCATATTTCGGCTCATTCCATTTTTAGGTTTTGGCACAGATTTTACAGCCGGATGCCCTTCCTGACACCAACCCTCCCTATTTATTTGGGCTTGGGACAGGCACCCATAAGGACTCTCAAGGCGATGGTAATGATTACCTTAAATTAATTCCAGAATGTTATCAATTCTTTTATCCCAAAACCTTTGCCTTTATTCATCTACTGGGATTAGGCTACATACATGCAAGTAGCCCGTTTATGATTACCTTTAAAGTAATTCTTGAACATTGCAGGAGAGTGTTGCATCATTCCATTAGGTGATATTTTGATTTTGGGATTTTGCTTACCAATCATAGACTAGTCGCAAACCGCTGGTAAATATAATTACCTCAGAGGTATTTTGTGAATGTTAAGACCTTCTTTTAAGCCAAATGTTGGCAATTAGGCCAACACATTTTGTTTTGTTTACTGTGCCTACAATACTCATCACTTTCCTTTGCAGAGACAAAGGTGGCAGAGGAAAATGTGGTAAGGAGAGAATGGTGTTATTGTTTGGCTGTGGGAGGCCATAGGCAGATTGTTCCCATCAATCTAGTATTAATTAACTACTGGGTTTTTGCTTCAGGAGTACTTCGGTATGTTACAGAGAGAGCTGGGATGGCCTCGGAGTACAAAGTTGTTTTCCTGGTGTCATACAGTTGTTAATGTTTAAGGTTTGGTGTTAACCTCCAACTCACTTTTCAGACTGTCTGGAGCTCAGGCCACTAGAGTCAATTAAGGAGGTTGGTATGACTCAGTGCGTAATCGATTATTGAATTCAATTGCTTTGAATTCCTGATAATTCAAATTCTACTAATGTTTTCTTTTTGAGTAATTGGTTATCTGTAAACATCCGTCTCATTCTTTTATATTAGAGTCGGATTTGCTTTGAGACTAAATATGAAAACTACTTGTTGATATAAATTTATCTTATTTCAGAGTGTAAACGTACATACATTTACGTTAATTTTCAATACATAACTGAATATATGAAATGCTATTTGATATACATATTTAGAAATATGTACTTATTTATTCCTTTATCACAAATTAAAGAATAAAAGCACAGTAATTTACAATATTAGAGTGAAACTTGTTTTGTTACATTATACAAAAATGTACACTTACATTTACATGATTTTAAGGAAGTAAAAATGCTATTTATACATTTTTAGCATGCCTCCATTTCCTAAATGCCAGAATTTCATATAAAGTAGTTAATAATTTATTACTGATCACTTGTTCTCTTACACTAATAGATAGGTAACTGAGGTCACCAGAGATGCCGGCATCTAGCCACTAGTCTGTCCAAGCATCATTTTGCATTATTAAATACAAAGACTGAATATAGGTAATGCTAATTTTATTCAAACATTTTTTAGCATTCTTTGTTACCTAGATACCAGAATTTTGTATATGGTAGATAATTGATTATGCATCATTATTTGCATAAAGTAATAACTGAGATGTCCATGAATGTTGGCATCTGGCCTCTTGTCTGTCTAGTAGCAAGAGCCCTACTAGCATAAGCCAGCTTAATCAAAACACCAACCGTCTGAGCGTCTACCCCTGAATGGGCACCAGTGGCTGCCAAGCGCCTAGTTTTTGGGCTCCAGTGGATGCCGAGCGCCTAGTTTTTGGGCGCCAGTGGCTGCCAAGCGCCCAGTGTATCAGGCACCAGTGACTGCCGGAAACCCAGTGTTTGGGATGGCAATGGCGGCCAAACGCCCAGTGTTTCGGGTGCCTATGCCTGCCTAACGCCAAGTGTTTGCCTTTCACCTACTGACTTTTGCCTCACGCCTCCCACAGCTGACACCAGTTCTCTCCTACTAACCCTCCTATTGCTTCCTTCCCATGCCTTTGCCAGCATTTTATTTTGATTATCCTGCATTTATCAATGAAACTGTGAAGTGTTGTGCAGTGGAGGAGGTGGCTGGCTACTTGTTCCTCAATTCTCCTAGACAAGGGTCACTGCCCTGCTCCCCTGCATTGGGAAGAAGACATACCGGAGGTCCAAGGGAAGTCGGTGTGTTTTATATAGGTAGTTGCTCCCTCAGTCAAACCTGTTGTCGGTCCCAGGTATTGACAGACAGCCGCTGGAAAGGCGTCTTTCTGGATGTGTGTTAGAGGAGGTGACTGTCTGACCCCTCGGATCTCCTAGACTTAAAGTCACTGTCCTGCTCCTCCGTACCGGGGAGAAGACATCCTGGTTGTCGAAGGGAGTCTGAGGGGGTTGGCCCCAGTAGTTGCCCCCTTGGTCAAACCTGTAGCTATTCCAAGGTATTGGCAGACAGCCAGTGAAAAGGCATCTTGTGATGCATTTATGGGTTTTGACTGAACAATGCTGGATTAGTTTTAATTTTGAGTGCCCTGTACTAGCACCTAGGTATTCAATCTCGTAAGCGACCTCTTGCTTCCAGTAGCCAGTCCTCTCCCAGGTTTTTGCGCCAGGTGTGTGGACTCACTCACCTTCTCATATACGCTCGTAAAGGTGGAAGTACCGATTTGTCTGTTGAAGAGGAAGTGGATCAGAGCTTTGATCTTGCTTTGGCACTTTGGATGGACACCAGGTTTGGGCGCTCTGAACTCTTTAGTATCTATTTTTTTTTGCTGAGCACCAATCTCTGTCCAGGCTCTGTCCACTATCTGAGGAGATACACTCCATGCTCCAGCTCGCACGGAGCATTCCACGCCTTCCTTGGCACGAACTGTTGGTGGTTTGGCGCTAGCTATTGGATGCCCGATGACACAGTCTTCTCTTTCTTTGTCAACATTACAGGATCTTTTGTTTGCTCCTGTACTATCACTTGGTTATGAGATCACTTGACTTGTGCAAGAACCTCTGTATAGTCCTCTTCGTAAGTTTTTTGGTCACAGAGAAAGATGCATGGTGAGACTTGGCAAGTTCTCGCCATCTTTTGGTGCATTCAACTCTACTCAACTCTCATGTTCCCACGATCTAACCAGTTGTAGGAAGGGAAGGCTCCGTTTAGTCTGTGAGTGTCCATGCTGTCCCTTTTGGAAGCGTTTTTTGCTGAGGCCGTACTTTGCTACCATCACTGCAAGTTGATGATCACGTGTGTTATCGCTCCCTCCTGGTAGTTCCAAGAAGAGCAGGCTAGAGCAATCAATCCTCTCTTTTTTTTTCCCCCTACTTCCTGGGTTACACCTTGATGGATGAGGAATAATAAGAACTCTACGGCATGGACTAGTCGTCTTCGGTGTCCTGTTAATACCATAGAAACCGCCCTTCAGGATAGCATCTTGTTCACTCTCTTCATTAGAGAATAAAGGATATCTGCCTCCAGCCCTTTTCTTTTTCTATTTCGGGCAGGTGTCTGTTATCAGTTGCACTGTCTTAGTGATAGATGCAAACCAGTAAGTTAGTCCTTCTAGTGTGTGACTAAGACAAATAGTACCTTATCATAACCAGAGTTACTTGCAACTAACCTAGAACTTAGGACAGCCTTTTGTGCTCCCCAAAAGTTTCCGGTTGGGACTTCGGGACTTCTAGTGGTTTTGTTTGGCAACAACACCGCAGGGTTGGTATTATCACTAAACAAAAGGGTTGCTTTCCCTCGTGTTTTGATTAACATGCAGTTGCTTGAGTGTATCTGTGCCACACTCGATAGCTCTATAAGACGAATGCATACCAAGATGAGATGTACTACCAGGCAACTCAGCCTAACGGAGTCGTGTGAGTGGGTATAACAGAAGTCTGTAGCCTAGTCTTCTATTCCATCGCACCTGCCCCATCAGCCGCTGCGATGACTCAGAATGATATTCTTCAGACAATTTGAGTTTTGTCTTCTAATATACATTTCCAAATTTGGAGGGTGTTCAATTATTCTTTCTTCACCCTGAATTGTAAATGAATAACGGAAGGCTTCGCCTGTTCCCCGCCCGACTAGCTCTGCTTCTAAAGTAAATAGAAACTAACACCCTGATCCAACCCACAAGAAGCAGTTCTTCAGGCAGTACAATCCCTGTGTTTTCATTATGGAAAGACTCTCTACCTTCATTGCAAGCTCTGACTTTCTCTCTGAGCAGCAGTGAAATAGTGGAATAACTTTTTCAGTCTTCTGTAAAACAACAGGGTTTGAAGCCCTCTTCACTGGTTGGTGTCATTGATGTGACTTTTTCTTTGATCAGAATCATGAGAGTTTACTTCTCTCGATTCAACTGTGAAGACGTAGGTCCACATTCACCTTAGTCATTCACTAGTAATATAGTATTGTTTCTCTTTGGTTGAGATTCAGTTACTGATGAGAAACTTCTGTCTTGCCATCACAGGGACCTCAGTCTCTAGAAGGCACTTGACTCCCGTTTAATGTGCACATGCCTCGCGAGAATATCTCATCTCTCAACATCATTGGCAAACATGATAGACGATTTCCATGGTTGTTCTCAGCATTATCCTTCAAAAGGCAGGTGTCACGTTGTGACTAGTACTAGCTATGTCTCAGATGCGCAGCAACGCAATCAGTCGGCGTCTTTTGACAAGTCCGAGTCCTTTGTGATCTCCTGCGCTGTGGACTGCACATTGGTTGATCCAGATCAGTCATTACTTTGTCCTGTTGGAGTGTTGCTGTACCTATGAAGGATCGACACCCTTCATTGAGTGTCGATGCCTTTATCCACTGCAAACTTCCAATGCAGAAGTGTCCAATGTCTTCCTCCGAGTCTTACGAGATCATGAGAGACTTCTCTGTAGTTGGATACATCCAGTGGCTGGGTACATTTCATCACTCCGAAGAATATGTCGGACCAGAAGATAGATGAGGTCTCATCGCTATCATATTTATATCTTTCTTCCTTCGGGTCTGTCAACAGGTCCTTGAAACCTCTTTTCCTTGGACTTGAACCGGGAGTGGTTGCTCACAAGTTGTTTGCTTACCTGGCTCCTTTAAGAGGACAAGTTGCATCTCGCCTATGGTGTGACTGGCCCCTCCACCTTCCCCTTCTTGTCCTTCTACTCCTCTTCCTTCAGGTTGAGGATAGGAATAAAACTTACACTAGCTGGTTGGATGATTGTTGCGGTAAGCTTACACACCAAGCTTCCTTTCTATTTTTCTGATCAGAATCATATAAGGAATCCCACTCCTTCCTCTAGCAAGGGGAGGAAGGAGACTGGCAATAATGCAAAAAAAGTCCCAGAACTTTGCATTAATGCCTCTGACTAAATATTCTTCCCAGCCCTTTTTTGGATGAGTTACGATTCCTCACTCATTTCGAAAAGGCCCAGAAGTCTGACTCTTACTCTTGCAGGTCCTATACTCCAATCAAGTTGTCAGAAGCAGGGCACTCCTCCTCCCTCTTACGACCAGGAAGAATAGCCCAGGTGTGCAGAACTTCAGTCAGTTTTAGAGGCTTACTCACATTCCTCCCACCAATCAGTGAGTCTTCCTTATGTAAATGACTGAGGGTTTGTATATCATGTAGGAACAAATCACAATTTTTGAAAGTAAATGGTATTTTTCCTAATTATACAAACCTGGTCCTTTACATTAATGCTCACCTCATGCCACCCCTCAATCTGAAACCTGGGCCAAAAGGCAAAGTGGAGTGTTTACACCTTGTTCAAGAATTTAATGGCCGTATTCCAACCTATGCAGAAAGTAATTCCCTATGTAAAGGACCTCAGGTTTGTATAGTTAGGAAAAAAGGGATTTTGACAAAGGAAAAATCTATTTCTGGGGGAAGACCTGTGTCGCCCGGTGAATTGTTCCTGTAGCACACATTTCTAGATATAAATAGATGCTAAATATACCAGAGAAAAAAGCCATATGGAATGCTGGAGTTACTACCCCCAGCTCGCTCACCCCTATAGGGTGTCGGTATAGCACAAGGGCGAGTGGAAGCCACTACCACAGATACTTTGCCAATTAGAAGTCTCCTCTCAAAATCCCTCTCTAGAGAGGTGCCGTTACAACGTCTACCTTCTGCTCGCTACTACTACTACCTCTGTCCGAAACCTTCATTCCTGGAATACGCACCCAAGCTTGGGCCAGCTAAAGGGTGGGGAACAAGAAGAGAGGGATGGGTTCACCGGGCGACACAGGTCTTCCCCCAGAAATAGATTTTTCCTTCGTCAAAATCCCTTTTCTGGGTTCGACCTGTGTCGGCCGGTGAAATAGTAGCAGAGAATTGGCCATACAAGCTTGGTAAACCACAAAATTTTATAAATATATAAGGAAAATAAAAATTTTTCTTAAAATTATGTTTTAATAACCAGTGTAAGAATAGCAAGTTACTAATGGTAAAAAGTACGAAATAGTACCAAATCCATACTATCCTGGGAAAAAACAACAGGTAATGAACACAAAAACAAATAATTATGAACTAGTACATGTCCAGGAGTGGGTTGATGAGTAATCCAGACCTAAACATAAGGCAGAAAGGCAGGGATTACAAGCGAGGCAGGTAGGTGACAGTGAGTATCAAAAGAAAAAAAAATAGCAAAATAATAGAATACAGATATAGAGTTACAAAACTAGGCCATATCAGGGGAGACAATGCTCCCTGCAGCCCCTGCTGAATATTTAAGGGCCTCTAAATTTTTCAGATAGTGGCGTTTAAATATTGTTGGGGATTTCCAACCCGTATGTTTTTTAAGATCCTCGAAGTTCATATTATGAAAATAATTAACTGAGGTAGCCACTGCCAGGATATCATGGACATGAGGGACTGAATCCGGATTGGCTTGTTTAATAAAATAAAGAATTTGTTGTCTGATTCCCTTCAAGGAAATGGTTTCACCTTTCTCTAATAAAAAGAGCACCTGAAGACCTTTCAGAAGTTCTGCCCAAATATGATTTTAATGTAACGATAGGACATAATGATGGGTCCTGTGGGAGAGGTACAGTCTTCCATGGAGACCGCCTATTTTGTGGGTCTTTGTTCTTTGCTAGGAATTTCCAATCTGGGAAGAACAGAACTTCTCCTGACGGGAGGAAATCAATATGATTTGGTTCTCTAGAGAGAGCTGACAGTTCAGATATTCTGGCACCTGAGGCCAGACTCATTAAAAATAATGTTTTCCTGAGAAGGGTTATATATGAGCATGATTCATTATCAGTATCTGAAGCCAACCTGAGTACATCGTTTAAAAACCAGGAGACCGTGTGAGGATGGTCCACCGGTCTCAGACGAGCACATGTTCGAGGGATAGACAAGAAGTACGAATCTGTCAAATCAATATTAAAGCCAAACTGAAATATCTTCCTCAAGGCAGATTTAGTCGTAGTAATGGTACTAGTGGCTAGGCCTTTTTCGAACAGAGTTCTAAAGAATGAAATTGCCAGATTTGTAGTCATCTTCTGGACATCTGATTCTTTTAGAAAGATGGCTAGCTTCCTTACTGCTGAATCATACTGCCTGAGTGTTGATTCTCTTTTGTCTGACTCCACGAACAGGATGTTTAGTGGGTCAATACTAGCATCCTTCTGTGCCGCAAACTTCATGAAGTCCATAAAGTTAGGGCATTCAGAATTCTTGAGGTCAGTTTTGGGTTGGGAATCCGTCTAGGACGGAGTTTCAACTCTAGTAGAAGAGGAAACCAATTGCTCTTCGGCCAGTTGGGTGCTACCAATGCTACCTCTCCTCTGAAAGATCTGAGTTTGTGTAGAACCTTCATCAAGATGTTTATTGGCGGAAATAGGTAAATCTTCTGCCAATTGTTCCAGTCTATGGACATCACATCTGTGGCGTGAGCTAGAGGATCCAGATTGGGAGCCACATAACACGGAAGTTTGTGATTGGACTCCGTGGCGAACAGGTCTACCTAAAGGCCCGGGATTTGTTGGCAAATCCAATGGAATGATTTAGTGTCCAAGGACCACTCCGACTCCAGCGGAGTTGTTTTGGATAGTGAGTCTGCAATGACATTCTGTACTCCTGCCAGATGAGTAGCTGACAGGTGCCAATGAATTTTCATTGCCAACGAAAATATCGCAATCATTACATGATTTATTTTGCTCGACTTGGAGCCCCCTCTGTTTATGCAATGAACTATCACTGCGCTGTCTGTGAAAAATTCACATGTGGTATTGTGAACTTGAGTGTGTGGAAATGGTGGTACTATATTATGGGAATATAGATTATAATTTTGAATATTGAATCTTACTGGTGGTGATATTGTGGCATTATTTAAATAATTTAGGACAATGGGGAAATGGTTACTGGTGTGTGAGTCATCCAGAACATTCCACTTGAATATCTTGGCTATATCACATGAACATGAGATGTCAACTGAGGAAAAAGTTAAGTAAGTATTAGAGGAGTATGTCAGAACATCACTTTCATTTAGACAACAAAAGTCATGCTCCACAACAAACCTCTCTATTTTGGCCCCTGATATGTCAGTATAGTGGTTGGTATCCCAAAAATGAGCATTAAAATCTCTTACTATATTTAGTGGGTCAGGTAAACAGTTAATTAATTCAGATAGATCACTGAAGTTTGAATGGAAATTTGGTTGATTGTACAAATTACATACTGTGATCATACTTTTATCAGGCATACATAGTTTGACAGCTGTTATCTGATAGAACAGAGTGGGTATATTTAAAGGTTCATGTATTACACTATTGTGAATATATATAGCAGTGCCAAGTTTTCCACCATCTGTTGGCAGATAACAAGCAAGGTTGTAGTGCCAGATTTGTTCAGGGTTAGGCCCTACATGTTGTAGGCAGATGTACATAGGATTGTAGTCCTGTAGGACACTTTGTAGTTCACCCAATCGCAAATGTGTCAAATGACCATTAACTTTCCATTGGATGATTTTATGATCCATTATTGGGTGGTATAGGTTTTAAATTCTGCAGTTTGCAGATTTTTTTTCTCTTAGTTTACACATACTTGGGGTACTTTGAGGTTTCTTAATTGTAGTATTTATTTGTTGAGACTTCAACTCAACAGTTGACTGTTTTTCATGACTGATTAATAATGTGGCTATTTTTTATTTAATTATTTCCTTCTTGTATTGCAAAGATTCAGAATATAGTGCATCCTCAATGATGGCTGGCTAAAGGACATTTTTGCAATTGAACAAAATTATTTATGCAATTCTGGATTCAGTCTTCTGTTTTGGTTGGCAGTTGGTTGTAAGCACTTATAAAGCACTCATTACAACCACAAGACTGAGCATGCTTGTTGTTGGTAATTGTTGGTTCAGTCTTTCTGACTGGAGTGTTGCCCCCTCTATAAAAGTCTGATTTTCCTCCATTGGAAATGTCCAATTTTGTGTTTTGAATGTTTTTTGTCCTTTGTGGTAAGGAATGTTGGTTTAAGGAACTACTTGATTTGCTGTAAAAGATTTCGGTTTAGTGGAAGATTGGTGTGTATTAGACACATTTTGATTCACATCAATGGTCTGATTTTCGTAAGTACTACACAAGGAAATACTGTAAACAGTGTCACAGGTTGGGATTGTTGGAGAGTGGATAACCCTTAAACGCCGAAGTGGTAAAAAAAAAATTGTCTCCCGTGTGCCGGAGGTGTTTCAGAGTGAGCGCGGAAGCGGAAAAAATATTTTTTTCAAAAAATCACAGTGCGCTTAGTTTTCAAGATTAAGAGTTCATTTATGGCTCCTTTTTTTGTCATTGGCTGAAGTTTAGTATGCAACCATCAGAAATGAAAAAGAATTATTATCATATATAAATAATGTGATATATGATAGCGCAAAAATGAAATTTCATATATAGTAATTGTATTCAAATCGTGCTGTGCGTAAAACGGTTAAAGGTAACAAGTTACTTTTTTCCGTTGTAATTTACACTAAATTGCGATCATTTTGGTATATAACACATTGTATAACGATAAAAGCAACACAGAGAAAATATTAACACAAAATAATGCATGAATTCGTAACGCACGAATGTAAACAAATATTTTTTTCAAAAATTCACCATAAATCTAAATATTGTCCTAGAGACTTCCAATTTCTTTCAAAATGAAGACAGATGATTGAATATAACTTTACTGTAAGAGTATTAGCTTACAATTGCAGTTTTCGACCATATCTGACGAGTTAAAGTTGACCCAATGTCGAATTTTTTTATATATATATATATAGCAATTATTTCGGAAATAAGAAAAGCTACAACCTTCAAATATTTTTCGTTTTATTCTACATGAAATTGCGCACATTTTCATACATAAAACTCCATGAAATGCCTAATATGAAATGGAGCAAATATTCCAAGAATGGGACGTATGCATTTCGGAGATTTGTGGCGGAGAATCCGCGCGCGGAGGGAAGGAAAGATTTTTTTTAAAATTCACCATAAATCTAAATATTGTGCTAGAGACTTCAAATTTGTTTCAAGATGAAGATAAATGACTGAATATTACTAGACTGTAAGAGTTTTAACTTACAATTGCGTTTTTCGACCATTTCGGTAGAGTCAAAGTTGACCGAACGTGGTTTTTTTTTCTATTTATCGTGATTTATATGCAAATATTTCAAAAATGAGAAAAGCTACAGCCTTCAATTATTTTTGTTGTATTCTACATGAAATTACGCACATTTTCATATATAAAACTTTATGTAACGGCTAATTTAAAATGGTGCAAACATTACCACAATCGCACGTATGATTTTTTTTCGGAAAAGAGGATTACTGCACGGACGTAAAGAAAATGTTATTTTTTTCATAAATTCACCATAAATCGAAATATTGTGATAGAGACTTCCAATTTGTTGCAAAATGAAGGTAAATGCTTGAATATTACTAGAATATAAGCGTTTTAGCTAACAATTGCGTTTTTCTACCATTTCGGTAGAGTCAATGTTGACCGAAGGTTGAAATTTTGGCAATTATCGTTATTTATATGAAAATATCTCAAAACTGATAAAAGCTACAACCATGGGTTGTTTTTAGTTGTATTGTGCATGAAATTGCACACATTTCCATATATAAAACTTTATATAACGGCTAATTTTAAAATGGTGCAAACATTACCACAATCACATGTATGATTTTTTTCGGAAGAGTTACCGCGCGGAGGTAAGGAAAAAGTTTTTTCATAAATTCACCATAAATCAAAATATTGTGCTAGAGACTTCCAATTAGTTGCAAAATTAAGGTAAATGATTGAATATTACTTAAATATAAGAGTTTTAGCTTACAATTGCGTTTTTCGACCATTTCGGTAGAGTCAAAGTTGACCGAAGGTTGAAATTTTGGCAATTATCGTTATTTATATGAAAATATCTCAAAACTGATAAAAGCTACAATCATGAGTATTTTATTGTTGTATTCTACATAAAAATTCGCACATTTTCATATATAATACTTCATGTAACGGCAAATTTACAATGGTACAAAAATTATGTCAAAGTGACGAAATAATTTCCGAGATGTGTCACAGATACTTTTTAGTGCGGCAAGAAAGAAATTCGCGCTTGCGCGCCTGCGTAACAATTGTAAACAAAACAACACCTTGATCCGTGAACTCCCAGCATCCCCCAAGGTGCTCGATTCAAGAGTTTTCGGCTGGTAGGCCTAAAAGTATTTTTCCTTGAATTTTTAAAAAAAACTTTTGTAAGTCGACGTAAAATATGTCCAGTCGGCACACGAGAGACAAAAAATGTCGACGTAAAATACGTCCAGTCGGCAGTAAAGGGTTAATTGGTCCATTACAAGTATGTTGTTGATTGTTACCTTGTTGTATATGTGATAGGGATGGAGGTGCAGTTGTGGACCTCCTCTTGTGATGAAGTCAGCGCAATTTCTTTTTTGAACACCTCACTTGATGCAGGCAGGGCTTCTTTGAATTGATTGCACTTCTCAACATTTGACAATTTTCCTTTAGGCAGAGTTCTTCCCAGGATCCTTTTCTTTTTATCACTTCGGGAGTTGGAGTTATTTGATTCTTCTTCCATTGGAGTTTCCATAGCAAAGCTATCAGAATCTTCAATGCTAATAGCAGCAGCAGTGGATAGAATGCTGAACTTATTTTGGATGTTAGTACTATTAGTATGTTGGATATGTTCATATCTTTATTATTCTGTTGCTTGATGTTATGTTGGTTAAGTTTTAGGTTTTTAACTGCAGTTGTGAAAGAGGGATTTTTGGATAGATCAAGGACCCCCTTACTTTTAACTCCAGTCTAGCTTCTTTAGCTGTCATTCCAGTTCTAGTCATTAACAGTTTGAGCTTCGCATTATATTGGTGAAGGAAGCACTCTTTAGATCTAGCATGAGGAGCTAACCCACAATTGGCACTTTAGAGGACTACAATTCCAATTTATAGTATGCGCTTCAGATGAGCAGACTGCACATATTGTCTTATTATGACATTTTTTGTATGTGTGGCCAATTTTGAGTATTGTATGCACTGAAGTAGTTTTGGTATAAATGGGTGTACTTTGGCCAGTAAATTTTACTTTTGCCATTTTAATTTGTTTATTCTTATCCCTTCTGCTTGGAATTGAATAAACTTCTAGGTTATGGATATTATTATACCTTAGTTTAAGGGAGTCAAGTAGCAAGTGTCTTGGATGTAGATCTTCACCCTCAGTGTTAGGAAAGATGACCGTGCCTTGTACATAAATTAACATTTCATGGCTTGTCATTGTTACTTTTATGCCATTAATTTATTTTATGTTAAAAAAGGCAGTGGACTATTTTTTAGTGGTTACTTCAGGTAACCACTCATTAGTTTTGGTATATCTGCATTAGATTTCTTGGGATGGACACATGCCCAATAATTTGTTTTCAACTATAGCAGTTGGAATTTTATGTTCTACTTTACGGATCAGAAATCTTTACCAGTTCTCTGAACCAAGAAGGTGGTCAAAATGCACCAGTGTAATGTCCAGTCGGAAGTTTCTTTTCCTCTTTGGGGCCTGCTTTGTGTGTGATGCCAGTGTTGGGGGGTTGGGAGGGTTATTCACCTCCAATTCAGAGTTATCTTTTGCTATATGTATGGTTCCAATGTTACAACATCGGAACCTACCAAGAGGTTTTTACTTGGTTCAATTTTAAAGTTATTGCACCCTGATTGGTGTTCTGATTTCACTTGAAGGAGGATGGTGGTTCTTTGAAGCGCTAGTGTCTTCTAACCTTCGCAAGGGTGGTTAGAGGAGAGGGTTCCAGCAGTTGTCAACTGTGCTGCGGCTGTACCATTAGAGGGCCCAGGGGTACTGTAATCTTTATTTATATTTTCTATAAAAATTAGAGAGGAAAAAAAACCCAGAAAACCTTTAAAAAATATCATCAGCCTTTCATGGAGTTTATTCTTTCACCAATAGCACGAGTGAGAACTGACTCCCAAATGTCAGCATCCCTACCCTACCTCACAGGGGATGGCACAACATGATTAGTGTTGCCCAAGTGGAAGCTAAACCTGCTCGGTAGGACTGAGTATTACAAGAATACAATCATCCTCACTTTAATCATGTTATGGGCAAACTGGAATGCCAAGAGTCCTATCCCCAGAACCAGACCCCCCTGGAATCCGTGGTCCAGCCCTGAAGAATTGTTCTGCCCTTGAGATATTGAATTGATATCCCTTAGGTCTGAACATTATCGGGTAGTTGATGGTCTTACCACAGTTTCAACTATTCAGCTTTGGATATAAATCCAGTCCCAGCTATGATATCTTTCTTTATTTATAAGGTCCAATGTTTTACAAAAATGGAAAATTCCACAAACATTAATCCAAAGAAATATGATATCTGGGACTCTTGAACTCGAATCCAGGAACAAATTTCTTGGGTTCAAGAGCCCCCTCACCATGTCAAGGTGATCCCAGGTTGAGGGGGTCCACTATTGAGAAGCCAGCAGATTTAATGCTTATATATTTTACTAACAGTTTAATACTATTACATATTAGTGTTTTTATAAAATATGAATTTAATTAATATTTGCATCCCAGAAATTTCCTTATATTTTCATTAGAAAATATGCAATTACAAAAAAAATATATTCAAAGATATGTTACCTTCATGGGAAAATTACTGTAATAGTATTTATGTAGTAAAATCAATTGTTGGCATGGTTTCTCTGCACAGTAGAGGATAAGTTTTGGGTCACTGGTGGGTTGACCTTGTGGCACTTCAGATAACTATTCCCAGATTGGCTGCCTGAACATAATTACTTTTCCTCTGTAATCTGACAGGTATTTATTTTGAAATATGCAAAGAGATTTTTAATTTAACTGGAGGTTTTGTTTGTATCTATGAATACTGTGTAATTTTCTAAGTGCCCTTTTTAATGAGTTTGTAATTTATTTTTTAAAGTTGAGGAAAGATATTGATTTCTCTTTTTCATAATCTTTCAGGAAAGAAGAGATTCAAGTAGCTTCACAACAAAAGAAGAAAAAGAATGATGCAAAGTATAATTTCTCAGACTATAGTGTATTTTAGGAGGATTATTTATGTGAGGTACATGAAAATTAGTTTTTTAATTTAAGTAATTTTTAAAAGACAATTGTATAAAAATTAAATGCTTAAAGGCTTGATTATTCTTTTACAGAAGATTTAGAGAATTTGATAGGGAAAGGCACACAGCCAGTGATAAGGAACTACAGTGATATACACATAGCAGTTATATTTTTTGCTTCAATATCACCTTCAGATTTGCTGATTAAATTTGGACAATATTGCTAGTAATTACATACTGCGGTCATGAAATATGCCGTACCAGTGACAGCCTTAACCAGAAAAATTATGGGTTAACTGTACTAATAACTGCATAAATTGCCAGTCACTTCCTCAAGAGAATTCAGAACTTTACAGGGACTGACAGAAGGACAAAATC
Source organism: Macrobrachium nipponense (assembly GCF_015104395.2). Classification (NCBI taxonomy): domain Eukaryota; kingdom Metazoa; phylum Arthropoda; class Malacostraca; order Decapoda; family Palaemonidae; genus Macrobrachium; species Macrobrachium nipponense. The sequence goes on along the minus strand of NC_061088.1, from coordinate 30,332,421 downwards.
CTTTGCTTGGTTGTGTGAAATCTTGAGCTCACAATGATAGGTTATATAATATGAATAGTAAGTACTCTTTGCTCATGTGCAACTCCAAAGTCTTTTTCTTAAATTTGGTTAAACTGCTAATTTTGCCTCTGCAATTAGCATTCTTTCTTCTTTCACCTTCACTCTCTGCTATTAATGAATAATAATTTAACTAGACCAATGAGTTAATATTTTTTGCATTCATTGAGCTAGGATAGGATAAAAGATTAGTTTAACCAGATCTCTGAGCCTAACAAAGGCTCTTCTTGGGCTGGTTCCCTGGAATTACCTGAGAGAGGGGGGGAGAGATAAAAAACCTAGATTATTAAAAAAAAACGACTTTGCTTAGGCACATGATAATTGAGCTGACCCAAAAGGTTTGTAACATAACAACCAAGTCTTATTTGTTACACCTACTAAAAAATTTATTGACTGGGTCAAGTAAAAATGTTAAAAAGATTCTGACTTGATTTCTGTAGTGGTATACTTTCAAGCCTTGAAATTCATTGTTGGCTGAAAATTAGACAATCATATAAATTATGTTTAAAGGGTTTATTGATTTTTTTCTAAGATTGGTTCATGGAGGCATTTATCTTATACCCAGGGATCGAACAGTTGTGACAAATTCAAAGACTGGGGACAAAAGGTGTGCTTGTGGCACTTTTTAGTTTTTGAAATAAAAACAACCTGAGTCCAATAGTGGATTTAATCTTTTATTGTTCATATGCAGAACAAACACGAGGTCTTAGTGATATGATATTTTTTTTTCCATGTGCCAGCTGGTAACTAGTTAAAACAATCAGAGATTGTAAAGCAAGGAATTAATTTATTACTACTAGAGGATTCTTACTGTAGTTTGGTCACATAAGCTGTAGCTTTGTGCTTTAGCATTATTTGGAATGAATCGTACTGACTCTTAAAGTTAGTTTTATCTCAGTGCCGTTTGGTCTGATCTGTATTTTAAAAAATCAAAATACGCTTGGCTAACTCACTAGGACATTCTTTGTATTCACCTGTTTCCCACCAGATGGTGCTGGGATTTTTACGTTCTATCATGATTGGCTATAGACTTTTTGTTCTTATGCGGAACAAAACTTCAGTCTTCACAAGAGGATAAATCTTCTAGCGCCAGCTGGAAACCAGTTAAAAACAATAAAAAATTGTATATGCAAGGAATCTGTGGCATCTAAAGCGTAGATGAGGTGCAGGGGGGTTAGCAACCATGCTGTAACCCTGTGATACATTTGGTCTTGTCTCATGGCTGGACTTGTGATTGTCGGCAGTGATGAGGATAGCATCATCCCATTCTGTTAGAGGAGCTGTTGGCACCGCTTCTTTCATCAAGTTGCTACAATCTGGTGCAAAGCCCATTTTGTACCTGGGTCATCTTAGTGCTATTTTTGGGCTGACTTGCTCCTAAGTAGAAGGGATGCAGCCCTTTCTAAAGTGGCTCACTCAGTGGATATGGATGCCTTGTTGCCTCTGAGGAATGGAGATCTAGAATCCCAAGTCCTCCTACCTAGAGATCAGTTGGAGGCTGCAGTAGACAGACTGCGGGCTGATGATAACGAACAGCTTGTGCAGCAGGCAGCTAAATCGATGGCTGTCTTGCCCTTCAGCTCCAAGGCAAAGTAGGCAATGTTCTGCCAGGGAGACTTCAAAGCCATCAACTTCTACTAGGACTCTTTAATCAACACCTATTCCAAAAAAAGCAGCTGCAGCAGCAACCCTTTTGGTATTGCTCTTCAAGACCTGGGAGGGGGGCTAGAGGCAGAGGCAGATGAAGGTCATCTATAGAGAGGGTACCACTCCCTGCCCCTTGCCACTGGTGGGGGAATGCCTGGTCAGCCATACACCCGATTGGCAATTGCACAGAGTGAGAATCATGGGTAGTAGATGTCCTTTGGGTAGGATATCTACTTTCGGTCAACTTCCCTCCTCCTCCTCTCCAATTATCCTCTCCTGCACTTGATGTACACCTGAGACTCTCTGAAGCACCTGGCTCTCCAGGAGGAAGTAACGAAGATGATGGATAAGAGTGCAGTGGAAAGGGTAGATTGTCCTTCTCCAGGGTTCTACAGTCAAGTCTTCCTAGTGCCAAAGGCCACTGGTGATTGGAGGCCAGTGATAGACCTTTGAGCACTAAACCACTTCATCAAGAAGACAAGGTTCAGAATGGAGACACCCCGGACAGTCTCGACAGCCATGAGGGAGAACAACTTTATGGTGTCTATACACTTAAAGGATGCCCACTTCCAGATTCCTATCTCCACTTTGTACGGGAGATTTCTACGCTTCAGTCTCGGGGAGCAGGTCTTCCAGTTCAAAAGTCCTTTGCATCCTCTTGGCAACAGCTCTGCAGGTGTTCATAAGGGTCTTTACCGTAGTGTCGACACGGGCTCATGCTCAGGTGATCCACCTGTTGAGATATCTCGATGATTGGCTAGTCTTGGCAGGTTCCCGGAAGACTGGTTTCGGACAGGAACCATCTTCTCTAGTTGTGTCAGAGTGTAGGCATCATGATAAATTTGGAGAAGTCCAATCTACTTCCCAGCCAGAGAATTTTATACCTGGGAATGGTGATAGATGCAGCATCATTGAGTTTTTTCATCGGACCTGAGGTTACATAAATTCAGAACTGAGGCTTATTCCTTCATTTTGAGGGGGAAACAACCAGCTCACCAGTGGCAGGTACTTCTGGGTCTTTTGTCTTCTCTCGAGAAGCTGGTCCCTCATGGGGGTCTTCATATTTGATCCCTGCAGTGGGAACTGAAGGAGTTTTTTGTCCTTGGTAGAGATTCCCCTCAGCTCCAGGTCCCTCTGTTGGCAGAGGTAAGAAGTGACCTGTGGTGGTTGGGCGACTAGAAGTTAACTTTGGGAGTTCCTCTTCATTCACCTCCTCCGGATCTGCTCCTGTTCTCAGACCCCTTCCTCGAAGGCTGGGATGCTTATCTTGAAGAACCCCTAACCTTGGGGGTGTGGAGCTCTCGGTACAAACAACTCCACATCAACGTATTGGAGTTAAAAGTAGCTTTCCTGGGTCTTCAGGAGTTCCAAGAGAAGGTAGTGGGCCACTTCATCATTCTGATGTAAGAAAATACCATGGTGGTGGAGTATGTGAACAAGTGTGGGGGGGGGGGGGGGGGGGGATGTCTTGCCAACTTCACTCATTGATAGTTGAATTATGCCAGTGGGCGATTGACAACTCAGTGGAGCTCATGGTCGGGTAAATTCTGGGCAAGAGGAATGTGATGGCCGACACTAAATCGTCAGTCAAGTTCTAGGTACGGAGTGGTCTCGGTATCAGGACAGTAGATAGGCTATTCCATCTATAGGGAATACCTATGTTAGAACTCTTCATTAAACAGGAAGCTAGAGGTCTACCGTTCGGTGGCAGGGACACCCGAGGACACCCTTCAGCATCCTTGGGACAATTTAGAAGTGTATGCCTTCCCTCTGTTCTGCCTGATCTGTCTTGTCCTGAACAGAGCTATGGGTTCCAGGAATCTCAGGATGACCACGGTAGCTTCTTTATGGCTCTATCAGAGGTACCGAGAGATTCCTCCTTAGCACAACCTTCCCTGTCAACCTCATGTGGAGAGGTACCACCAGTCGGTAGGGTCCCTATCTCTTCACAGCGGGAGACTGTCCAGTATCTCTTGCGAGCAAGAGGTTTTTCTCACAAAGCAGCGACTTAGATGTCCGGCTACCTCAGGAGATCTTTGTCAGCCGTGTACCAGGGCAAGTGGGCCGTTAATTGTGATTAGTGTCGTTGATGGGGTTTCTCTTCACTTGGAACTTCTGTTCAGCGCATAGTGGATTTTCTGATATTCTTCAGAAGAGAAATGTCTTTCTGTGTCTGCTATCAAAGGCTACAGGGCTGCCTTGGGATAAGTTTTATGTCTGAAAGATGATGACATCACTTTATCCTGGGAAATCTCTTTTGTTGTTCAGGAGCTTTGAGCAGTCTTGTTCACCTAGAGAACTCAAATAGGAACAAACAACCCTCATGCCAACTACATGCTGCTTGGGAATGTCATAAATAGTGTAGAACAAGAAGAGACCCTGGGAGTCCTTATTACCAAGGACTTAAAATCCGCATAACAATGCATAAAAACTGAAAAAAAAAGGCACAGAAACTAGTTGGATACGTAAAGAGGAAGTTCAAATACAGAAACAAGGAAACAATGCTGCAGCTCTACACATCAATAGTTAGACCACATCTTGAATATGCAGTACAGTTTTGGTCACCAACACTAGGGAAGGACATGAATAGACTAGAAGGGGTACAAGCAAGAGCCACAAGTTAATTCCATTCATCAGGCAAATAGGTTACTAAAGACGACTAGAGAGCCTGAACATATATAACTTTGAAGGATGACGATTGCGAGGACAACTAATAAGTAGAGGCATTCAAAATACTGAAAGGCATAACAAAAGTAGACAGTAACCTCTTCACTTTAAACTAAAACCAGACAAGAAATAATGGATGGAACAACACATCTCATTGTGGGAACTTCTTCACATACAAGAAATGTGACACATGGAATAATCTGCCACAAGTTGTAAACAGCAGCAGTGTGGTAGAGTTCAAAAGAAAGCTAGACAAAATCATTAGAACACTGTGAATGAATTGTAAAAACTGCTCCTAGAGATAGTGAGCATGTGACGTCCCCTTGGATGTTGTAATAAGTCTTTGAGACATCCTAATCCTTGTAACTCCTATGTGGGACACTTACTCTGGTTCTGAGTAGCTTCACTCAAGCTCCATGCAAACCACTACATTGAGCATCAGACAGGGAACTGACTTTGAGAACAGTTTTCCTTCTGGCTTTGGCTTCTTTGAAGAGAGTTGGAGAGCTCCATGGCCTAGATTATGATGTAAACACACCAGGCTTTGGGAGTCTGTTAGCCTTCGAATTTGTCCTGCGAGTTCATGGCTAAGACTCAGAATCCCTTGGTTCACGGTGACAGATTTGCCTCCTTTTCCATTCCTAACCTGAAGGAATTTGTTGACAATGATCTCTTCCATTAGAGCACTGCATTGCTATCTGAAAAAGGACTTGCCACCTAAGACTTAGGTGTCATAGACTTTTAGTTAGCACAGACCCAGCCAAGAATGAAGTGTCCAAGAATACCATTTTATTTTGGCTATGTGAGGTGATTAGGCAAGCCTACTCCTCATCTTCAAGTTCTGTCACATAATAGTGCATGCAAGACCACATGACATCATTGGGATAATAACCTCTTTGGCTTTTAAGAAATTGTGTTCATAAGATTTTGAATGCTGTTTCCTGGTTTTGGCAAACCACTTCCACTTCCTTTTACCTAAAGGGTATTGCCCACAGGTCCTTGGACACTTTTTCCTTGGCCCCGGTGGTGGCTGCCCAACAAGTCATGCAGTTCATCCATTGCTCCTGGCAGGACAGTTTGTATCATGCCTAAGATGATTGTGTGGAAGAGAGAATGAGTGAACTGACCGGTCTCTTCCTTTCCCTTTTTTCCTTCTTCATTCCTATGGGCAGGCTGAAGATTAGACACATCATATGCTGGATACTGGCTTGATGCACGTAAGTATGGCGGCCTTACTGTTACCGCACTTAATTTTTATGTTCCATACAACTTACAAATCTGCTTCACAGTAGCATATACTCCTCTCTCCAGAAATTTTATGTTCTGTACAACACACAAATCTGCTTCTCAGTAGCACATGTTCCTCTCTCCAGCAAGAGGAGTGAGGAGTGGTGACAAACCATTTGCTTGTGGCCAACATGGTTTGTTGCTTGAACAGATCTAGTTCTCTGTCTTCCATGTATGCAATGAATCTGGAAATGTTATATTGTATTTACTCCCAGTGGACTGAGTTTTAGATACCTATATATCTAATCTCTCACAGGCTCAGACCCTCTTCCTTAGAATTCCTATTCCTAGGAAGAGTAGTTAGGTGTCCCAAACCTCCAGTCTGTTCAGGGTTCTCGTACCTCCCTCTAAGTACGAGTCTATCCTATTGTTAAGACCAAAGGTTTGTTCTGCATATGAACAAATGACAAATTTTTTATGAATTTGTATTTTTCTTAGTTAACAAACCTGAGGTTTTAACGTTGACTGCCCCACTTCATCTGTGTTTTAGATGCTATATGCCACAGATTCCTTACATATAGTTTTTTATTGTTTTTAATTGGTTTTCAGCTTGCACCAGAAGATTTATCCTATCAAGACCTTAGGTTTGTTAGCTATGAAAAATACAAATTTATTAAAAATTTGCCATATTTTGATGATTTCAAGGTAACATGTCCTGTACGGGATTGTTATTGTTTTTTCTTTTTACTTATGTCATTTACAACAAGTAGAGATGAAAGAATTTGGCTGTATAGGAAAGTTTGTGAAAACCGATTTTTAGTCTTGCTGATAATAACATAACCTATGTTATGATAGTTTACATAGACAATTAGGGCACATCAGCAGCCTATTTATTTTCCCTTCTGTCTTCTGGTGTTGCATCTCCTCCTTCATTAGCCTTCCTGACCTTCATTAGCCTAGGTTAATTCGTCTCTCTTTCATTCTGCTCTGCGTTCTTTTGCTTCCTATGTGGTTCAGGAGAAAAATAATAATTGACATATATTTTATTAGTTAGATTTTGATTGAAATATTAGGGTCAAAATTACCCTTCCCTTAGTTTTCGACCATTTTCGATTGGTCTCCTCTGAAGGGAACCAAAGCGTGTCATGGGATCAAGGTACTGTGTCTTTCGACAATTCCCCATTCAGGCAGGCAACAATTGGTTGTCAAGAGCAGATGGCTTCAACCAAGGTTACCAGGACCTTGCTTCGTCTGTTAACTCGGTCTTGTGGTGACGTCATACAGGAACACTCTTGCTTCCACACCTTCCATCCAATACTTACTCCTATATGCTGAAATGTTTACTGAAATGTGTCCTGATTTAGACTTCCATGTTTCAGCTGTGATTTAGTATTTAAGTGGTGCATAACTTGCTTAGTTCTGTTTTCCCTGCCTTTTGCTGAAGATGATTTTCTGTTTAGTTTTAAAACAGGGAAAGAAGAGAAAAAAAAACTAGAACATCTAGTTAGGGCCGAGTCAGGTCATGGTAGTTGTTCTGTGAAGTATTATTCAGGAGTTTAACCAGACCACTGAGCTAATTTAATTAGCTCTCACAGGGCTGGCACACATTGTTTGTTTTTATTACTGAATGTTTAGATTTTATCTATTAAATATAGCTCTAGACAATTTTTATGAGAGTTCATTGAAAAACACCCTCTTAATAATAAAAATTATCAACCTGGAACTTTGTGTAAAAGGAAAACTTCAATTTAAATGATTGATTATATATGAATTATCTGTAGCCCTTTCCATAATAAGCAGTGTGCCATTTTAGGTAAATAAAACTATTCTGATGGTAATAATCACAAAGTGTATTGTGCTAATGCCTAACACTGGTCTACAATCTAGAGCAACATGTTAGAATATAAAAAAATTTTATCTTAGCATACAGGGGGTTAAAATGGTAGAAAAGAATGCGATTGAAATTCTACGAACTTTCTTTTGCTTCTGAGATGATTCCATTGCACATCAGATAAAAATCTTATGTAAACATTGGTATATGTAAACAGACTTGATATAGTTTCTTTATCAAAACTGGTTATCAAAATATTGGAAAAAATTTGTCAATATATCAAATGCAAAACTTTATGTTCAAAGGTTACAAAAGGTGGTCAGCACTTTACCAAGAAGAGAATATTACATCACGGTATGTGGAATCTCTTTCATTATAAAAAGGGTTAAATACAAAGAAAAATGGGATCAGGAGCAACTTTAGGAACGCACAGAGGAACTGATAAGCAACACTTCATTCTTATAACCACAATACCTCTGTTAGCCTAGTTAAAAAATCTACCTTTAGTCAAATTTGAAGCTCTCAAACCTTCATGTTTAATCATTTGAGGATTCCCAGGGATGTTATGGCAAAGGCAGAGGTTCACAGGTGCTCTAATTTTCTTTGAAATGGGCTTGCCAATTTCCTCGTGTAACACAGTACAAAATATATGCTTATGAATTTTTTTTTTATAAAAAGACAACTGAACAACAACTACTAAAGATAAACAGCTTTTATGCGGGTGTTTTGAGTATTTGATTTTAGATTTTTGTTTACACTTTATCTGTAATTTATACTGACCCCATATGGCTTGTTCAACAATAACTGACAGCATGCTTTGAAAATACAGTACAGTAGTATATAAAATAAAATCACTATAATTATGCCTCAGCGATGTTGGAAATAACTTGCTTTACGACATATGCATCACTTTCAAATAGGAATAACATAAACCTAAATATAAAATTTAAGTTATTCTTTTAATATGTACAGATATAATATACACAATGATAAAAGTATTCTAAGAAGACAGGACAAGAAGTAAACATTGATGAATTAGAAGCTGATGGATATTAGACAAGTGACGGGGGTAGAAAAATAGCAACAAATATATGACACACTTTTTATAATTCAGTTTTTTATCCAATGGGATGACTTCTATACAGGTCCTTCTTTGAAGAATACTTACAAGTATAGAATAAAGCAGATAGATGATATAAATAATAAAAAATAAACTGAAAATTTCTCCATGATTTGTACATAGCATTTATATTTCTGTGCACTTTATTATTTGATATTCTATTCCATATTGTAAAGTTCAATATTGCACAATTTCAAAATCCCCATCTTGATAATTAATGGGCCCCAGAAATACTATCAGCATCAAAACAATAACATGGGACCGGCTTCTTGTTCCGAACTAAGAGATTTACATAGAGAGCAAGTCCCTCCCAATATGAGATGAATCTCTTTACACCTGAATCTTATTCAAACCAAATCTCAATTGCTGCAAACTGCAAGTATTTCTACCAAATGAAATTAATTGGCATCATATGTGGGATAAGGGTTGTTGTACTATCTTGGCAGTCTAGTACATGTACTGGCACAGCTGCCAAGTCTGCATACACTTTTTAATACAAATACAGTAAAAGATAAAATATCTTGGTGAACAACGATTAAAAGCTAAGGAAATAGTTATCTACATCTTAATGTACATACCATTTACAAGATTGCATTATTAGCATAGAACAAACTAGCATCAAAGGAAGCATACCTTTCTATCAGTTGCAACCTGGATATTTACATTTACAAAACCATTCATAATGCAAATACTAAAAAAAGCAATTATATATTAAAGAGCTCATGATGAAAAATTATATCACCATAATCCAGAGAGCAATTGGCAGATTAGCATGAATCATGCATTCCTACAAGGCAGCCAACAACAACAACAACATTTTGTTTCCTTTCAACTGAAAAATATTTGCATGGATACAGTATAATGACCAGTCTATTTTCCTTTCAGATGAGAGGGCAGCCTGTGTTTGTACTAGAGTCCTTTATTTAAAAAAAAAAGTCCCTGGAAGCACAGCAGTCATAGGCACCTACAAGTGTTTTAGGATTAGATTTCCAGTTTTGAGAAATTTTATGCTATAATAATTTGCAATAACTTTCCAAAGTATTCATGACTGGAATGAGAACTTCACTGATTTAAGTGTAAGATGGGGAAGGTAAGTGAGGAAAAAGGTTTCAACTGTTTGCATTATGCAATGTGATAAAGCCATGTAATTACATGCAAAGATATAAACCTGCAAAATCTGCAACAAAATTTGTCATTAACATTGTAAGTAGAAAATATACTGTAATTATAAGGTTATCAGTACAACCTGTTGGCAAATGTATTTTGCTTTATGGAATAACATAATACGTAGGTATATAATAGTACCTGAAAACAATGGGGGTGACATATGCGTATCATAGGAGCTCAGAATCTTTATAGTTTGGAGTTTTGTAAATAAATAAATTTTTAATGTACCATTTTGCAGCCTTTTTACTTTTCTCAATAAATATTTGTTTTTATGAAACTTTGTAATCAATAGGTTTTGTCAAATAATTTTGCTTTCTTCCCTTGATCAAATTTAAAGATATTAATTATAATTGGTTTTAAAAAAATGTTTAACGGGAACATTCAAGTCAATAATTTTGTAACATAATTTGTTTCCTTTCTTCCCTTGTTAAATGTAAAGTATGTTATTAATTGTAATATACCTACTTGGTTTAGCAAATTTGTGTCTATGGAGTACAGTTTGTAAGTATGTACTATACCTTGTACGTAATAGGTGAAAGTCTTTACTTCCTGCTATACATGCTTACACAAAGCTAATGCTAAAATTACTAGTTTATAATTCCTTTCCTTTTAATTTTAAATCCTGACAAAAAATCCCTAGTAAAGGTTAAGAAACAAAGTTAACTTAATTTCCTTAACACTACAATCTGCAAAGCACAATCTTCCCCAATAAAAAATTATCTTGTTTTATAACTTACAATAATAAAAATGATCTTGTATATCTTGATTTAAATGTCCACAAAATCTGTAATTTTTGTCTGTATGAGAAAAACTGATGTATTTAATTTTTATAAGGGAAACAAACCAAAATGCTTTAAATTGAAAATTAACTGCACACATGAAGCATATGTAAAACATATTCAGCTATAATTTCATACTCATGATGCCCTTCACTATCATTAGCATTTCTTTTAAAATTTCCCCTTATAGTGTGTTAGACATTCTTTCCACATCCCTTTTGCCTCCAGGAATAAAATGTTATCAAAGCAGTAGTCACCTAGAGTGGAATATACCTCTAAATCACAGGGCAAAATTTAAAACACAGAAAAGCAGACTTGGGGCAACACAGTAATAATGTGTTAAGTCTTACTGGCCAGAACCAAAATGGTTCATATTTATAGAGGAAGAGACCTGCAAACAAATCTTGCCGAGTGAACTGCAACTAAAAAAGCATGATTTGGATGCATTAAATTTAAAAGATGTGCCTATGATTTATGGACCATTGGAATTAATACTGCTGTTGGGAAAAATATACAAGGCATTCCTTGGGAAAATGATGTTGCTAACTCTTTTAAATTGCACAAAATAGTGTGGAGTAAAGGGGGAATATATGCAATTTGGAACTGCAGTCATGAATGGCACTAGCTGGTGTTGGTGGGTATTACTTGTCCACAAACATTGGGCAACAAGTAAATAATGAATTAGTACAAAAGTTTTGTTACAAAAACATTACTAACTGCTCATAAGATTTTACAAAACTAAAGTTTGAGAAATGATAAAAAACTATTTGACATTTTGAATCAGTTTATTGTCAAAATAAACAGACCCTAAAGTATTACTGCTCAAAAGAAATTTTAGTTTTTATTGACAACTTCATTCACTGATTTTATGGCTGGCACCTATGAACAGTATAGCTGAACTTCGCACAGTTATAAAAAAATTAGTTAAACATTTTGGACAGTTAATGTTCAAATAGAGATTTTTGGACAGCTTAATGTTCAAATACATACAGCTTTAAATATTACTTTTAAAAGATGTTTCATGGACAGCTTAATGTTCAAATACATACAGCTTTAAATATTACTTTTAAAAGATGTTTCAAAGAGGTTTATCAACAATTTTGTTTTAACTTTATTTGAATAACTAACATCAAAATGGAAATAACGAAAACTGATATCAAGGTAGGGTGACTGAGGAAATATTACAACTTTGAACTAAACATGATTAAATCATAAGAATTTTTTATTTAATTGTTGCTCATGAGGATTATACATTACTAAATAACTTACACTAAGGGGAATTAAATTTCTTTGAGTATTTCTTATATGAAGAACTAAAATCAACTACCCACCCAACATTTTCAGTTATTATACAATAAACCAAAAAAAAAAAAACTTTTCTCTCAACTTAAAATCTGAAGAAGTAAAAATGAAGATCTTGGACATGATGCCGCAGAATTCAATACAGTGCATCCTCGATTTACGTCTGGGGATCTGTTCCAGCACCACACTGTAAGTTGATTTCTGCCATAAGTTGGTTTTTCACTGTTATTGGCATTTTGACGCTGCCATAAGCGACAAGTTATAGTGCTGTTAACTTGATGCCTAATTTTGCCAATAGCACCATCAACGGCACTTACAGTGCCCATAACTTGGTGCAACATCAAGTCACAGCACTGTAAGATGCCGTTAATGGCGCTAAAACAGTGCTTTAGATTGAATCGCCGTAAGTCGAGGACGCTCTGTACCATATAACTTTTGAGTATTAATGGTAAAACTATTTGCTGGTGAATTTCTTTGGAAAAATACTTTGGGCTGCAACTTTTTATGTAAATTATGAAAAATTACTTAAATTATTCTACAATAAATTACATAAACCTAAGGGGTTGAGCTATTTTTTTCCCTAAGGAAAGAATTTTATTTGTTGCTTGAATAATAGCAAGTGAAAAATGGAAGCAAATCCATTTAACCATAATGTCATAAGCCATATTATATTGTAATGGGGCCTTACGCAATCTGCGCATAACGCAGTAAAATCAAACTACTGCTTTGTTAGGAGTCAACAACCGAGATGAGGCATTTCCCATTTTGATATGCAGCTTACTATAGTACTTACATGTATGTATAATAAAAAAAAAATTCCTATAATTTCCTAATGAAATTAAAAACTGGAGGTGAACTGTTCTGTCTTAGTTTTCTATAGTTTTAGTAGCATGAAAATGACATGAAGAGCGAAGACAAATATAGAAGCCTTGCTTGTAATATGGATACATGCAGATTGATGATGGTCTTTGTTAAACAGCAGATCAGAAAAACTGGTCTGGTTTATGGCAAAGAAAAGCTCATAAAGGGCCTATAGGGGATTCAAGAGGACCCAAAGATGGTTTAAAGGTCTTACTGCAAATAAAGATGGTCACTGTTCAAGAAAAAGAAAACAGCACTTCACTTACATAAACTGAAAAGATAGAGCACGCGCGCGCGTACACACACACGTCTACCCATCTACTTGCAGATTTTTCTATGGAACATATATGCTTTATTTGCAGAAAATTCACTTATTTACAGTATTTTTCATTGGGAAACATTCACTAATTTCTGTATTTTCATGACTAAATGCACTTTTTATGATATAACTTAAAATACTCAGGTAGTATGAGCATTTTTAGATTTTTTTTTTTTGTCTGAACCATCAAAAAAAGGCAGTTCTATGAGTTTTTTAAAGGGGTTTAAACATTTGCGGGGGAGTTACGGTACACATCCCCCACGAATACCAGGGGCCAACTGTTATAATATATATATTATATATATATATATATATATATATATATATATATATATATATATATATATGTGGTACCTCGGTTCACGAACTTGATTCATTCGAGGACGCTGTTCGTGACTCAAAAAATTTGAAACTTGAATCAACTTTCCCCATTTAATATAATGTAAAGAAAAGATTTGTTCAAACGTCAGAAACACTATTTTCTTTCATTTTGTTTATGGTTTTCTGGCACAAAATTATGCTTTACTTCACAGCATCCAATAATATTGTACGTATTTTCATATTACTATTGTATTATAAAATACAGACAGCAGTCAATGTTTTGGTTTGGAAATCAGCTGAGGGCAATTATGAGGCGAGTTTATTTGCTGTACTGAACTCAAATCAGAGCGATTTTCTTGTTTCTATTTAGCGTAAATGAATCTATATACTCTACTGATATGGGACAAGGTTATTTTACATTATACGAAGTGTTTTCAAGTTGAAATATCACTTGAATATGTGTTGTTGCCAACGAAATTTTGTTATTTTTTTCATTAGTAGAGTGCTGAGGGCATGTTTATTGCGTAAAAAAATCAACAGATTGCGTTCGATATTTTTGGTTGTTCATAGCAAATCAACTGTTTCTGGCTGTATGCATTTATACAATGCCATATACTATTTCTTCAGCAAAATAAAAAGTAATTAACATTAAAATGACTGAGTAACAGTCAAAAAACATTTTAAAAAGCATTCGGTACTTCCAATGAACCCTTTCTGGGGATGTTTGTGTGTTCGTGGCTTGCAGCACAGTTCACGAACTAGAATAGAAATTTATTTAACATCTGGTTGATAACCCAATTTCTTCGTGAACAGGACTGTTCATGAGCCAAGGTAGCACTGAATACATACATACATACATATATATATATATATATATATATATATATATATATATATATATATATATATTATATATATATATATAGGATATATATAGAATAATATATATAAATACTATAATATATATATATATATATATATATACACTGTATATATAATTGGTTTTATGCGCTTAAAATTGGCAATTTACAGTGCCATAATGAGCCAAGTTTCGGTTATCAGGGCCATAAGGTGCCGATAATTGTTATGGCACCATAACATATCTAACAGAGGCACCATTAATGGAAACTTGTTGCCACAAGTGCCATAAATCGCTAAGTTTTGGTTAATGGCGGTTATCGCTTATGAGCACCCGCCCAAGAACGGAACCCCTGCCGATAACCGGGGACTGCCTGTATATGATTTAAGGCTATAGAAGGACTAGGGTCTATGAGGTCATTATTACTAAAAGTAATGTTGAAATAAATGTAAAGTGAGGGTGGAAAGTAAGATGGAAGAAAGAGAATATGAACAGAAGTACAGTAAAAGGAATTCAAGGGGTTGCATCCAGGGGCTGGAGTGGACACTCCAAATACCCTGAAGTATAACGCTTCAAGTGGACCACAACTCTAGGGGAATTTCAATTTGATGAATCAATACTACAAAATTTCAATTCTGATGTATCAATACTGACAGAAGTTTATGGGTGATGAATCAAGTACTTCTGTTATGAAAGGCCTTGTTCTTCAGCTTTTTATATCTTGACATTCTTCTCAGTGAATACAAAACTCATGGGCCTGTTATAGTACCCCTCTTCTGTGCTGTTCAACTTTCATAACAACTGCCAGAAAACTAACCAAAATGTATCCTTATAAAGTCTGCATGACTCTTGCCACCTTGAAGAAAATGTACTGTTAGAATATATTCATGATTCTTAAAGGGATTTTCTAACTGCAGCTCAGCTGCTGTAAAATTTTCTATTTCTCAATTTTTATAAGTAAATTTCTATTGGTATGTTTGCTAACTCAGCTTATTTCAACAGAGAATACATAATGGTATATTGCTTTATTATCAAATGCTAATAAAAAATACTTAATTGATGAATTTTCTCCTTTTCCATCTATCATTACTTCTTTAAGGCAAGCAGTAATATGGACCTTTTGGTCAAATGTTTTAGCAATCTATTAAGAAGATTGACAAATGATTCATGGTATGTCAACAAAGGTGAACTGCACAATAGTTTGGCATATTAGTTTGTTTGTATGGTATTTTTACATTGCATGGAACCAGTGGTTATTCAGCAACAGGATTTGGCATATTAGTTTTTTAGCCAAACATTATGGACATGCTCACTGTTATACTCCTTCTAGATCACCCATTTCTAGCTTTTTACATAAATGGATTTACATATATTTTGATGGCACAAAATCTGTTTCCTTTCCACTGCAAGTAGTGTTTATTCATTATTGTATTTTTTAAAAGTTTTTCCTGTAATACTATAAATACTTGTACTGATAATTCACCCCTCATCTCTACTTTATGGCCCAGCCATGTTAAAGATAAATAAATTAGCAATGTGATCCGGTTAAACTAAAATAATCTCCCAGCCATTCTGCTGTTAGTAGTTTCAAATGACTTTCTATATCTATCACCTCTAATCCTGAGATTATTGCATTACGTACGTGTACTCCTCACACTTTCTTCCTACTAACCTCCTATTCCTCAATTCTTGTTTGATGACATACATTACACCACTCTTCTCATGATAAGAAATCACATTACATATTTCAAGATTTAATTTTCTTGAAATTGTTTACATTGTAGTCACTAAAGCTTCAAACTCATTTCAGTCATCCTTGTACGTATTAAAAACCATGCCTATTCAGTCATTGATTTTATAGTTTCTTTTCTTTCCCTTCCTTACAGGACTGAACCAAAGATATCTAAACACCTCTTTGAAATCCACTCTAATGCAAAGCACTATCACTATCTTTTCTTTATTTGCTACTTTGATCATGGTCTCAATGAACAAAAGGGGTTGAATCATCCTCCTATCAATCATATAATACCTAAGGGAAAAACAGTAAATTTATGCTGAGAACATCAGCAGGCCTAGATTGAGCTGCATTACAATTACCTTTTTCTATACCGCAAAGCTTTAGAATTCTTCAAACTACTTTTGTTTCACACAATGCTTGTTTCCTAGAAAGTAGGCTACATTCCTTATACTTTCAGTCTGACAAGATTATAGTAGTTGGAAACCTGTTGCATTAGCCTTTATATAAAAATATATTTCTCTCATGAGGTACCTTTAACATAAGCTAGATTTGCCCCTTGGCTTGGCATCAATTTTAGAAACTGATTCGAAAGAGTAATCTCTAGTTTTCCGAATTCAATCATGGTAACTTCAATCCATGCATACTGCGGAGAAAGTGAAACCTTCAATATAACCTTGTCATGTCATTATAACTCTCTTTTCACCTTTTGAAGCCAGCCATAAATGAACACTAGGTCCTTATAATAGCAGTAGTAGTTTTTGGATGACAATATTTTGCAGTAAAAATATTCTCATCCAAAGAAAAGGGATAAGTCTAAACTTTTGTAACATTTAGTAGTTTTTTTCCAAAAGTAAAATATCGGAGTGAAAACTAAAATTTTATCTACAACCAAAAAATAATGGAAACTGAAAAACTAAAAGAACATCCTGTATGTCCACCTTGGTGCCTGTCCAATTAAACTTAAACTCGATTAACAGTCACCAAACTGTTGCAAGAACAATGTAAAGTACTGTTTACAACCTCCAAACAATAAAATAAGAATATAATTACAAAACAATATCACACTAAACACATAAAGTTTTGCATAAAACTCAAATCATGGCAAGAACCTGAAGCAATCTCTTAAAAAAAATTACAAATAAAAATTACCTAAATACCGCTCTACCTACAATATTACCTAACCTGTATATCTCTTCCTTAAAAACCATCTATGACATCAGTCTATCAAATTTAGCAAATACTGTATATAACTTGATACCATAAACTTGCAGCCCAAAAGATGAGGAAATAAAAAAAATCCTTTAAATGCTCAATTCAAAGACTATTTCTTATTTCTTTTACTCTACAGCCAAACACCAGAATACTATGAAAAAGTTAAACAAAAAATCATATCCACATACCACAACAGATACAGCTATGTGTGCATCCCAATTATCTTGCAATATAATACAAAATTCTCACACCCGCTCCCCTCCAAATAAACAAGATACGGTAATTAATTCACTGAACAATACAAGACCCTTCTTATGATCAATTTCATACAGATTTGATGAAAAATCTTAGTTGAAAGAAACAAATCATGAGCATCCGAAGATCCAAAAACTAACACAATACATATTTCCTTTCATGAAATAAGTTCCAAATTCTGAGGGAGCAACAATCTTCATAAGAAAAGATACTTATCATGAAGCATAACCACATGAGATGTATTCTAGCTTTCCTAATAAAGACCCAACTAATTCTTCACTTGTGTAAAAATTGTGTTGTGTATCAGATAATCAAGTAACTCAAGGAAGGTGGTGTGGATAACTTTTTATGAGTTTTGTCCTGGATATCAACATGCTCACTTAAAAGGTGCTTTACTACACTGGGTTAACTGAAAGAATGTTGTTATCTCATGACTAATGTGTCATAAAGTGTGCAAAAATACAGAGCTTTCACTAACCTCATTACTAAAAATGTTCTGATCACCCATACTGAACTTGAACAATGATATCTCAATCAAATAAACTGGTGTTTTAAGAATATGCAGATTTTGCAAGTGGTCCTGGCTGATCAAGTTGGAATTCTAAAGCTGATAATAGCAATAAAAATATATATGCCAACTTTCATGAACAGATAACAAAATTTTAAATAAGATTAGAATTATTACTACATAAATGACCTTGTAAAACAGCAGAAAACCTCTATATTAAGGTACAGCTAATACATAAATTTTTTGTGGATGGTGCTTATGATTTGAGTTAGGTACACTAAAAGCATTTAAAAATAGGAATAAAAGTGTGAAAAAATTAAATGCAATTGTTATGAAGATCTACACTACAAACATGTTGCTAGTATGAAAATGTATGTGGGATACGTTATGAACACTGGAAACACTTATTCAGTTATGCAAAGTAAATAAATGGCTTCAAAATAGAATGAGGAGACCAGAAAAAAGCTCTCATGGCAATAGTTCATAAGTATTAGGATTTAATAAAATTTTTAAATTTAGGGACTATAAGAAGCACTTCAAACTGCTGCCTTTTAATTCTAGAGTGCTATTATTAAGCCAGTGGAAATACTATTATTTCTTACAAAACATGCTTTAATATATATGTAGAATTTTTTTTAACTGGCTCCTCATGTTACACAATTTTGGACAAGGACTTACATGATATACCAGTTAAAATGACTGATCCAAGAATTCTTCAGTTGTTAAAAAACAATATCAAAATAAAACAAGACATGCAAATATCAGGTACAGATGACCAAGACCTTCACCTACACACCACCTTTGTAATGTCCTTTAGAGTGAATTCTTTGTCACTAAGATAACTTTCACTGTAAGAAATTCCAAGTGAATATATGCAAAACAGATATGTTGGGAGAACATACACAACAGCATGAAGGAATTACCAGTTTATAGATTCCAGAAATAAATACTGTCAACAAAAACTTATGTTTCAACATCTTCCAACAAAGGAAATGTGATTGCCGCTAAAATCAAAATACGTACTGCATGTTTATGTAGTGGTCAACAGGAACAGGCCAAATGTGAGTAGACATGTAATCTGAACAGTAAAATGAAAAAAAAAGTCATTAGATGACTGCTAAATTTTTTTTCACTGGGAAAAAAAACAAAAGTGGACATAATATGAAACCTTATAATGCTTTTGGGTTACATTGTGGGTAACCTGTTACCTAATTTTCTGATGTTACTTGTATCCTCCAATATGATGCTATGCTGGTGATATTGTAAAATACTTTGTATTCAACAATTCTTAAGTTCTAAAACTTTCTTTCTCATATAAATATAAAGGATAATTCAACCTGACCTTAAGTTTTGTGAGGCATAGGCTATACAAATAAATGTTATGCAAAAACAAAAGCAATCATAAAAAGCTAAACAAGAGGTCCATGAAAAAGAATTTATTAGGGAAACATATTTCATCATACTGTAATTTTCCAAAATGGATAAGTTCACAAAAAATCCCCTAACCTTATCATTGCATTATAAAGTAAATCCATTCCTCATTCTGAATGTCAGGGAAAATTATTCTTATAAAAATAAACAACTCTAGAAAAGGAAACTTTCAATGCAAACCAAGGGAAACTATATATAAACAAAACAAACACCTAGTATGAACAAATGATTTTGGCACATGTAATTAAGTTTAGCAAAACTTTTAAAGCAGAACACTATTCAACATGAAAATGTCTGAAGGCATTTGCTAAGAAAACGATAATGCCTGAAACTGATACCTAACATTGGTAGAAGGATACCCCCTACAATGAGCCTTGTCAAGTGTATGGTAGATTCACTGCAGTCTCCTTTTGCTTTAGAAATGCATAACTTTCTCTATTATTTTTCAGCAGTTCTCACTGATCTTTTTCCATATAAACTGCTGTAACTGTTTCCTACTCCAGCTGTCGCCCTTTAAGCAGCCCAAGATTATAAGTGATTCAGTGGACTGGTTACTCCACATTATATTATTACCAACACAAGACTTGACCATTAAGGTACTTGATTTTATGTTCTTAATTTACAAAATTTCAGAACCCAGCATTTTGAGTTTTGGTAGGCAACACTGACTATGAAAGTACAACCTTAAAACACAAGAGCTGCCTCTTAGATTACTGATACCTTGTAAAACTCTTGAAACAATACTTAACAGCCATGGTATATGGTGCAATAAAGGGGGTTCAGCCAAGTCATGTCTCATAACGAAGATAGAGCATGTTATAATAAATCATTAGTCCTTTTCCTTCCACATATAATGCAGACACTACTAAAAATTCCTTGCACCATCCCTTCAGCTTGCAACTGCACCACTTACATAGTGATCTCTTCCCATATACTTGTCGAAACATTCTACTCAAATTTTTTCTTCCTCATGTAACTGTAAAGCCTTTAGGACATCCCTAAGCATCTATAAATTTGACAGCAATGTTATTGACCTAGTTTATAATAAAAATCTACTAACAAATGCCACGGTTGGCATATCTAATATCTCTACAGCAGCTGTTCTCTTGAATAAGTTTCTTAACAGTTATGACAAAAATTTGATAACATAATCATTTTTAGTTTTATAATTTCTTCTATTCATTTTCAGAAATACAATACAGAATATCCATTACAACATTGTGAAAGGAACCATTATCACATGGTTAATGATTGAAGGATACCATGAAAATTTATTTGGGTTCATTGTTGTAAATATTTTCTCCTTTATTTCATTTAAATAACTCCTCTCCTAAACTTGAATGATGGCATTTCCTCTTATACTAGGGAAAAATCTATATAAATGTATGTTATGAAATAGTCAAGATACTGTATGAAAATGAAAATATAAAATCATAAAGTGAATGATATTCATGAACAGATACCCCATGCTTTAATAAAACCAAACATAAATGCATTCAAAAAGTCACCTATAAAAACTATCAGAACAGTGTAGGACAATGAAACATATAGTCACAAAGATACTAGTCATACAGTATAATAAGATTTATAAGTACAAATTACTCAGATAAAGAAATGAACAATACCGATAGAAAAAGACTCCCAAAATCATCTGTTTGATATACTCACTTGGAATAAACATCTGAATACTGCCAGATACAATACAGCTGGTCTTAGACCAATATAAAACCTCAATTGACACATACTTTTAGCATCTACATTTTTCTTGTAGTCCAACAAAGCTCTCTAGCGACATAGCACAAAGAATATGGGGTTATAAAGGCTGTCCACTCAGGGTTCCACTGAAGAATAAAGCTTGTCTAGCACTGTACATGTAAGTCACTGATATGGTCACACGTACATTATACATTTACTATAAGATTATAAACATGTTGTCACACTACAAGATATGGAATTTGAATTACCCCAAAAATCATTACCGTTCATGGTACACAAATACGTACATAGAAACAGCAACATGTTACAGCCCAAACAAGGACACATGCCAAACTTATGGCAATAAAGTTAAAGAACTCTATTTCCCTTAATTGCTTTGTAAGTGAATACAGTATCTCAATCTAACAGTGACTAATATGCATCCTCTCTCCCCCTAATGAGCATTTTGCATTTTCAATTAACCTATTAAAAGGAATTTAACATAAAAACCTCTAATTCATGTCCATGAAAAGCAAAGAGACCAATAAATATTTATTAGGAGAGCCAAACCAAATTTTATCAAAAATAAGTATGCTTGTGTGTGTGTACATTTTTTTTTAAAGCATCAACAATCAATGTAAGAAATTATAATGAATGAGCTTAGTTTTCTTAGGGTTTCTTTAACTCCATGACACATCAACATATGCATGAAGGAAATGCAGTGATGTTCACAGTGAATAAAGCATTGGCACTTCACCTTGTTCACAAACTAATGAAGGGTTCTGTTATGTGAGTAGCAAACAGAACTTTGTTCATTCAGTCAGCAAGTTTGAACTGTGATTTAGCTCGTGAACTCCACAAGGGAGAGTACTGCTACAGACTGCTTTAAAGCAGAGCACTGTACATGTTATTAAGGGTTCTTCATAGTGTCCCTTCTGCCCCAGCTGTCTTCTGCGTTCCTTTCTTTTACTAGGCAGTTCAACTTCCTTAACTTTACACAGCTTTACTTTTCTACTTTTCATTTATAAAAAAAAATGAGTTGAGCCTGTGAGTCTAGAAATTTGACTCACTGGTTTTGTTAAACTAATTTATAATATATACACCAGTTCATGAACTAAAAGGAGAAGCATTCCTGTTATTTCACTGACTGCACATCTCATAAACATTTACATATTGTAACCCTGGAGAATAGCTAAGATCTCAAGCATTTAAAGTATACCTCTAGAAGTGATTGGGCCCTCTTGTAATTCAATATAAAAGAAAAGTTTTTCTTATAAGTTATTACAAACACAAACATGAAATATTCAATGCAATAGTTCAACCATCTATAAACCTGCTCTCCTTTTTCATTCATTAAAAAAGCTAGGTTCATGCCTGATTTGTACTTGTAGAAGCTTTCCAATTCTAAAATTATATATATTTACAGAGACCACACAAGATACAAAATATTTTTATGCAAATATCAATGAAAAAAAGAGGCTAAATAATTTTATGATGATAAAGCTGAATGGAAGACAAAAAAATTTTGCAATGCCAAATCTTTGAATACCAAATGTTCATTTTTCTTGAGGAATCTGTTATTGCTGCAATATCTTTCTCCACCTCATTGCAAACCTTCTGACGTGAAAATAAACAATGGAAGAATATGACTTGAAGAACAGATAAATGATGGTTTGCTAAAGAAATTTCCATGACAAAGCTTTGATATTTCAGGGAACCCAAATGAGTCAGTTTAAAAGAATGTTACTTATAGGTCATACAGAGAGAGGAGAGAGAGAGAGAGAGAGAGAGAGAGAGAGAGAGAGAGAGAGAGAGAGTAAAAATCACTGAGTCCACATATGTGTGGGAGAAGGCCTGGCAAAACTCTCCACTCATAAGGGAAAAAGACAGTCAGATGTCATAAATGTACTGCAAGAGTATAAAATAACATTATGAATTTTTTTTACAATATATACAATCCTTACCCATAGTGAAGGACAATAAATTTTTATTATACTGCATATATATACAATAAACACTAAAAATACATATAGATTGTTTAATAATGAGAGCTTTAGATAACATAGTTTTGGTACACAAAATGCGTTCTACAACCATGTACCAAATTTTATAATTTAAGAAAATCAGGTAAAATTACAAAGATGAGTTAACAAAATAACATTAAAGAAACTGTCAGAGAAAAATGTCTGACTGTCAGCAGTACAGTATAAGAAATTGCATTAGACTTCAGTTACCAACAAAAGGCATCAAATGTACAGCTTGTAAAACTTTACATTTCTAAGTAAAACTAAACTTTATTTTGTGCATAATGTTAACAGCACACTGAAGTTTTAATCTGGATAATGCAAACATGAAGCCTATAATTTCAGAGCATGTCAAAACAGCTGCCACATACTGCCAGCAGATCAATATAAAATTCTGAGTTCATATGATCTTATGCAATGGCTCAAGTTACTAACATTTCTGTTTGTATCATTTCCAAAACAATTCTTGAACACAACTTCCACAAGAGATTCTGCAGAAACTAACTTAATGCCCAACTAATGTTAAATGAAAAAAACTCCTTTTGTAGGACCGTATTTTGTTGCAAATATAATATATCTGCAATCTTTGGCAGTGCCTAAATTCACCCAATCCCTTTCATTTCTCACAAAGTCAATTCTCTATCATTCATGTCTTTAATATTCTTACTATTCTTTCAAGGTCTATATTTTACCATAGTTCCTTCCCTTCATATTCACATCTGATTAAAGTCTCTTGACAAATAATATATCTATATAAGTATATATATATATATGTAATAATAAACAATAAACTGGTGTAATCTAGGCCAATTCTCATGACTTTGAAGTCTTTTCATCTTTTTTACAATTCTTTTTTTCTTCATCCTCATCATCTTCATCTTCCTCTTCCTCCTCCTCTTCATCTTCCTCCTCATCTGCTTCTTCTTTAGTCTCTTCTTCCTGTTGCTGCTCTTCTTCTTCTTGCTTGAAAAACTTATCATAAGTATTAATGGTCGTCTGGACCCAGTCAGCTTTGCTGGCTTCATCTACTATACTGAACACAAACTGGAGGCACCTGCACGCAAAGACAAGCACATTGATGCAACAATAATTCTCACCTCAACCTGACTCCCTTGAGTATCATATCCAACTTGAGCAAACATTATGTTCACTAACAAGGCAGACTTTATTCTTATGTTAGAGAGAAGTAACACAATCCTAAAGTACACAATAGACTGATGACTTGCTGATTCAAAGCTATTTTAATTTCAGTCACTAATACTTTATGGCCAACCAGGAGTTTATTTTTTAGTTTTACTCTTTCAATGCAGAGTACAGTAATCACTCAATTACCTGATTTCACCTTATCTGAAGCTTGACATTATCTGGGTGCTACCTGACCCCAGGGACCAAAGGTACATTTGTAAATAGGTAATATACATAAATTAAAAAAAAAGGTCTGATGGTTGGTAACACTGTACTGGTCACAAAAAATGTTGGTAATGCTGCTTATACCCATAAACAGGCTGAAAGAGGATTTGGGTGGTGTGAGAGTTCATGGAAAGTGTTTCCAGGGAACGGTTTAAATGGCTGGGCGTGATGGGATGGGTGCAGCAGTAACGCTGTTTACAAGAATATGCACAGAGAAGAGGTTGTTGGGGAAGGTGGGTAGCTGGGGTAGGAGATTTCTAGGCTGGCTGACGGGTCAGAAGGCAGTGTGGGGTGGGTGGAGAAGGGAAGGCAAGCATTTGACTTCAGAGCTTTTTTTTTGTTTCATGTTTTTTACTTTTCTGCTTTTTCCACATTTTATTGAAGGACATTACTCTACTGCACTGTACACAATTTGTAATGAAATAATCATGCACAATGTGTGTGTGTGTGTGTGGAGAGAGAGAGAGAGAGAGAGAGAGAGAGAGAGAGAGAGAGAGAGAGAGAGAGAGAGAGAGAGAGAGAGAGAGAGAGAGAGAGAGAGAGAGAAACCACGCTTAGAAACACCCTACTGCACATATGCACAGCCTATAATACAGTTATGTTTCTTAGATTTTATTGAAGGATACTACTATACTGTAACTTGTTATAAAATACAGTACAGTGTTCCCCCCTTATTTGCGGGGGATGGGTACCAGACACCCCTGTGAATAGCGCAAACCTGCAATTAGTTAGAACTCCTCTCTAAAAATGCTTATATCTGCCTATCTTGAAAGTTCAAATACCAAATGTATACTTAAAGTATCATCCTACATCAAATATACTACCATTGAATTGGCATTATTAATATAATTTCAAAATCCTCTGAAACATTTTACCATTAGAAATATATACTTTTATGTTTGTAGATCACCTCGTCTACCCAGCAGTCATTAAATTATTTATTTGCTAGAAGAGCAGCCATTTTTACCCCCCTCCTCCCCCCTTTACAACTTGGGGGATGGGCATGTCCGTTCTGCCTTAAGATGTAGGGGGGGAACTAATCTGTTGATGACTAGACATAGTGTAGGGGTAAGAAAGGCAGGTCGTAGGGGTTATATGGGCTTGTTGGTGGGCTTTAGGTGCTCCTAGCTTTAGACCTCTTTTCCCACAATTCTGCTAGCTGTGGTTTTGCATCTTTCCAGACAATGCCGTAGGCCGTGTGACCCTAGGCCGTTCGAAAATACCGATTCACTCTCAGTCCACTCCAGCTACTTTAGCGGGTAGACATACTCGCCTCTGACCTGTTGTCAGCCCCTTTGTTTCGTCATCGCTGGTTGGAGCCCTCATCAGACATCATGATATATGTGCAAGCCACTAAGGACCACTGGTATGTCTTGAAAGTGCAACTTCCAACCAGCCCTATTTCTCCAAGACAAATCTTGCTATTTCCATTTTCAAATTTCCCTTTTATCACTTCTCTACTGAACGTCCTTTGTCCACCATCTAGCATGTGCCACCAGTGTGACCTGTCCAAGATTAAGATCTTCATTGAGCATTTCATTTAAGCACTAGAGTTCCTCCCCTTGTGTGTAATTAAAGATAAACACCCTCCATAGTGCATTAGCTGTAATATTGTGCAAGAAGTCTTTATTTAATGTGTGTAATTTGGGAACTCATTTCCAGATTGACCCTGCTGAGTCCGTGTTCCGCGTTCTCCTTGCAAGCGCTTGTATTACCTGAAATCATAAATTTGGAAACCAGAATTGCAGTAGATGTTGAATTTGGCCATGTTTTCCATATTGTGAAAGATAAGAGTGTTCCAGACTACACATAGCGCTCTCTCCACATGGCCTAGTATATGCCTTGCCTTTATCTCAGGCCATTCAACGTTTCTTGTAAATAATTGTAAATTAGATTAATCAGCTGGATTTTCATGGTGACCTTGACCTTCCTTTTACAGTTATATCAAGGTACGCATAAGCGCTCCATTTTCTCCCTCTTTTTTTTTTTTTTTTTTTTTTTTTCTTTTCCCCTTACGTTTTGACTATAAGGCTGTCCAAACGTAAAATCGGCCCATCTTGCCAAGGATTCGAACCAGAAACCTTTAAAAAAATTGTAAATCGCGTTATCCCTTGAAAAACGTAAACTGTAAATGATTTTTTTTTTTTTTACAAGACGTAAATTGTACAAAAGCATTCATAAATGCGCTAGGAGACACGCACGACTCGCAGACAGTAAGGTTATCATTATTATTATTCTTATTATCATCATCACCATTGTTAGCTTAAAGGTATGTTAAATAGTTATTTTACAAGTGTTTAAAGTAAGACATATTTCTCTCAGTTAGAGATATTATTGTGTAACGGCGAGAGCGCCAAAGAGCTTAAAGTTAGCAGTGCGCAAAAACTAGCGCCTGCGAATTCCCTCGGTTAGCAGGCTTCAGACTGTAGGAGACACACGTGTGTGTGTTTGATAGATGCCAGAAAGTGCTAGTTAGAACTAGGAAGTGCTTTGCCAGGGAGTCATTGCATGTATTAGCAAGACTAGCTAGTTAGGAGTGTTTTCTACTAATAGTTATGGCAAAAGGCAAAAGAAGTGTACATTGTCTGTGAAATGTTAGGGGAATTCGTTTCAACTTAGCTCAATCCACGTGTTGGTAACCACAGCGCTCGGTTAGCTTCTCAGCACGTGCGTGGACTCTTGGCACCAGCCAACTCTCGTTCACAAGGCAAGCAATTCATTCATCACCTCAAACTTTATCTCAATGATTTAAGCCAAATAACGTAAATCTTGAGGTTTTAACGTAAATATCAATCTCAGTACT
This sequence comes from Macrobrachium nipponense, assembly GCF_015104395.2. Lineage (NCBI taxonomy): Eukaryota > Metazoa > Arthropoda > Malacostraca > Decapoda > Palaemonidae > Macrobrachium > Macrobrachium nipponense. Next base: position 30,305,188 of record NC_061088.1, on the reverse strand, counting down.
AGCATCTATCATTCTGCCAGAACATTTAATTAGAATTTTGTTGTTGTAAATTGCGCGCTCCTTTTATACAGCAATCAGCTGTTAGCCACCACCGTTCACGCTCGCCCTCCCACACGTTTCATTTAGCATCGCTCACTCGCTCACCGAGCAAATGTTTTCCTTTCACTTCACCCTTAACTTAACGTAACCTTTTTACATTTACAAATGTTTGCTAACATCGTAAAATCCTTACCGCCATTTTACTTGTCATAGGGATCTACGTACCTTATGTAAAGTAAATATAAATCTTAAATTACATTAAAAGAATTGTTAGCTAAACGCGTCGTAAATTGCTAAGCTTTCAAACGCAAACCATTTACAAGTAACGTAAAAATCATTCATTGCTAGTGCGTTCTATTTACCTAAAACTTATTCCAAAGAAATTCTTTTACCAAAACTTAACGTAAGGAAATCATTCAACGCCAATTGCGTAATATTAAAACTAAAACATTAGTTCAATTATAATACAAAGGAGTTTGTCGTATATCATATTTTACGCTCTCAGAGAGAGAGAGAGAGAGAGAGAGAGAGAGAGAGAGAGAGAGAGAGAGAGAGAGAGAGAGAGAGAGAGAGAGAGAATCCATTATTCAAAAGCCAAGAGTACTACATTTATTACCATACGCATGCATCATTCACATTATTTTAGTCTCTTGTGACTTTCATTTACACTGAGCGTGATACCCTTATTTAATTTACCGAGTACTTCAGCCGAGGACTGAGCACCTTTTAATTACCGCTACCTGTCGTTGCCCGAGTGGTCTTTTTCATTTTATTACAAAAAGACTTGTGTAAACCGCAAGTACAAACTGCATATAGTGCCAACACAACCTCATTTCTTCCATACAAGGAAGCTGCTACCAGTCTGGTGTAGCCAGGCCCTGGAGGAATAAGAAGAAGAAGGGATGCAAATTCACACACTAACCAAAGAGCCACATGCTCTCCTTGGGACCTGTGCCCTAGGTACAGTGTAACATTCATTTGCAGAGTGATCCTGGCACCTACCAGAGAAGGTAGCCAGTCTGATCTCTGCCAGTAGATTAACCTTCTAACCCCTGGAAGTTGTACTACTAACACTCACCTAAATGTCATGATTACATCATTAAATTCCCATCCTGGTACACTACTAATCACTCATCACCCTCACGCATCATTAGCTCATCTTACATATTTTAACAAGTCAGGTTAAATAAACCTCCATTATTGCGTACCACATTCTGGAATGATTGCGTCCTCTTAATTAAGTGTACAAAGTAGGTTAGGCTAATTAATTTAGTAACCTTACATAGGGGTAGAGTAGCCTGTTGTCACAGACGACTAGTAGTTCTCATTTAGGCTAAACTACATTATTAACCCTCTTACGCCGATTGGACGTATTAAACGTCGAGTCAAAATGTCTCCCGTATGCCGATTGGACGTATCATACGTCGGCTCATAAAAGTTTTTTTAAAAATTCGCGGAAAAATACTTATAGGCCTACCAGCCAAAAACTTTTGTATCACGCGCCTTGGGGGATGCTGGGAGTTCACGGATCAAGGCGTTGTTTTGTTTACAATCGCTACGCAGGGGCGCAAGCGCGAATTACTTTCTTATCGCACTAAAAAGTATCAGTGACACATCTCGGAAATTATTTCGTCACGTTGACATAATTTTTGCACCATTTTAAATTATCCTTTACATGAAGTATTATATATGAAAATGTGCGCAATTTCATGTAAAATACAACAGAAAAATACTCATGATTGTAGCTTTTATCAATTTTGAAATATTTTCATATAAATAACGATAAGTGCAAAAATTTCAACCTTCGGTCAACTTTGACTCTACAGAAATGGTCGAGAAACGCAATTGTAAGCTAAAACTATTATATTATAGTAATATTCAATCATTTGCCTTCATTTTGCAACAAATTGAACGTCTCTAGCACAATATTTCGATTTATGGTGAATTTATGAAAAAACTTTTTCCTTACGTTCGTGCGATAACTCTTCCGATAAATTTTTTCGTACGATTGTCCTCATGTTTGCACCCTTTTAAATTTGCCGTTACATAAAGTTTTATATATGGAAATGTGCGCAATTTCATGCACAATACAACAAAAAACAACCCATGGTTGTAGCTTTTATCAATTTTGAAATATTTTCATATAAATAACGTTAAGTGCAAAAATTTCAACTTTCGGTCAACTTTGACTCTACCGAAATGGTCGAAAAACGCAATTGTAAGCTAAAACTCTTATATTCTAGTAATATTCAATCATTTACCTTCATTTTGCAACGACTTGGAAGTCTCTAGCACAATATTTCGATTTATGGTGAATTTATGAAAAAAAAAAACTACGTTAGCGCGGTAACTCTTCCGAAAAAATCAGAATTTTTTTGTGCGATTGTCGAAATGTTTGCACCATTTAAAATTAGCTGTTACATAAAGTTTTATATATGAAAATGTGCGCAATTTCATGTAGAATACAACTAAAAATGATTGAAGGTTGTAGCTTTTCTCTTTTTTCGAAATATTTGCATATAAATCACGATAAATAGAAAAAAAAACCACGTTCGGTCAAATTTGACTCTACCGAAATAGTTGAAAAACGCAATTGTAAGCTAAAACTCTTACGGCCTAGTAATATTCCGTCATTTTTCTTCATTTTGAAACAAATTTGAAGTCTCTAAAACAATATTGTGATTTATGGTGAATTTTTGAAAAATATATTTACCTTCACTCCGCGCCGATTCGCGGCCGCAAGTCTCCGAAATACGTACATCGCATTATCCTAATATTTGCTCCTTTTCATATTAGCCTTTTTATAGAGTTTCATATATCAAAATGTGTGCAATTTTATGAAGAATACAATAAAAAATAATTGAAGGTTGTAGCTTTTTCCATCTTTGAAATATGTGCATATAAAAAAATATATATATTAAAATTTCGACATTCGGTCAAATTTAACTCGTCCGAAATGGTCGAAATCTGCAATTCTAATCTAAAACTCTTACAGTATCGTAATATTCAATCATTTGTCTTAATTTTGAAACAAATTGGAAGTCTCTAGAACAATATTTAGAATTACGGTGAATTTTTGAAAATAACATTTTTTTACGTCCGTGCGTTACGAATTCGTACATCATTTTGTGATAATATTTTTCCGGTGTTGCTTTTATTGTTTTACTATGTATTATATATCAAAAGGATTGCAATTTAGTGTACAATACAACGAAAAAAAAAGTAACTCGTTAGCTTTGACCGTTTTTTGCACAGCGTGATTTGAATACAATTATCTATGAATTTTTTTTTTTCGTTACCATATATCGCATTATTTACATGTGATAATGATATTATTTTTCATTTCTGATGATTGCATACTAAACTTCAGGCAATGAAAAAAAAATGAGCCAAAAATGAACTTTTAATCTTCAAAACTAAGCGCGCTGCGATTTTTTGAAAAAATTATTTTTTCCGGTTCAGCGCTCACTCCAAACCGGCGCCGGCATACAGGAGAGGTTTTGATTTTTAGGGCTTCGGCGTAAGAGGGTTAATTTAGTAAGTTAGTGCACTTAGCATCTTCACCTATAAGTTAGGTAGGCCATTGTAGTTAGCTGTATCGCTGCTCTAAAACCTCAGTTAGAGAAGGAGAACTGTTTAGTTGAGGCGAATGACTTATTTAGCCAAGGCCTTCACACCCAAAAGGGAGTGAATGCCTTCTTAACAGGGGGAGCTTTTACGTTTGTAGATCGCCTCGTCTACCCAGCAGTCATTAAATTATTTATTTGCTAGAAGAGCAGCCATTTTTACCCCCTTAACCTTCATGACTTGGGGGATTGGCATGTCCATTCTGCCTTAAAATGTGGGGAGGAACTAATCCGTTAACGACTAGACCTAGTGTAGGGAGAGAGAGAGAGAGAGAGAGAGAGAGAGAGAGAGAGAGAGAGAGAGAGAGAGAGAGAGAGAGAGAGAGAGAGACTGGGATTTCATTCATTCTTACATAATTTTTTAAATTTATAAACTAAAATCTTACTAATTCACTTTAGTATTTTCTTTAATGAATTGATATTGTTGCTGTTTACATCAATATTAATATTTGAAAATAGTAAATCATTTATCTATCATACAAAAAAACATATATCTGTGTGAGAGAGAGAGAGAGAGAGAGAGAGAGAGAGAGAGAGAGAGAGGAGAGAGAGAGAGAGAGAAGAGAGAGAGAGAGAGAGAGAGAATTATTATTGTTATGTGGTATCATTTAATCTTATTAAATTACTATTACAGTATTAATCAATATTAATATTTGAAAATTAGTAAATCATTTTTGTATCATAAAAATGTATTTAGTCATGAAAACAACATTAAAATACACTAATTAGTGATTATTTTTGTCGGAAAACCCCATGAATAGGCGAATTTCCCGCAAGTAATGGGTAGATATGGTCCAGAGAGTAATCCGTGAATCAGTGAGTCTGCGAAACTGGAGAAGGCGAATAGAGGGGCCCACTGTAATCATATACAATGCAGAGAGAGAGAGAGAGAGAGAGAGAGAGAGACCATGTGATACGGCACACGGCAGTGAGAAAAACAACTTCATACATACATATACTAGCCTTAACACACACACAGATAACAGTGCATACACCTACCTTCCTTCTCCCATCTCATTTCCCATTCTATATTTTTTGGTGTTTTGTCATCCACTGCATAAGATGAAGAATAACCACAAAAAAATTAAAAAATGAAAATCCAACAAAAATTACTGAGCAAAAGAGGGAGAATCAGAAAGTGAGCTTTCACAATTGCAATTGGTTTAAAAGCACACCATCACTTGACACACCATCATATGTCATTTTGTTTATTGCTTTTAATTGGCTGGTACTGATATGTTATCAGTTCAACAGACGTGGTAGAAGGTGCTAGGTGGGCAAACACTTGTGTTTTTGGTCAGTTTTCCCACTATTGGCAGAAATGTATGTCATTATGATGTTTTGCTTTTAATAAAAAAAAAATACCATCATAAACACATCTTTCTCTAATTGGCTACATCCATTAATTATCAATATACTCAGTAACAAAGAGCTTTTCTTCTCTTTTGTACAGCAGTGGAGGAGGACAAGCAAACCTCCTCCCAAATTTTCAAAAGTCCAGCCATTGTAGGCACCAGGGCAGGGAACACAGGTAATGACAGAGAAAAAGTAATCTTATATTTGTAGGTTTGTAATTTAAACTGCTGTAATCAGTTTGAGTAAAAAATAAATAAAAATAAAGAGAGATTTTGTTTTTTGCTTTTTGTACACAATGAATTTTACAGACTGTTTAGTGGGTTTCGGCAAAATAATAAAGTGATACTCACTTTTATGCAGTAGTGTATCCTACTCTACTGCATGTTGTGCATGAAAGGAAAAAGGAGGGGTCTGCCTTCTCAGTTTCCTATAAAAGAAAACTATTGAGATGACTATTTGTCTGTCTGTCTGCCCTAAGATCTCAAAAACTCCTGAAGCTGGAGGGCTGTGAATGGGTATGTCGACATTCATCCTCCAATCATCAAACATACCAAATTACACCCCTCTAGCCTCAGTCATTTTTCTTTTATTTAAGGTTCAATTTAGCCATGATCGTGCATCTGGCACTGCTAAAAGTGCCAACAGTACAGGCCAACACCAAGATGTAGCTGAAAAATTCACAGGCTGTGGCCGAGAGTTTCATGGGCCGTGACTGAGCTTCATACAGCATTTTAAACTGTACAAAAAACTTAATTGCAGCAAAGAAACATCTGCACATTTTTTACTTGTTTTGAAAAGTGTAAATTATTGACATGGTCTAGCTAACTGTCTTTTGCGTCAAGTTTTCAGTTTAATATGAGTGTTGTTGTTTATAAGCATATTGAGTGTTTATGCTTATGCAGTATTGACAAGGTAGGGGAGGTAAGGATATGGAAATGCCATTTTTTTAGCTTATCCAACAGGACCTAAGCTCTATTAATCGGATAATCAAGTGATTACAGTATCTAAATTGTCCTCAAGTAAGTACAGTGACCTTCAATCTTAAACAAAATTTTCATTTATGAAATAAAGAAAAATTGATGCCATTCATTGAGAGCCTATACGACAATTTTCCCAGTTTATATACAGATATCTCTTAAAATTTATATAAGGCCAGACATGAAGTATACTCCAGAAACATTCTATCATGCATCTATTTGTATATTTAATAGAACCTCAAGCAGTATAAAATAAATTTCAACAATTCTGATTTTACAGACATTCAGAGAGCTAAACCACAAAATATTTTCACTGGCTTTCCTCATTGAACATAACTGAGTCTTGTAAACAGATTCAGGTTTTTTCTACTTCAGTTGATAAAAATTCCTAAGTAGTGCCTTTATATTACAAGAAAAATTTACAGCACTTACCAAATGAAAGCACTTACCCAAATCTGAGATGAGAACCATGGTGCAGAACTGCTCCTCCTTCCCATCCACCGCTACCAAAATTAGGAGACTTATTGTGAGGACCTGGTTTCAACTTTCCACGCTTGCAGTTACACCTTGCTAATATCTGCGTATTAGAATGAAGACATCACTTGTGTCAATAACATGGTGTATTTTAATAAATAGTTACATTGTCTATTTTCAAATACAAATGTTTAAAATCACATGTATAAATGTGATGCACTACAAAGAAACAAGGAAAAATAACACAAGTTATAAATATCAACCAGTTCCATTTCAATATTTCTCAGACATCTTCAAAATGACTGAATATATACTTTGATATTTAATCATGTTCACAAGGACTACCCCGTTTAAAAATATATATAATATATATATAATTATATATATATATATAATATTATATATATAATATATTATATATATATATATATATATATATATATATATATAGTATAATAAAAATATATTTATATATGTCTATTTATATATATATACATATATATATACTATATATATATATATATATACTATATATATATAGATATATTAAAATGGTACCTTAGCTCACAAACAAATCAGGTTATGAACCAGATGTTAAAAAAATTTTTGTTCTGGTTTGCGAACCATGCTTCAAGCCACAAACACACAAACATACCCAAAAAGGGTTCACTGGAAGCACCGAACACTATTTAAAATGTTTTTTGCCCATTACTCAGTCTTTTTATATGTACATAATAGAGCGGACGCTATTACAACCTCCTGGCTGGACCACTGCATCACATCTCCACAACTTCATGATTCTATTATGACCTGCAATATTCGCTATGATCTTGCAACGGGCTACGATCACATCCCAATATAGGTGTCATTTAGTACCCCATCCCTCCCTACCGTGAAACCCCTAACTGTTCGCCCACCAGCAGTAAACTGTGATTTTAAAAACCAACAGAAAACCAGATACTTTAGGGCGACCACGGAAACCGGTTGCGGTCAATAGTTCAACAGGCAGACGCCTTACTTTGTACTGACACAAATTGTAGAAATGACCACCACAGGAGGGACCTGAATGAATTCTATTCGAACATAATCTCTGCTATGCTTGCAGGCAGGACTGCCTACAGATTTCGTCAAGGTAATTCTCGTAGTATACCTGGATGGAATGACTTGGTTAAAGATCTGTATACAAACTCGCGTGAAATGCTTTTACTGTGGAGGCAAAATGGTAGCCCCAGGGAAGGGCACACTGCATTACTAATGAGACAGGCGAGAGCGCAGTTCAAACTTGCTCTTAAGCACTGCAGGTTAAATGAAAAACAACTAAGAGCCGATGCAATGTCTAGAAACTTAGAATCTGGTGATTATCCTCGTCTTTGGAAAGATATCCAGTCCTTAAATCCCAAAACTAAAACGCTATCAGAGAGAGTAGGGGATGCAGTCGGAGACGAAGCTATCGCAAGTATGTGGGGTGATCACTTCAACAATATCCTGAATTGCATAAATGATCAAGATTCCTGAAGGGATGTAGATAACCTCCTTACTGACAACATTCAATTTCATTTTGCAGACCGTATTACGCCAGGTAACATCAGCGATGCCATAAACAGCCTACCTAATACATAATAAATCGCCCGGCTATGATGGTCTTCCTGCAGAGGCCTTCAAATTCTGCCATCCGATAATTTACATCTTGCTAGCTGCCCTATTCAATGTGTGCATAATTCACCGGTTTCTTCCAGACTCCCTACTCTTTCTTAGTCCATTTGATACCATTAATAAAAAACAAGCTAAAGGATGCAGCTGACCCTGGCAACTACCAGCCAATTGCAATCACAACAATCTCATCGAAGATACTTGAGTCTGTTCTTCTAGTGAGACTTCTCCCCTTTCTACACACCACTGACAACCAGTTCGGGTTTAAAGCAAACCACTCAACCGACACTTGCATCTACATACTGAAAGAATTGCTGAATTACTACCTATCATCAGCCTCTCCTGGTTTCCTTTGTTTTGTATATGTGAGAAAAGCATTTGACAGAGTAAACTACCTGAAGCTCTTCCTGAAGCTACATAAAGGGGCACACCTCTGTATCTAATTGGCATTTTGCATTGCTGGTTCTCCACACAGCAATTCTGTGTCAAATGGGGGTAACATATATTATTTTACACCTTCGGGTCCCTAAACGAGCTTCAGCAACGGGGCATTCTCTCTCCATACCTGTTTAATACGTATACAGATGCCTTGAATGTCAAACTGAACTCACTCCTAATCGGATGAACCATCAATGAAACAACTATAAACAACCTCTGTTATGCTGACGATATGGTTCTGATTTCCCCATCAGTGCAAGGTCTCCACCGACTCATCGACACTTGCCGCCAATATGCAGAGGAATTTGATATAATCTACAACGAAACCAAGACCCAGTGCATGTCGCTGCTCCCGAGATCGCTTAAGCATATTGCAGAACCACAAATTTTCCTCGGAAACCATCGGCTGGAATTTGTGCACGAATTTCCGTATTTGGGTCACATTATCACCGATGACCTAAAAGATACGGCAGACATTGAACAGAGGCGTCGTAAACTATGTGCAGCGGGCAACATGATTCCAGTTTGAGAGTGATCACCGATCGGTCGCTGTTCCAATCACGACTGGCCATGGGACCAGTCGGCCTACTACCCCTCGTAGTAGTAAGCTATACAGCCTCCAGTAGGTGCCTATCTCTGATTGGCTCTGCTCTGGCTGGCGCTGTCTAATAGCTCGCGGTGCTAGTAATCTTACCAACAAATGGCCCCTAGAGTTTTTTCGTTCAGGTGGGCGAAGAAGGGGTTGGAGGAGAAGGATTACTGGTATTACATGTAATCTCCTTATGTCTTCGGGCTTGTAGCTCCGCTGGCTTGATGGTCTACTGTCACACCAGCCAGCGAGCTACGCACCGGATCGTGCATTTCTTCTGCTCCGCTGCTCAGTTGTCCCTTCTCCCTGTTGTCTCTGCCTTCCCACTCAAGTGAGGTATGGATTCGGGCTCGGAGTTGCATTTCTAGCTATCTTAGAATTGCTTCCCCCCCCCAATGCCTTCAGCTTCAGGTATAGATCAACCTTCCCCTGTTCCGCTCGTATCAGCATGTCTCCGCCGGCAATATCTTTGACAATGGGATTATGAGACTCCGGAATAGGCTAAGCCCTTTAGAGATTACTCCACATTATCAGATAGGTTATAAATTTGTTGAAAAACTCTGTAGATATATCTCCGGACCCTTAGGGTTCCGGCGTAGTGTGACTCACCATCACACTTGCCACCGGAGTTTATTATACCAGGTTTCCGCAGCTCAGTTTTCTGTTTTCTCGTTTTTATTGTTCCCCACTCCGGTGGGGACGATAGATGGTTCAGATATGCGACTACGACAATTCGTAGCCTTTCTGATTCAGTTCGACCGGACTAGAGATTAGGTCTTTCCTTCTCCCCGGTCCGGCTCGTCTCAGACCCCATACAATGAGCTTATCTCTACTTTCCCGAAGACGGAATCCGGAGTAGGCGGAAACACACAGAGCTTTTTCTTTTACAGGCAGTCCCCGGGTTACGACGGGGGTTCCGTTCTTGAGACTCGTCATAAGCCAAAAATCGTCGTAAGCCGGAACATCGTAAAAAATCCTAAGAAAACCTTACTTTTAATGCTTTAAGTGCATTGAAAACTATGTAAACTGCATTCTTATGGCATTTTTCATAAAAAAAAAACCCTTCAAATATTGATTATTTTGCATTTTTAGTTTCATATTTCATCTGCCAGATGAGCGTTGTAGGCGTCGTAACCCTGGAACATGCGTCGTAACCCTGGAAATAATATCTGATGAATATAATTGAAAAGCGTCGTAACCTTGGAACGTCGTAAGCCGAGACTGTCGTAACCCGGGGACTGCTTTTAGTGAGTAAGTCTTGAACCAATATCTAGGTTAAGGTGCATGCTCCCGCCGGAGTTAACTCCAGCGCTTTGTGTTAATACTCATAAGTATTTTTCAACTTACAGATGGTCCGTTGCCAAGCGGAAGGGTGCTCTGCTACCCTTGTCAAGCCATGCGGCCATGTAGTCTGCCAGTCGCACGCCAACTGCGCCGTGAAACTTGATGACTACATGGTCTGGCACCCTGATGCGTGTACCGTCTGCTATGACATGGTATCAATTCTCTCCGATGAGAAAGTAAGTATCCTCACTTGTCATTTGCATGGAATTTCTGTTACAATAACCTAAGAAATTTCTTACAGATACTATTCCCGAGTGGGATGTTAATTCGATTCCCTCTCTTACAGGCTACTTTGGCCCTCCGGCATGAGTCAAGGGTGGCTCTCAGGAGTTGGGTGGGGGGTTTTGGTAAGAATGCGGCGGCGGGACAGCCTTACTTCCTGGCTGAGGATCTGTGCTCCCTGCTGTACCCGGGGGCCACTGCTACAACGGCTGTTCTGGCACATATTGCCAACCCCATCATCAAGTCCATGAGACTTGCAACGCTGCCCATCCCGGAGGACCAAGAGTGCGATCTGGTGACGGAAGAGGTGGCAGCCATCAGCCTCCACCGCGAACCGATGGCCACCGAGGCGGAGGTAGGTGGGGAGGCAAGTGAGGCAGGTAGTCTCATAAGTCCCACTCCTTGCTCTTCTTTCCGGGGCTTCTCTAAGTCCGCCCCTGCTTGGGAAAGATCGGTTTCGGTCATTCCCAAGGTTAAGACAGTGAAACCAAGAGATCCCTTCCAAAGGGATCTAAACCGGCTCCGGCAGCTGCGGTTAAGTCGTCTTCGGCCCCAAAGCCGTCGACCTCTGCCGTCAAAGCTTCTCCCCCTCCTAAGGGGTCGAGAGCCAAGTCCTCCAAGGCTAAGGTGACGGAGTCCGGATTTGATCAGGAGGCCTTCGCTAACCTTCTAATGTCGAAGGTTAGGGAAGTGGTTGATGAGAGGCTTGAGTCGATACGATTCGCCTCGGGCTCGGATACCTCAGGCCAGACAATAACGTCCCTGACCGAGAGGATCAGAGCCCAGGAGGAAATGATGACCGGATTCCTCCAATCCGGAACCCTGGCTCTGACCATGACAGTTCCGGATACGTCAAAGCTGCCGCCATTCGAGAATAACAACCCGTGGCGGTTAGCTTTACATGCCCCACTCTCAGATGGGAAGTTGACAATCAAAGGGTGCGGAACCCGCCCGGTGGAGGACTTTGAGTTCTTCCCGCCAGGTCTCCAATTCCCATTCCCCGGATTTGTCAGGCTAGCTGAACAAGCGCTAGTCAGAGTGGATAAAGTCCCGAAGGAGACAGTGATCTTCCCTAGGAACCAAGCTCAAGCTGTATGGGTTCGCACGCTGTCCGAATGGGGATGCATTAACACCAAACTGACGCCACATAAAGGTAGCTTCACGATGTTTGTGACCCCAGAAGGAGTTCCGTCGCCTTGTACATCCAAAGTGGTAGAACTAACCATGCAAGCTGCGGCAGAGGATAAACCCTTGCCAGCTCTAAAGGAGACAGAGGCTACCTCTCTGCTCTTCTCCGCAGATATGGAGTTTTGGAATGACGCTCCGGCTGTTTACGACAGGTAAACTCGACCCGGATTGCGCCTCCACACAGTTTGCAGAGAAGCTACCCAGGATTCCGGACCACTTGGTCAAAGCGGAATTCAAGGCAAGATCCAGATTGGGGAGGTCGATCAACTCAGTCACTGTGGCGGAGTTGGTCGCCTCAACCTTCACTGACAAACTGTTCCGGGTCCTCACAAAAGCTCTGTTACACACTTTCCAAGCGGACCTGTACGAATTTATTATGGCGAGACGAGCCTGTAGGAAGTACGTCCTGGCTGGTGCCTCTATAAGGCACGAACCTAACACTCATAAAGTCTTCAATATGGGGCAAAAACCTGTTCCCGAAAGACAAAGTTAATAACGTCTTTCATGAGGCAGCCAGAGCCAACCAGAGTCTTCGGGTCCGTTGGGGACTTCCTTTCGAAAGGAAGTTTGATGGTCCCGGACACCAATCCAGACCTAGGAAGAGGCCAAGGAAGTTCCAACCTTACCAGACCTCTCATCCCCAGGCGTAGTTCAAGCGGTTCCGGTCTCTCAGGTCGGTAAGCCTTCGACGTCAAAGGCTCAACCGCAGCAGCAGTTTGTTCTGGTGCAAACTCCGCCGGCTCAGCAGCCTTCAACCTCAACAGCCATAGTAACCTCCCCAGCCTTCAACCCCTCCTAAGACTCACAAGGCGCATTTCGCGGCTACAATAGGCATGCCGGAAGTAGCAGAGCCAGCGGTGGCGCCCGGCTACGGGGCAGAGCAAGAGGTAGAGGCTTCAGAGGGGGCAGACCTGCAGCCAACCACTGAGAACCCGCAGGTGGGAGGGAGATTATATATCTTCCGGGACCATTGGACCTTCAGTCCATGGGCCCACAGTATAGTCTTGAAAGGCCTAGGGTGGAAATGGGAGAAAGGGCCTCCTCCACCAATCAGTTTTCACCAGACTCTGACAACGGACCTTCTAGACTATGCCAAAGATCTACTGCTGAAGAAGGCTATAAAGAAAGTAAAACGCCTAAAGTTTCAAGGACGTCTGTTTAGTGTCCCAAAAAAGAACTCGGAGAAAAGAAGAGTGATTCTGGACTTATCCCGTCTCAACTCATACATTCAATGCGACAGATTCCGCATCCTGACCGTCTCGCAGGTGCGGACGTTACATCCCCCTGGGGCCGTCACCACCCCTACAGATCTTACAGACGCTTACTATCATGTTCCAATAGCAAGAAACTTCTCTCCATACCTAGGCTTCAAACTAGGAATGCAAGCTTACTCATTCAGTCATGCCGTTCGGGCTCAACATTGCGCCCAGGGTATTCACCAAATTAGGAGAGACGATGGTTCAAGAGCTAAGAACTCAAGGGGTAATGTTAGTAGCCTATCTAGACAACTGGCTCATTTGGGCAGCCAGCGAGGACAAATGTCTCAAAGCAACAGCCAAGGTGATAAAATTCTTGGAATTTCTGGGTTTCCAGATAAACAAGGAAAAATCTTGGCTCATTCCAGCTTCCCGCTTTCAATGGCTGGGAATCCAATGGGACCTAAACAAACACAAACTATCTCTCCCATCCAAGAAGGTCAGGGAGATAGGGAAGGCTACTAGACAGTTCCTCAAGAACAAAAAGGCTTCTCGGCATACCCAGGAGAGAATCCTAGGTTTGCTACAGTTTGCGTCAGTAACGGACGTCCTATTGAAAGCCAGACTGAAGGATATCAATCGAGTTTGGAGGAAGAGAGCCAACGTAAAACTCAGGGACAAGATCTCTATAATTCCATCCACTTAAACAAAAAGGCTCCGTCCATGGACGGAACGCCAGAACCTGGCCAAATCAGTACCACTGCAACTCCCTCCGCCGTCTCTAACTATTCACACGGATGCATCTCTGAGTGGTTGGGGAGGCTACTCACAACACAAGAAAGTCCAAGGTACCTGGTCGGAGATGTTCTGCCAGTTCCACATCAATATCTTAGAAGCGATGGCCATTTTTCTGACTCTAAAACGCCTGGCTCCAGCCAGAAACGTTCATATAAGGCTAGTCTCGGACAGCTCAGTAGTAGTCCACTGCATAAACAGAGGAGGCTCCAGGTCAAGCAAAATAAATCACATGATGATTGCAATTTTTTCGTTAGCAATGAAAAATCATTGGTACCTGTCAGCCACTCACCTAGCAAGAGTGAGGAATGTCATCGCAGACTCACTCTCCAGGACAACTCCGCTGGAGTCGGAGTGGTCCCTGGACATGAAGTCGTTCTGTTGGATTTGCAGTAAAATCCCGGACCTTCAAGTAGATCTATTCGTCATGGAATCCAATCACAAACTACCATGTTACATGGCCCCCAACCTGGACCCTGTAGCCTACGCCACAGATGCAATGGCCATAGATTGGAACAATTGGCAGAAGATTTACCTGTTTCCACCAGTGAATATTCTGATGAAAGTCCTGCACAAACTAAGATCTTTCACAGGAAAGGTGGCATTGGTGGCACCCAACTGGCCAAAGAGCAACTGGTTTCCGCTTCTACTAGAACTGAATCTCCCGCCCAAACGGATCCCCCGTCCAGAACTAACACACGTAGTACAAACTTGGACTGTGTCAGCTTCCTCAAGAATTCTGAGTGCCCTAACTTTGTGGATTTCATGAAGTTTGCAGCCCAAAAGGAAGCTAGTATTGATCCGCTAAACATCTTATTCATAGAATCAGATGATAGAGAGTCAACGCTCAGGCAGTATGATTCAGCAGTGAAGATATTAGCCATTTTTCTTAAAGAATCGGATGCTCAAAAAATGACTACAAATCTGGCAATTTCGTTCTTCAGAACTCTACTTGAGAAAGGCCTAGCTAGTACCATTACTACAATCAAATCTGCCTTAAGGAAGATTTTTCAGCTGGGCTTTAATATTGACTTGTCAGATTCGTACTTCTTGTCAATCCCAAGAGCATGTGCCCGCCTGAGACCAGTAGACCGCCCTCATACGGTCTCCTGGTTTTTGAATGATGTACTTAAATTAGGCTCAGACACTGATAATGAATCATGCTCATATATAACCCTTCTCAGAAAGACCTTATTCTTAATAAGTCTGGCTTCAGGTGCCAGAATATCTGAACTTTCAGCTTTCTCTAGAAACCCAGGTCATGTCGAATTCCTCCCGACAGGTGAAGTATTACTATCCCCAGATTGGAAGTTCTTGGCTAAGAATGAGGACCCACAAAATAGGTGGGCTCCGTGGAAAATTATTCCTCTCACACAAGACACAACATTGAGTCCTGTCGTTACCCTTAAATCCTACCTGGCCAGGACTTCCGAATTGTCTTCAGGTCCCCTTTTTATTAGAGAGAAAGGTGGTACGATTTCCCTGAAAGGTATCAGACAACAAATACTCTATTTTATTAAACAAGCCAACCCGGATTCAGTTCCGCACGTCCATGACATCCGAGCAGTGGCTACCTCAATTAACTATTTTCACAATATGAATTTCGAAGACCTGAAGAAATATACGGGTTGGAAATCTCCAATGGTTTTTAAACGCCACTATCTCAAAAACTTAGAGGCCCTTAAATTCTCAACAGTGGCTGCAGGGAGCATAGTCTCCCCTGAATGACTGAGTCTTAACAACTCCCTTCCTTGTATATTGCTCCAGATACCATTCCATTATATTGTTTTGTTTTACTAGTTTTAAGGTCTAGTTTAAGTCCTAGTTTTAATTAGTCAGTTAAGTTGTCCGTATTATTACGGCTCATTAAAATTGTTCTTGGTGAACCTTAGGTTTCATTATCCCTTTTATATATATTGTTTGGTATCTGGTAGCTTGGATGGCAATTCTCTGATACTTTTTCACCGGCAGACACAGGTCGAACCCAGAAAAGGGATTTAGACAAAGGAAAAATCTATTTCTGGGGGAAGACCTGTGTCGCCAGGTGAACCCATCCCTCTTTCATTCCCCACCCTTTAGCCAGTCCAAGCTTGGGTGTCTATTCCAGGAATGAAGATGGCGGCATGGTATTAATAGTAGTAGCGAGCGGAAGGTAGAGGGGGTAGCCGTTGTAACGGCTCTCACCGTAAGGGGGACTTTGAGAGGTATCCTCTAATTGGCAGAAGTCATTTGAGAAGTGGCTTCCACTCACCCTAGTGCTCGCCATGGGGTGATCGAGCTGAAGATAGTAACTTCAGCATTCCGTACTAGTTTTTTCTCTGGTATATTTAGGATCTATTTATACTTAGAAAAGAGAGCTACAGGAACTTTTCACTGGGCGACACAGGTCTTCCCCCAGAAACAGATTTTTCCTTTGTCAAAATCCCTTTGTTATGGCATTTTTTGTATGTGTGCCCATACTTTGAACATTGAGTGCACTGAAGTGGTTTTGGTATAAATGGACACACTTCTCTATTTTGTCCAAGAATTTTGATTTTGAGTGGAAGATCTTGGCATGTAAATTTTATTTTTGCAATATTAATTTGTTTATTTTTATTTTTCCTACTTGAAATTATGTAGACTTCTAAATCATGTATATTATTGTAAGGGAGTCAAGTATCAAGTGTTTTGAGGGTAGTCCTTCTTCAATGTTGGGTAAAATAACTGTGCCCTGTATATAATTTAATGTTTCATGACTTATTATTGTTATTTTTGTGCCACTTACCTCCTTTATATTTAAAAAGATGTTGGACTGTTTTTTTTTTTGGTTACCTGAAGTAACCATTCATTTTCTTTAATATATTGGCATTCCATTTGTTGTGTTGGACAAATGTTCAATAATTTGTTTTCTAGTATTGCTGTTGGTATTTTATTTCAGCTTTAAGTACTAGAAATCACTACCAGTTATCTGGTCCAAAAAGATTATCAAAATGCACCAGTGTTGGATTAAGACGATAATTTCTATTTCTTTTTGGACCTTGCCTGATGTGGGTTATCTGTTTATCAGATTTGTTTCCTTTTTCTGTAACATATGGTTCCATTATTATTATGTTTGAATCTTCTGATTGGTTTTTACTTCTTTGTAGAATTTCTAAGGGCCCTGCCAGGTGTTTAGAAACATGATATTGTTATGATACAATAAAGTTTTATACATACTTACCTGGCAGATATATACAATTAATTGCCCACCCAACCTCCCCTCAGGAGACAGGTGGTAGAGAAAATCTGATAGAAAACAGGAATGGTTCCTATTCCTGCCACCCAGCGGCAGGGCGGTAGATCACCTGACTTACCTGTAGTGTGTGCGCAAAATTTGAATTTCTCACAGAGTCTAATAGCTAAGTATATATCTGCCAGGTAAGTATGTATAAAACTTTATTGTATCATAACAATATCATTTTTATACATTCAACTTACCTGTCAGATATATACTTAGCTGATTCACACCATTGGAGGAGGGTAAAAGACAGCTAATTACTGAATTAGACAGGAATCACAACATACGTTGTAGGTAATAAATAAGTAAAACCTTGGTTCCTACCTGATTAGACGGAAGACTTCATGGTTACTGCCCAGGAGTCTGCTTCGTCTCAAGAGCCTCAGCGAGATATTGATCTATGGCTAAGAGTTCTTGTGGGTCTGCCAAAGGGGTCTTATCCGCTTACTCGGCAGAGCCTGGAAGGACTATGTCAATGGGTGCTGATCCACTTACTTGACAAGAACCTCATTCAAGGAGCACAATACCGATCCCGATCACCTTAACCTAACACCCATGTTAGTTCTAAGATTGCAAGGAGTTATCACCAAACTCCTCACAAACAACCAATAACTCAAACCACAAACATACATAACGTAATAGTAAAAAAAAAAAAAAAAAAAAAAAAAAAAAAAAAAAAAAAAAAAATTGTACAACCCAGCTTGTAAGATACATTCCCAGTTCCTTACTGACAAAGGCAACGGCCGCCTGTGCGACATCAAGCACCCTTGTCAGTAGAAAACCAAGAACCCATCTCAAAAGGGAGGTCTACGTACAAATATAAAAATATAAAAATTTAAGGATCGGTATTTGTTCCAAGTCCCAGCACTGTATCTGCTGACACGAAAGGACCTAGAGAGAAGCACTTCTCATAGGTTACTTTGACATCTTTTAGATAATGGGATGCGAAGACTGAGTTACATCTCCAGTAAGTTGCATCTAAAATGTCTTTCATAGACATGTTTCTATGAAATGCTAAAGACGTGGCCACAGCTCTTACCTCATGAGCTTTCACTCGAAGCGTTTTGAAGGAGTCATCAGTGCATTTGTCATGAGCTTCCGTAATCATGCTCCTAACAAAAAATGCTAAAGCATTTTTGGACATGGGTCTCTTTGGATCCCTTACAGCGCACCATAGACCTTGTTGACATCCTCTGAGTTCTTTCTTCTTCTTAAGATAGAACTTAAGAGCCCTTACCGGGCATAAAGATCTTTCTATCTCCTCTTCCACCAAGTTCGAAAGACCCTTCACTTCAAAACTCCTGGGCCAGGGTTTTGAAGTGTTCTCATTCTTGGCCAGAAACAGAGTCTGGAAAGAACAAATAGCTGAATCTTTCTTAAATCCAACTCGAGAATCAAGGGCGTGGATTTCACTCGTTCTTTTAGCGGTGGCTAAGGATAACAGGAAAATACATTTCCTTGTTAAATCCCTAAATGAAGCAAGGTGAGGAGGTTCAAATTTTTCCAATGAAAGGAACTTTAGCACCACATCCAGGTTCCAGCTAGGAGTACGAGAAGATATGGATTTTGAAGTTTCGAATGATCTTATCAGGTCGTGAAGGTCCTTGTCTTCCGCTAATTTTAGGCCTCTATTTCCTATTTCTAAAAACAGCTGAAAGCATACTTCGATAGCCTTTTATAGTACACACCGATAACTGAGATTCCTCTCTAAGGAAAATCAGGAAATCGGCTATGTTGGTCACAGAGGTATCGGAAGAGGACAGCTTCTTCCTTCTACACCATCTTCTGAACACATCCCACTTCGATTGGTAGACCCGAATGGTTGAAGATCTTCGGGCTCTAGCGATAGCTTTTGCAGCCTTGCTCGAAAAGCCTCTTGCTCTGACAAGTCTTTCAATAGTCGAAAGGCAGTCAGAGCGAGAGCGGGGAGGTTTTGATGATACTCTCGAAGTGGGGTTGTTTGAGCAGATCTGTCCTGTTTGGAAGAGATCTGGGGAAGTCCACCGTCCATTCCTGTACCTCTGTGAACCAATCTTGAGAGGGCCAAAACGGGGCGATGAGAGTTAGTCTCGTCCCTTTTGACGCCACAAACTTCTTCAGAACTACTCCTAGTAGTTTGAATGGGGGAAAGGCGTAGGCGTCTAGGCCTGACCAATTTAACAGAAGGGCATCTACCGCTATCGCTCTCGGGTCTTCCACCGAGGAGCAGAAGTTCTCTATCATCTTGGATAGGAAAGTTGCGAACAGGTCTATCTGTGGCCTGCCCCACAGGGACCACAAGCTCTGACACACTTGCGAGTGGAGAGTCCACTCTGTGGGGAGGACTTGGTTCGTCCTGCTGAGCCTGTCCGCCCTCACATTTTTCTCTCCTTTCACAAATCTCGTTAGGAGGGTAATGTTCCTTTCTTTTGCCCATGTTAAAAGATTCTTCCTTATCTCGTAAAGGGAAAACGAATGAGTCCCCCCCTGTTTTCTGATATAGGCCAATGCCGTGGTATTGTCTGAGTTGACCTGTACCACCTGATCTCTGACTTACGGTTCGAAGAACTTTAGGGCTAGGAAAACTGCGAACAGTTCCTTAGCGTTTATATGCCAGGCTTCCTGTTCCTCCTTCCAGCAGCCTGACACTTCTTTTGCCCCTAAAGTCGCCCCCCATCCCTTCTCTGATGCGTCTGAGAATAATATTTGGTCGGGGTTCCGAACCTCCAGAGGCATGCCCTCGTTCTTCTCTAGAGGGACCAGCCACCACTTTAGGTGATTCTTCACCTCTAAGGGAATCGAGAAAGTGTCTGTCAATAGTCCTTCTTTCCAATTCCACGTTCTTCTTAAGGGAAATGAACTGTTCTAGAGAGGAAAGAGTCCCCAGAAGGCTTAACCATTCCCTCGCTGAGCTGCGTTCTTTCCCTAGGAAGTTCGAGACTTTCTGTAAGCCTCGAATGATTCTTTCCTGGGAAGGAAAAGCCCGAAAACCCCGAGAATCCATCCGAATCCCCAGATAAACTAAGTTCCGGCTGGGGATCATCTGCAATTTCTTGAGGTTTACGAGCAATCCTAGGGATTGCGTTAGATTCAATGTTGTCTTCAAGTCCTCCAAACATTGTTTCTCCGACTTGGCTCTGATGAGCCAATCGTCCAGATAAAGGGAGATGTTTATCCCTTTTAGATGAAGCCATCTGGCCCCATTCCTCATCAGGTACGTGAATACGTGAGGGGCCGTAGAGAGGCCGAAGCACAAGGCCCTGAACTGAAAGATCTTTCCTTGTGTCATAAATCTGAGATACTTCCTCGACGATGGGTGAATTGGAACATGGAAGTAAGCATCCTGAAGGTCCAGGGAGACCATCCAGTCTCCCGGACGCAGAGCTGAAAGAACCGAAGCAGACGTCTCCATGGAGAATTTTTCTTCTCCACGTATCAGTTCAGAATGCTTACGTCTAGAACAGGCCTCCATCCCCCCGAAGCCTTCGGGACTAAGAAAAGGCGGTTGTAAAATCCTGGGGAGTGAGGATCCTGCACTATTTCTATAGCTTCTTTGTTCCGCATCGTTACCACCGTTTGAAGAAGAGTCTCCCTCAGAACAGGGTCCTTGTACTTCGCCGACAGTTCCCTCGGAGTTGTAGACAAGGACGGTCTGTCTAGGAAAGGTATGATGTATCCCTTCCCCAGAACAGACAAAGTCCAGGGGTCAACCTCCCTCATGGCCCAGGCTTCTACAAACTTTAGAAGTCTGGCACCTACAGGTGTTTGGAGGACATGGTTGCTATTTAGACTTTTTGAACGATCGGAAGGAAGACTTTCCTCGTTTGTCAAAAGTCTTTCTTTTCGTTGGGGGTTGTGATGAGGAACCTCCACGAAAGGGCACAAGAGGAGTACGAGCCGCTTTCTTGACAACTGGTACTGCCGGGCGATTCTTCTTGGTAGACTGTACCAATAGATCCTGAGTTGCCTTCTCAGATAGTGAACGCGAGATGTCCTTCACTAACTGAGAAGGGAACAGGTGATCCGACAGAGGAGCGTAAAGCAGAGCTGACCTCTGAGTCGGAGATACCGCTTTGGTCAAAAAAGACCCAAAAAGTGATCTCTTTTTAACCACTCCTGACCCGAAAAGAGAGGCCAGTTCTCCTGAACCATCTTGCACTGCTTTGTCCATGCACGACAAGATACTGTGTAAAACCTTGGGATCAAGAAAGTCTGGATCTCAGGTCTTTTTAGCCAGCACCCCAAGGGACCAATCCAGGAAATTGAAAACTTCCAAGATGTAGAAAAGTCCCTTTAGGAGCTGGTCTAACTCGGACATGCTCCAGGAAGCTTTAGCCGAATTAAGGGAGTGTCTTCTTGAAGACTCCAATAGGCTAGAAAAGTCCGATTCTGCAGAGGAAGGGAGCATCAGGCCCATAGCTTCTCACGTCCTGTACCAAATGCCTCTCCTGCCTGCAAGTTTGGAAGGAGGAGAGCAATACACCGTTCTCAAGGACTCTTTCTTAGTGCTCATCCAAGCATTAAGAGACTGCAGAGCTTTTCTCATAGAGATCGCTGGTTTCATTTTCAAAAATGAAGAAGACTTTGGTGTCTTCGTGCTTGAAAGAAGCGATCTAGGAGAAGGAGGAGCTGCTGGGCTTAACGAATCTCCGAATTCTTGGAGGAGAAGAGAAGCTAAGACCTTATAGTTAGAAAGGCCTTCACTAGTAGGAATCTCTTTATCAGACACATCCTCAAGTTCCAATTTATCAGTAGGGGAACGAGTTCTTTTGGAAGACTCTTTATCCGGGGACCTTCCTTCTCGGGGAGAAATACTTCTGGTCGGAGAAGGACTGCCAGACCTAGAAGTTCTCTTCTCTTGTACTTCCAAAGAGATCTTTGCAATCCCCTGAGAAGTCGAAGTGGATACCGTTACTTTCGAAGGTCCATCTATCTTGTCTGGTGTCTGGCTATCTCGAAGAGTCTTGCGTTTGGAAGGAGATCTACTTCCAAACGAAGAATCACTGCTAACTGGAGCTTCGCGCCTGGCTGGCTCCTCGCGCCTGGCTAGCGCTTCTCGCCTGGGAGAAATCTCGCTCTCGACTGGTGCCTTGCGCCTGAAAAGCGCCTCGCACCTGGCTGGCGTCTCACGCCTGGTAGGAGCCTGAAACTTGGCAGGATTTTCGTTAAAGACTGAAGACTGACGTGTCTGAACTATAGGGTCATTCTCTTCTCCTGGTAGGCGCTCCGTGCCTGACTGGAGAATCGTTGTCCGAAGAAGATAAATCTCTCAGACGAACCTGATATAAGGACGGTTTAGATCTCTTAATGGGCAGAGACAAATCCTTCCTCCTTGGAGGATCTTTGGAGAGTACTTCAAAGAGAGAAGCGATCTGATCCTGCATATTTCTCAGAATCCTCGTAGTTTCTCTATTCTTGTCCAAAGGAAGGGAAGGAGAACAGTCCTTATCAGGTTCCCACGAATCAGCAGGAGAAAGCAACAAACTTCTAGCCTTCTTGTTTTCCGACGGCAATTCCTCCGGAAAACGCTCAGGACTCGAGTCTAATCGAGACTCTTTCCAGCTCCTCTTCAAGGGGCGGGAAAGATCCGAAGAAGAGAAACACTCACAGAGAGCACTTTTCCTATAGCGATCTCTGGCAGTCTGAGGTGTCACAGAACCTGCCGAAGGGACGTCTGACTGGTGGGGATCCTCCACAACCTCCTACGGCTTTTGACATTCCTTCTCCTCTGGGCTTGGGAGCTTGAAAGAGGTCTAGGCCTGGGAGCGTTGTGAAGCCGATCAGACGCCCCCTCTACTACACTGGGGACACTTACGTCACTTTCCACTGCACTGTTTACTTCACTTTGCTTACCTTCTATTGCCGCCATCTTAAGCTCCATTTTCTTAAGGGCGGCTTTGAGATGTGCAATCTCCGATGTAGAATCCGCAGGATCTACAAAAGGTGCAGGTACTGAAATATTAGAAGAAGGAGCAACATTTATCAGAGGAGAAGAGGGTACAAAATTACTAACTTGATCGCTAGAAAAAGAGCTAGGCAGGGTTTTGGAAGAAGCCTTCCTCACCCTGTCTCTTTCTAACTTGTGTTATTGAAAGAGCATTCATACTTTCTACACAATTTACAAACAGTGTGAGGATCAACCAAAGCTTTCGGCATTCTCACCTTGCAGCCCTCATTCACACACATTCTCACAACACTTCCAGAGTCAGACATCATGATGAAAAATCCAATCCAAATCCAATCAACGGTCCACAATAGCGTATGCCAATACAACGATCCAAATACGTCACCAAAAAATCCAATACGAAGATCAATTACGATGCAAAAAACGAAATTCAACCAGAGGAACTAACAACGTTGTTGTCAGTACCGCCGACAGAGAAAATCTGATAGAAAACGGGAATGGTTCCTATTCCTGCCACCCAGCAGCAGGGCGGTAGATCACCTGACCTACCTGTAGTGTGTGCGCGAAATTCGAATTTCTGTCGGGACGACGGAGTCTAATAGCTAAGTATATATCTGACCGGTAAGTTGAATGTATAAAAACACAATTTATTTGGAACTGGATGTTCCTTTGCTGCATTATTATCTTGAACTGACTGAGGAAGATTCAGAGATAAACTTCCAGGGGTCACTGGCTGTCAAATTTTGTCCATCAAAGGGCCCAGGGGTACTAAAAACTTTAGTCATATTTATTATAAAATTAGAGAAAGAATAAAAAATAATAATACATTTTGAAAAGATATCATTATCTTTTCGTAAAGTTAAATCTTCCGCCAATGACACAAGTGAGAAATGACTCCCAAATGTCTGCATCCCTACCTTACCTCAAAAAGGGGATGGCATAACATGATTAGTATGGCCCAAGTGTAAGCAATACCTGCTTGGTAGGACTAAGAGTATTAAAAAAATACAATTATCCCCATCCTAACCACGTCATGGGCAAACTGGACTGAATGCTGATAGTTCTATTCCTAGAACCAGGCCCCCCCTGGAATCCGTGGCCCAGTTCCACAGAATAGTTCCGCCTGGAAAACCAGGTCCGAACATTGTTGGGTAGATGATGGATCTACCACAGTTCCCACTATTTAGCTTTGGATTTAACTTCATCCAAGTTATGATATGTTTTCTTATTTATTGAATATTGAAAATTTTGACATAAGTGGAAAACTTCACAGATATTAACTCAAAAATATATAGTCATATGGGACACTTGGGTTCGAACCTGGGAAGAAATTCCTGAGGTTCGAGAGCCCCCTCACCACGTCAAGGTGGTCCCAAAATGAGGGGGCGCAGAGTATTGAGGAGAGTTGATGAGAACAGAAAAGTCCCCTAGTGAGGAGGCATACCTCCCAAAGGAGTTCCCTGATGATGACAAATATCTCCTTTGAACTAGCGAAAGGGAGTAAAAGCAATATAAGCTTTCCCTTGCTGAAAGCCAATCTCCCATCTCCTAGGGAAAATTCTAAAGGACTAAGTAAGAACATTATTCCAGCTACTTATTGCTTTAAAGGAACTAATGACAATTCATCTTGCTCTAAAGGTAACGACTAAAGTAGAGAAACAGGCCTGGGAGTGGGTGCTTGGCGCTCAGAAGCAGGTGCGTCATGATAGATTTAAATGTAATTTCTTACAGTTTAGCATCAAAAGGCAAATGAGATCTGGTTAACATTGCACCAGCACTCGAAAACTGGCAACAGGAAATAGCGCCCTTTCCCTTGCTCCTTTGTGTTCCACATAGCTACAGTGAGACTACAAGAAGGATGTGGGGTAGTTATGGGGTTATGGGCAGCGCCAGGCACTCGCTGATATAGCTACAGTGTAACTACAAGAATAATTTAGCATAATTTCATACAAATTTTAGCATTGTATGGCAAATAAGATCTGGTAACACTGCACAGGGGATTTAGAAAAGGCACAGAGTGGCTGTGTCCCATATAGCAACAGCATAACTACAAGAAGGCTGTAGGCTAGTACTGACCTTCTTATATTACCTAACTGGAATTGGATCTGAACACCAACCCACTTGAAGAGTCTTAAGAGGCCTAGAAGAATCAAGGAATCATTTCCTCTGCTACCTCATTGGAAATGACATCACTGCTGGGCCTGCAGTGGCATGGCAGTGGAGCCATGGGTCACCTCTACATAAGCAGGAGTCTTGCAGCAGACTGAACGAAGGGTAGGCCTTATCGGTGACAAGCCATACATAAGCTCCCTTGTATGATAATTATCAAAACTACGATAAAACTGCCTCTGGTACGATACCTTTAACTATTGTAAGTTTATATGACAATTTTAAGTATCCATACGAAAATATGGTACACTATTAATGAGAAGCCTTCCAAATTGCTGTCTGACAACACTTGGGATCGTGCCATGGGTTTGAATGAGGGTGCGAGTACCTGTGGACAAACCCATCAGCCTTCTTCCTTAGACCTGATAAGTCTTCTCCTGGGGTTGAGGAAGCAGGACAGTGATGCTGATCCTACCAACACCTGGGACTGTACAATAGCCACCTCCTCTAATAACACTGTACTGTCACTTGTCACCTTGCGGGAAGCGGCACTGTCCATATACGTTTTACCATTAATGCCTTCAATGATGCACTTAACTCCACCAGTCACTAAATTCCACTAATAGGTTAATTTTCTAGACAAACCTAGACTCTATACAGGCAATAGCATCCGGTACAGATTAAAGTAGGAGGGCTAGTAGCAGGAGCAAAATTAGGAAGAGGGAAAGAAGGAATCGCAGAGTTATATTCCAACTTAGGCATAGGTGGAATTCTAGGATCAGGGAAGCTTGTTTCTCGGCTCTAGAGGCCGCTTTCCTCTTTCTATCTCTCTCTAATTGTCTAATTGAGATAGAGTACTGTCTACTCGTGCTAATCATCACATTTAGCACAAGTGTTCTCCCTACTAGATTTCTGCCTGCCACATTGTATGAGAAGCATATGAACATTCGATCAAACTGGTTTGCAACCTGCGCTAACATAGTGAAACTAAGTGAACTAGAATCAGACATAACAATAATCAAAGAACTATAAAAAATGATCCTGCAAGCTATTAAAGCTTGAAGGTTACTCAAATAATCAATAATGCTTCACCAAAATCCAGCCATATAGCCGAAAAAAAAGTAAATAAAAGCTGAAGCAAACCCCCAATGTTATTCAAGAGCCAGCAGAAAAGCAATGAAGATATTTGCTAAGTCATTTCCAGTATCCCTGGCAGTGGGCAGGCCTGTCATCTTCACTAAACAACTGAAGCGCTACAGCAATTTTTCAAATTAAACCTGCTGCGCAAGTTGAAACTATAGCTATGTAATTATTTGGTATCTTATAAACAAAGACCCTGTCTATCACTTGTTCTTGCTGGGTCACATACACTTGATACAAAACAATGAAGCCAGTAGATACGTACTACCAAGTACATAAATAGTTGTGTTTACATGATGCTAAACAGTTCTTCTTTGCTACTCAGATTCTTCTGTCTAAAAGAATCAGAATTCATGTGTTAAGGACATTCATACAACTGAGGGCTCTGTATGTTGGTATAAGATATATGTTTTACTGGCTTTATTGTAAGAAATTAATTCTCAAAAGTAACTATCAAAACTTACTTGTCCTGGTGTGTCTGTCATTGCATCACGAGAAGGTTTTTCAGGCACAATGTTTCTCCTCTGATTGATAATCGCTCTGACTTGCTGGAGTAGAGGAGGAGGAGGAGCATGGCTGACAGTTTTCTCACTATGATCATAACGGTATTCAATGCCATCAACCAGCGTACCATGGGGACTATAGTTGAGCAATTCATAATGCCCAGTATTCTAAAATATAAGTCATCCCATTTAATTAAGAAAATGGATATATTCTCTGATATTGTAATCAAGTACCATTACTATTTATAAATATGATATTTTAATGATAAAATAAGGTTTCACATATACTTACCAAACAATTACATTAGCTGTACGCTTTCTTACCTGGCAGTCGAAAATCAAATTCCTGGTGGCGGTAGCAGCGCTGCCATTGTTTGTGTAGGTGATACGGATCCCGCCCACTTTCGGGAATACCTGGTACTGCTGAGCTTTAGACTTCAATTCGTTGAGCCGCAACGTCCATCTGTGGGGAGGAGGGAGGGCTCTGATTATGTAATTGTTTACATTAGCTGACTCCACATTACCCGGAAGGTGGGTATATGGACAGCTTTATGAACAAAAACAACAGCCATGTGCTCACATTATATATAATGTCAGCAGTACCTTACCTTGTGAGAGAGCAGCTACAGGTAGATACTGCCTCTGGTCGGCGCTTTCATCACATGTAGGAGATGTGGCAGTAAAGGCCAGGATCGTCCCTACTAATGGTGGGATTTTTGTAATCATGGAAGTTCACAGATGATTGACAAAAACAACAATAATTTGCCTTTGCCCTGGGCGAAAAGACCAGATAAAAAACCATACAAAGCCATCATCTACACTAAAAACCATATGGTACCCTTAACCAGATATAAGAACTGGTGGGTACTTCAGGTACATGTACCCCCAGGCTTCCCACAAACTCAAAAAACCTCAAATTCAAGGCGAGGAGATAGTAGAGGGGAAAAACAGAGTCCCCCTATGCTTCCTCTCACAACACCATTCCCGCTACTGACAACGGTCCCAATCTAAAGCAGTTTTCATAAGTAGTTTCTACCTCCTTCAAATAGTGCGATGCAAACACCGATTTCAACCTCCAGAACGTAGTTTGCATAATGGAGGATAGAGACATATTCTGTCTGAAAGCCAATGATGTTGCTACTGCACGAATCTCATGCATCTTCACTTTCAGCACCCTAAGAGCATGTTCCTGAGTTTGGGCATGCGCTTCTCGGACTCCACATTACCTGACTTCACATTACCCGGAAGGTGGGTATATGGACAGCTTTATGAACAAAAACAACAGCCATGTGCTCACATTATATATAATGTCAGCAGTACCTTACCTTGTGAGAGAGCAGCTACAGGTAGATACTGCCTCTGGTCGGCCCTCTCATCACATGTAGGAACCGTGGCAGTAAAGGCCAGGGTCATCCCTACTAATGGTGGGATTTTTGCAATCATGGAAGTTCACCGATGATTGACAAAAACAACAATAATTTGCCCTTGCCCTGGGCGAAAAGACCAGATAAAAAACCATACAAAGCCATCATCTACACTAAAAACCATATGGTACCCTTAACCAGATATAAGAACTGGTGGGTACTTCAGGTACATGTACCCCCAGGCTTCCCACAAACTCAAAAAACCTCAAATTCAAGGCGAGGAGATAGTAGAGGGGAAAAACCGAGTCCCCCTATACTTCCTCTCCCAACACCATTCCCGCTACTGACAACAGTCCCAATCTAAAGCAGTTTTCGTAAGTAGTTTCTACCTCCTTCAAATAATGCGATGCAAACACCGATTTTGACCTCCAGAACGTAGTTTGCATAATGGAGGATAGAGACATATGTATTCTGTCTGAAAGCCAATGACGTTGCTACTGCACGAATCTCATGTATCTTCACTTTCAGAACCCTAAGAGCATGTTCCTGAGTTTGGGCATGCGCTTCTCGGATCAAACTCCTCAGGAAAAAGGACATTGCATTCTTTGAAAGAGGCCGAGACAGCTCTCCTCTCCTCTCACAGTTTCTGTCCTAGTCAGGTAGTGTCTGATGGCTCTGACCGGACACAATGTATGTTCCTCATCTTCCGACCCAACTAAGTCCGTTAGGTTCTTTATCTTGAAAGAACGGGGCCAAGGATTCGAAGGTTCCTCATTTTTAGCAAGAAAGTCTGTTACATAAGAGCAAACTGCATTGCCCTGGGCGAAACCCACTTCCTTACTCATCGCCTGCAACTCGCTTACTCTTCCCGTTGTGGCTAAGGCGACTAGGAATAGTGTCTTCCTAGTTACGTCCCTCAAGGTTGCAGAATTCAACGGTTCGAACTGGGGGCCGTTGAGCCACCTTAAAACTACATCCAAGTTCCATTCCACTTCTTCAGGCTTGAAAATCTTGGAGGAACTAAAGGATCTGATCAGGTCACTGATGTCCTAATTTGATGAAATGTTGAGGCCTCTATGCTTGAAAACCGATGAAAGCACGGTCCTATATCCTTTAATAGTTGAAGTGGCCAACTTCTTAGTGTCCCTCAGAAATAACAAAAATTCTGCAATTTCTGTTATAGATGTCTCAGAAGAAGAGATGCTATGTCGTCTGCACCATGACCTAAAAACTCTCCACTTGGACTGGTAGAGCTTGGCAGAAGAGCTTCTTCTGCAGCTAGCAATAGCCTCTGATGCCCTTCGCGAAAACCCTTTTGCTCTGACCAGGTTCCTGACAGTCTGAATCCTGTCAGGGCCAGAGCGGACAACCCTTAGTGATATCGGTTGAAATGGGGTTGTCTGAGAAGTGATGGATTTTGTGGAAGTAGTCTGGGAAAATCCACCAGCAGATTGAGAAGGTCTGGGAACCACTCTTTCCTGGGCCAGAATGGCGCTACTAGGGTCATTGTCACATTCTGGTGTGATTGAAGCTTGTTTAAGACCTCTCTTATCATCGCGAAGGGAGGAAAAGCATAAACATCCAGTCATGTCCAATCTAGCAGCATTGCATCTGTTCTCCACGTTAGTGGTTCTGGAATCGGAGAACAGAAAATGGGAAGGCGATTGTTCCTCGATTTGGCGAACAGATCTATCGATGGTCTTCCCCAAAGCTTCCAGAGGTCCTGACACACTTTCGTTCAGAAACCATTCTTTTGGTAACACCTGATTTACCAGACTCAGTTCGTCTGCAAGTACGTTCATTCTCCCTTGCACGAATCTTGGAAAAAGGGTGATCCTCTTCTCGTTCGTCCAGGTGAGGAGATCTTTGACTATCTTGTTGAGAGAGAACGAGTGGGTCCCTCCCTGCTTCCGTACATATGACAACGCTGTGGTGTTGTCCGAGTAGACCGCTACGTTTCTTCCGGTGACTAAGTCGTCGAACACTTGTAGCCCTAAGAGGATGGCCTTCAATTCCTTCCCATTGATGTGCAAGGTCTTTTCTCGTTCTGTCCACAGACCTGACACTCTCTTGTCTCCTAGGAGGGCTCCCCATCTTCTGTCTGAGGCATCTGAGAAGAACTGCAGGTCGGGGTTCGACACGACTAGGGAGATTCCTTCTTGTAATCTTTCCCTCAAATTCCACCAACGAAAATCCATCTTTATCTCTTCCGTCAGGGGGAAAACTAGTGAGTCCGACTATGTCTTCCGAGACCAATTTGCTTTCAGGAAGAACTGAAGCGGTCTCATGTGTAGGCGTCCTAACCTGACAAAACTCTCCACTGAAGCCAGGGTCCCGAGTAGGCTCATCCATTCAAGCGCTGAGCAGGATGGGCGAACCAGAAATTGCTGGACTGTCGACAGGCAGGACTCTATCCTCTTCGGGGAGAGAAAAACCCGAAAAGCTAGAGAGTCTAGTATCATCCCTAAATAGAGAATCCTCTGAGTTGGAATCAATTGGGACTTCTCTGTGTTTACTATGATACCCAATTGTTGTGTCAAAGTAAGTGTCTTCTCCAAGTCCTTCACACACTGACGCCTGGATCTGTCTCTCAGGAGCCAGTTGTCTAAGTAAAAAGCTGTGTTGATCCCCATCAAATGCAGCCACTTTCCCAGAGGAGCGAGAATTCGAGTAAATACTTGAGGGGCGGTTGACAGACCAAAGCAGAGGGCTCTGAACTGGAAGACTCTCTTCTTGAAGACGAATCTCAGGAACTCCCTGGAGTTCTGATGGATGGGGACATGGAAGTATGCATCCTTCATGTCGAGAGATACCATCCAGTCGCCCGGTTGCATGGCTGACATTACCGATCGACTGGTTTCCATTCGGAATTTCGTCTTCCGGACGAAGAGGTTTAGAGCGCTTACGTCCAACACAGGTCTCCTGTTGTAAAACCCTGGGGAGTTCGTGTCTGTTACTTCCTCTATGGCCTTTATGTTGATGAGCTCTTCTACTTCTTTGGCTAAAGCCAAAGCTCTTGTTGATCCTGTTGAGTATGCTGTCAAACAGACAGGTGTATTGTACAGTGGTGGATCCTGCATAAAAGGGATCACATATCCCTCTCAAAGCACCTGAATTACCCACTGTTCTGCTCCTCTTCGACTCCATTCCTCCCAGTAGTCGTGGAGTCTTGCCCCCACGGGTGTGTGAAGGACCTTCCGATCATTTCTCTGTCTTAAAGGAAGGTTTCTTGGCAGACTTGGAGGTGGTTCGTAGATTAGTTCTTGGTCTCTGCTGCCACCTCGACTTCCCTCCTCCCACCTCGACTTACCTCCTTGAAAGGGATGTTTTTATAGAGAAGCTTTGGCTCCTGACACTGGAGGTTCCTTAGGTCTTCTCGCTGACTGCAAGAGAAGATCATTGGTGGACTTTTTCTTAAGGTCTGACAGCACATGCTTAATGGTTTCTTCTGGAAACAGGTGAGATTTACTCAGGGGGGAGAACAACAAAGCCGATTTTTGGTTCGTGGTTACTCCTCGAGATGTGAAGGAGCACCACCGTTCTCTCTTCTTTAGTACTCCCATAGTGAATAGGGCGGCCAATTCCCCTGAACCATCTCTCACTGCCCTGTCTGCACAGGACAACACATTGAGCCAGTCGGCAGAGAAATCCTCATCTAGAGACTGGCAATCTTTAATTTTCCTGGCTAATGCTGCAATAGTCCAATCCAGAAAACTGAAGACTTCGATCAACTTGTTTAAGTTCTTCACCAGGTAATCCAACTCGGGTGAAGAGAACAACAATTTCGCAGCCGAGAATGCAGCTCTTCTGTGAGAGTCCACAAGACCGGAGAAGTCTCCTTGGGAGGAGGCAGAAACTCCCAAAGAAGGAACTTCTCCTGTCGCATAAAATCTGTAGGTTTTATTCTGCAGCTTCAACAGAGGAAAGGCGAACGAAGCCTTGCCTGACTCCTTTCTTAGCAAGCCACTCTTCTACTTCCTTCAGTGCTTTCTTTGAGGACTGAGAAAGAACTGGTTTCAGTAACCCCGAAGGCGCTGATCTCCTATCCTTCACAAACATCGACGGAGGTGAAGAAGGCGAAACTGGTTCAAAAAAGTCCGGATAAGTCTGTAAAAGGAACCTTAACAGACTAGAATAAGCAGAAGAGGGCTTCGAATCCTGATCTTGAGTTTCCTCTTCTGACAGGACGGCCGATACCCCGTCTTCTTCTTCCGTCTGGCTTGTTGTCTTCTTCAAAAAGACCATCAATTCTTGAAGATGATGTTTAAAGGGACCCAAAGCGGAATCCTCTAGCAAGGGTTTGGCCTTCGCATCATCCTTAGGCGAAGACGAAGTCGTGGCTGTCGTACAGCTCTTCTTCGAAAACGAACTACTGGGAGTCGAAACAACACGAGACGTATGAGGCGAACGAGTTGAAGCAGCTCGAGGCGAATGAGTTGAAACAGCTCGAGACGAATGAGGCGAACGAGTTGAAACAGCTCGAGACGAATGAGGCGAACGAGTTGAAACTCCTACCGATACACAACGAGGCGCGTCAGTCTCGCAAGCGCGTGAGCGCTGTAACGCACGTGAGCGTCTGACTCCGTCCGACATTACGCTATCCGAAGAGAACTGATGATCTTCCCGGAAAAACTGGTCCGGTGCGAAACTGCAGGAAGGTTGTGGACTCAAGTGCTCCTTGGATTTCTTAACAGGCGGCGACATCCCTCTCGTACGCTGGGCATGTCTCTTCAAAGGACGCAACACTAAATCACTCCACACTTTTTGCCTCGACACAGTCGACTGCACTTCACTGATATCTACGCCTTTCCAGCTGCGTTTCCTGGGCACTCGCGAGTCGACTACGTCGACGGAGTTGGCGACTGACTGTGGGCAAACTCCCCCAGTCTCCCTTCGACCTCCGGTATGTCTTCTCACAGGAGCTGGGGAGCAGGACAGGGACCTTTGTCTAGGAGAACAGGGGGAACGGATAGCCGCCTCCTCGGACACAACACTGACACTTGGCCTAACACTGGCCTTTTCACTTGACTACCCTACGAACGCACGAAACGACATACCCAAATCCATAACGGATTTTGCCAAGAACTCAAATTTCTTGTCCATCTTGGACTTTTAACAAGGAAATGGTGTTGGGATCGGAAACATGGGATACCTGGTCTGGAGTAATTGGTACTGAAGTTTGAGGACTATCAATAGGTGAAATATTCGATAAAAGTGGAGAAGATAGTGATGGTTTGTTTGCCTCTAAAGGCACGGGAGTTGTCTCTACTCTAGTTTTACTACCCGCTCTAAGAGCTTTCTTTTTCCTATCTTTGTCCATCTTATCCAAATGAGCTTGAAAAGTCTTCCAACCTTGTTCATCTAAACTACGGCACTCATCACAAGTTAATTCCTTGCTACAGCACTGACCCCTACATTTAACACATTTGGAGTGCGGATCGTAACATAGTTTAGCTAATCTACTTTGCAGCCACTGCTGCAAAACCTAACTGAAGAAGAACTAGCATCAGCCATCTTCGTAATAACTTGTTAATAACTAGGCAGCTAACTGATGAAGCAAAAAAGGCCAACCAAGAAATTGTACATCACCAAAAAGAAAAAATCCACAATGGCGACGAAAGTTGACTGCAACAACAAACCACCGGTGTTACCCCGTGGCCGGCAGAAAACGAATTGAAGTCTAAAGCTAAGCAGTACCAGGTATTCCTGAAAGTGGGCGGGATCTGTATCACCTACACAAACAATGGCAGCGCTGCTACCGCCGCCAAGAATTTGAATTTTTGACTGCCAGGTAAGAAAGCGTACAGCTAATGTAATTGTTTGGTAAGTCACTTATGTGAAAATAATTATTCTGCAATATATCAAGGAAAAATTACAGCACCTATATGCATCCTAAAAGAAGACAACTTTTCATCATAAAGTCAATATATAAAACTTGAAGGCTCAATTTTAATAACTGATTTCAACCTACAACATGCAATATAAATTCTTTCAACATTTAAGAATGCCAGTTTAAGCTACCTTTCCAAGTCTTTGCACAATCAATCTTCATGCAAGAGGGATCTGATCTCCAAAAATAGGTACACTGCACTTTTTGTCTGAAAATATTCAACCTCAAAATACATGAATGATGTATACAGTAAAGACTTCATGTAGAATTTAACATTCTGCATGTATTTAAAATGCAGAGGGGCAGAAAACAGAAAGGATAGCTCATACATTCACACAATTTCAGTGGTTATTATTCAGCTTTACACATTCTCCTCTTACCTCATCATAAAATATTGCTGCGTGTTCCTGGGAAATGTAATTACAATGTCCATAAGTACTTAGATCTGCATGATTATGGCTTCCTGAAAAGAAATATGATATACAATTATTGTATCTTTAATGGGCAGACTATTTTACGCCAAATTGCAAACCACGAGACAGTACCCCATAACAGTCAGTAGCTATTCCAAGGTCTAGCAATTCACAATTCAGTACTGTCTCTAACATCATTATATTATAATTCTTGGAAATTTTAATATGTAATGTAAAAAGCAAAATATTCATAACCAAATAAACTCTTATTGAACGAATTCCTTATGCCATTTAATGGTAACCACATTATCTTCATCATCAATGCCCTTTACCTTCACAGTCTGGGCTAAATATATATTAAGCACACCCCTGGAATAGGGCTTAATTTAAGGATGGTCAATCTAAAAAAAAATATATCAATGGAAAGAGTAAGAGATGTATATGCACATGGTATAAGAAAAAAAATTATACAAAATTTTCTGTACCTTCCAGGGGAATTTAAAAGTGAATGTTTCCAACCCTGTGCAGGGCCTCTTTGGCAAAACACAGCCGTAAAACTATGCTACTTTCACCAAGTTATAAGTGTTTTTTCTAATACTTTTTGTTTTATTTTTTCATTTTATTTTGTAAACCTATAATTATAGCTTACACATCATAATATATTGAAAAGAACTAAATTCAGTAACAAATTCTGAGTATGTTTATTGTAAAATATTTACAATACGTCCTGGTTTCGGGAGTGACAGTATTCTTCCATGACAACTCAAGTCAAACTGATATCCCTGTCTCCTCTACTGAGCTACTATAGTTCCCATGCATGAGTTACCAGAACTCAATTATGTCCTCTACTGAGCTACTATAGTTCCCATGCATGAGTTACCAGAACTCAATTATGTCCCATGGAACTGGTCTGATCATTTTTTCCATATAAAATTAGTTCAAAATGTATGGCACAAAATCTTGATCATATATGTGTTACCAGGACTCCACACAATGCTATATGGAAACATTACCCATCCTTAAGGGGTTAATATATTTCTTTTTAAATATAAGGAGTTCAAAATTTTATGAGTTCTTTCTGCTTCCTCATACTTTTTGCACTTTCTACCTAGGCCATATAAAAAACAAAATTTGACCCAAACCCAAAAACATTACAATAAAAAATGTGTTCAAACTAATTTCAAAACATCAGTAAACACTATCCAACCAAATTATCAACTATACTACAAAAAACTTTAGAATTTTAAAAACTTTTTAAAAATTTAATTCCAAATAACTTAAATAAAACTATACTGCCTAACCATAAAAAAGGAATACTATACATTTACCAAATAAAATAACACTTGAAACCAGATCAAGGAAAAAAATTAGGGTTCCCTACAATAGAAAACATAGCCTTGCTTTGAATGAGTCTCCCAAATGCTTTGAACCTCAATAATGAACAATAAAATTGATATTACTATTCCTCAATATGATACCTTCCTAACTCAATAAATGTGGGGACCTCTTGACAATGACTGAAAGGTACATTCTGCAGGTTTTGATTAACATCTTCCAGCACCATCTTCACCAGCAATCAATGCTGCCGAGTCTAGCAATTCACAAACATTTTACTCTAAGGCCTTCCAAATTACGGCAACTCAATGGAGGTAACTATACATTAAAATCTACCCTGTAGAGCAATTACAGTGATGAGAACTAAAAAGTAGGAATTCTTATTGGTGGAGTCCCAAAAATGGTAATTCTTCTTCGACACAATCTACTTTGATCATAGATACTGGTCAAAGTAAATGGGTAAGTTCAGCTACCAACACGTCTGTCTGCCACCACTTTAACCTTCAACTACAAGGAAAAAGCATGGCTAGATAAAGGCAGGACAATCATAAAATCTTCAGGAAGTTGCAGGTCATGTGGACTTATTCCACAGCCTGATAAATCTACTATACTTACCAGATTACTATGGACTCAGACACATCTGATAAGTTGAAGTCCCCCTATACTGTTAGTCAAGAGAGTAAAGAGCTGCCTATCTACAGTCTTGGGAGCCTCCTTAATTCCCAACAAAGGTTACCATAATTTCACAGTCCCTTCACCCATGTCCATGTGTACTGAGCAAAGCAAAAACTATCACCAGCCAAAAAAAAAAAAAAAAAAAAAAAAAAAAAAAAAAAAAAAAAAAAAAAAACCTGAACAGGGCGGCAGTCTTCTTACCAAGGGACCATGCCTTATCTGCAATCATATGGGTGTGTTGGCTGATGTGTTCCCCATTACTAGAGCCACTTCTATCCTAGCTTGTGGTATTAATATGGCCCTGATTGGTGGCTGTTTGTGCTGTTTCTAGACACAAGCTCTCCACCACAGGAGAACAGTAGAAGAAGGCAGTCATTATTTCTGCATTCCATGGGGTGGTTCTGGGCAAGACTGCACATGCAGCTTCAAGCTCCCTGAATTTGTTCTGATATGGACTAGATTATCCTAAAATGGTGAGTGCCTATGTTATAGGGCTGAAGGAGAATCAAAAAGTCTAAGCCAAGAAGGATAACAGAATGAGAGGCATGATGCTTATCTAATACCTGAGTTGGTTCACATTCAAGCTTGGTTATACAGAATCATCCAAAGGAGCCACAGAGGGTTGAGTTGGTGTGACACTAGCAGACGCAGCAATGGGAGATACTGACTGCAGTCCTGGTAGTGTAGATTAATCAACAGGAAAATCTCCTTCACCTATACTAGATTGGAAGGAATTGCTCCAGATTGAGAGACTGGGGCTGAAGGCATGAAGATATCGGCTGCAGCACTCCTAGCACATCTTCTTTAAACCTGTTAAAGGTTAAGGGTCCTCTGGACAGACAAGCAATCACAGCATGTAGAACAGCCAACCCTGACTCTTGACACACACACACATACTACACAAAAGACGAAGATCTCTATAGAGATCAGACAAACTATGCAAATAACATGGCTTACTAGACTAGCCTTTAGAAATTAACAGCAGCACCTTGGTCAAAAGATGGAGAAAAAAAGTACATAAGTAAAAACAAGAAAAAATGAAAAGAGGCAGATTCACAATATATATACAAGTATTAGTGGAATGCTCCACTAGCTTAAAACAACTGACACAATTACGGTATATACAGGAGAAATTCAATTCAGATATACCTCGACATGAAAAGATGGTAAATCACAGAGAGTTAATCACACAAAATGAATACAAACACAATGAAATCAATAAAGAAATGAGCCGTAATTGAAAAGTAAGAATACAGGGCACATGAAAATATGAACAATATGAATAATTTCCTGAGCAATCACACCTATTACTTATTATTATTATAAAGAATTTGTTCATCCAGACCTCTCAGGAATTTGTGGATATTTCTCATAGAAAAATACTGCGAATATGCGAATTTTCCGCGAATAATGCTGGGAAACATTCCCGAGAGAAATCCGTGAATCCAGAGAACGCGAATA
Organism: Macrobrachium nipponense; assembly: GCF_015104395.2. Taxonomy (NCBI): domain Eukaryota; kingdom Metazoa; phylum Arthropoda; class Malacostraca; order Decapoda; family Palaemonidae; genus Macrobrachium; species Macrobrachium nipponense. The sequence continues at coordinate 30,267,264 of NC_061088.1, read as the reverse complement.
TGGGGGGTCCACTGTATATATATATATATATATATATATATATATATATATATATATATATATATATATATATATATATATATATATATATATATATATATATATATATATATATATATATATATATATATATATATATATATTTATTAGACCAGTGGTTCTCAACCTTTATATGACCGTACCCCCTCTAAGAGTTGGTCCTTCTTTCCAGGCCCCCCTTGCATATGTGAGTAAAATTCCCTCCCAGACTTGAAAAAAAAGAGAGAGAGAAAAAAAAAGAAGGGGTTTCGAGGGATAGGGAGGGAGGTCAATAATTACAAAACATGGGAAGCCCATTAAGCCTCTCTAGAGTGGTAGACTCTAGGAAAGTCATGTTATAAGGCAATACGTTTGCGTTTCTTCATAAACTTCTGAATGTGAGTTCCTCACTCGTTAAGAGAATAACGAATATAATTAGATCATTTTCTTTATTAATTTTTCCCTAGGGCTTGTGCCTCCCCTGGAAATTGCTGATGCCCCCCAGGTTGGGAACCACTGTAGTAGACTATTTAGAAAACCAATTTTATTAAGGAAGATGATGATCTTATTAAAGAAATCTTTGCCTTCAGCAAGAATGCCTTTTAATGCTGAGTTTTGAAAATAAATGCTTCTTTGTTGGTTCCAAATTGGACATTCCACTAACAAGCATTGGACAGTCATTGGTGTTTAGCATGTATTACATTTCATTGGCTCTGAATGTGGATTTGACAAGAAATGACCATGCAAAAATCTAGTATGGCCTATACGTATTAGGGCTCGTGCCTGTATGATAAGGCGCCCTATGAGGTAATGTTAGACTAGCGATAATCTATACGCTAAGTCGGTTGGTATTGCACTTCCATCTTCAATGGAGTGTCTGGGGTTTTGTAGATCACTTACGAAGTCGGTATTATCTTTATGACGATGTGTTAAACTCATGGTTCGGTGAGGTTCTTGTAGAAAACACAAGGTATAAAAATAGTATATTCTTCTGAAGTTTTACATGATGAAGATCAGATATGATCGTACAAGTCTTCTATGACGATAGCTTGATCGCTTCTGCCAATGATGATGGCTAATCCTATTCCTCTACATGATAAAGCTTAGGTAAAGAGGTACAGGTCTTCTAATGACGATCACTAACTCTGTTCTCCTGTCTACCATCTCTGTTACAAGTTATGAAGGAACAGACAGTAGTTCGAACATATGAACATACTATCAGATGACATAGTTTCATACGAACACACAATCGAATGAGACACGCTACAGATCACGTAGGCCGTTTGAATAATAGGTCGGGGTAGTTGTCTCAAGCAGGGAGCTTGGACTAATGTTTATAAACAATTGAATGACTACAGGTGACGGCATGTTATCTTAGCCTACATACTTATTGTATACGTCATCTTTAGCGTCTCTAGTCTGATCACATTCCTGCAAGCAATCTGGTTGACCTCTTTAGTTTTAGACTTTTATATATATGGACTAACATTCCATATTTTATTATGTAAACACTTACATACGTATCCTTGTTAATATAACTACTTAAGTTCTTACTTTTTGAGACGATGACATTCAGAATGTACTTCAGTTTTTAATATTTTTCAGTTTATTTATAGTTGGCACTGATGGCCAATCTGTTTCACAGTCTTGTTATAATAAAGGCTCCACACCAAACAATAAATAAATACTGAAACACCTGTTAACAATGAGCTGCACAGGAAGCAGGGACTTGGGACTTAATCCTTGAACTCTTAACCTAAAGTTAAGTATATCTTAGTTTAACCAGACGACCTAGCTGATTAACAACTCTCTTAGGGCTGTCCTGAAGGATTAGAATTTTATTTACATGGCCAGGACCTCCAGCTTATTGTGGGATCCAAACCACATTATATTGAGGAATGAATTTCTAATCACCAGAAACAAATTCTTCTGGTTTCTCACTGGCAGCAGCAGAAGCGAACTTGGGCTACCAGATTGATAGGCAAGTATGCAACCCACTCATCCACTGAGGACCTACTTAACTTACAGGAAAAAAAAATATATATAACATAAAACCAAATGTCAAACAAAAAGGGTGGAGCTAACTTCAGAGAATTACCTAAATAGCTTACCACTTGTTGCCTAGTTAATTTAGACATCAAACAACCCAAACACTGGAAAAATGGGAAATACCTAAAAAAAGTTAACTAAAGCAACCACAGTGTTGTACTCTGAAATAATAAAGAAAAAGCACTTGCAATAACTATCTTTAGTAATTGCCATCCACCAAGGGAAAGAAACCTCCATATCAGAAATTATTATAAATAGTAGTAGTACCTGGCTAAGACATCACTAATTCACTTATCACTTAGAAAAATGAAGGTGAATGGATGAACAATTGAATTTTAATGACTGAATTATTTGTATTGGATGATTTAGAAAGTCCCTCATGATCTGGGGAATTATGTGAGCTGTTTACTGATATTCAGAAAAAGTCAGGTACCAGTGGCAATCCAAGATTCACAAGTACATCTCTAAGGCTTCAACAGATCAGTTTGTTAAATCAAAGCCGGAAGTGTCTGGGACATCCAGACCATGAATATGGGCTAGTTATAAGTTAAAGGTTTGTAGAGAGACAAGGCTAGTTATAAAGAAAGTTTAACCACACTACCAAACTAGGGGTCTTGGTTCTTACAGACTGGTCTTAGGGATGCTTTTATAACAGAATAAAATTATGTATCATCTCATAAGTACAAATTTGCAGAAGTCTAACAATGAGAATGATGTAGTGGAATTCAGCCAATTTCTGTAAAGGATTTGTGTCCAATTCTTGTTATTCACTGTCAACTGTAATTTGAATATTATGTAACACTAATGATGCGCTGCACTCCCTACAAAACAGAAAATGGGTCATGAGAGATTGCTAATAAGTGACTATGTATCAAATGGGTATTATTTCCAAACCTCAAATTATTGTGGGTGTCATTATTCCATGTCCTAAGTGATGTCACTTTTTCATTTATGAGATGTAATGGTTACATACGCAGATGATATCCAGTACCACACAATTCAATGTTGATAATATACTAAAATTTTATAGAAAACAGCATTTGATATATTGAAAAGTATTTTTCAAAGGCTTCTATACAACTAGAATCACTGAAAATTTTAGTTTTGTGTGGGTTCACTTTACATAACCTTGACAGCAGCCAGGGCTAAGGATAAATCTCCTGAGAAAATATCTACCACATTAGAGTAGTTTTCTTATCTGGAAATATTATGAGGGACATTTTGACTCATCAGTTGTACAGTCTAGTACATACTGTGGACCTTTTCACGGAATATATTTAATGTATGATGTTTTGAATGCTACATGTAGTTAAAAATAATTTATTTTACCAATATTGAAAGTTAGACCCTGCACACTAAAGAATCCTTCCACAAGTCCTCCATTATATTGGCTGAAAATATTTGAAATTTGAAATTTTAACTAAAATATACCAGTAACTTTACTTGAGATTCTTAAAAACAGCAAAGGTCTGTACATACTTTGTTCAATAAAAAAAATGACACAAATAAATATGCAAAATCAGCATTCACCCAAAAACAATGAATGTTATATACTGCATTCAGAAACAACTAACCTTTCCCTATATGAATTATTCTATACGTCATTGGTACTGGTTGAGTACTATATGAAGGTGTTGGAGGTTTGACAGCCCAGTCTTGTAGGTGACTATCTGGAACCAAAGGGCATAACAGAGCACGTGCTGGAAGTGGTTTTGTGGTTACACGTGCTGCACTGGGATCTGGTGGACACAAGAGTTCCTCTAAACGCTGCCACGCTAAAACTTCCACAACCGATCTTTCTAACTGGCTTAAGGTCACATCAGCTATAAAAAAAAAGGATTACAAGAATTTTAATTTGTGCCATAGTTGATAAATTGCAACATACGTACTACTAAAAGACAAATAGATGTCATAAGAAGGAAAATACAAAATTCTATTAGAGACACACCTCATGTGAGACAGAAAAGACAATTTTTTAAAGGAGTAAATTGTATTTTTCCTAGCTTTATATAGTATACAGGTTTACAATTCCTTACCCAAAATTCTAAAAATCAACATTTTCTATTTTTTTGTGGAAGTTAGTGTCAGTCATTCATAAGGTCACAATGTAATGTAATGACATTTTTAGTCCCAATTAATGTGAAAATTCATGTGTTTACTATACATACTTGTGTATAATGTGACTTTCCCCAGCACTTTTTAAACTACCGTACTTACTCGTGTATCATGCGACTTTTGAAGCCCTAATTTTGGAGCTTATTTTAAGAGGGTCGCATCTTACATGAGATATAAAATTCGAGTATGTAATAATCATATATTAGTATTGTATGATAAAATAAAACTTAATGGATATGCATCTTTTCCTTGAATCTTTTAAAAAGTTGTTTTACTTCACTGCATCCAATAATATTATATGTATTTTCATATTACTATTTGTTTGTATTATATAATACAAACATAGCAATCATGTTTTGGTTTGAAAATCAGCTGGGGGCGATTGCGAGTAAGTTTGTTTTGCTGTGTCGAACATCAAATCAGAGCGACTTTCTTGCTTCTAGTTAGCGCAAATGAATCTCAAGATACTCTATTTATATGAGACGAAGGTTATTTTACATTATACAACAAAGAAAACCAGATGTATAAGCAAGCAAATGTCAGAGGTGAAACTCGAACGTGTACGCTTTCATGTTTCTGCTGGCACTGAAGGGTGTAAAGCTCAGTCTTCCCATCTTGTGACTCATGGAATCTCTGCAGATGCCATTGCTCAAAATGTGTTTGATAATAATTATCAAAATTTACAATAACAAGAAATACTGCATTTCCTTATACAGTTCAATATTTTTGGCTTATTGAGTTGCTTTTACTAATTACCCTGTAACTATGAAAATAATAGGAATTTTGATGAAATATTTTGTATACCCATTCTCCATTGCCATAAGGGGCTCCCTGAATTTTTTCATGACTGCGTTTTTTGCCCTATATTGGCCGGTCAGCACCCTTAACGCATGGATAACCCATAAATTCACTAATGGCAACTTTTAGACTGGTTCAGATAAAGTGGGTGCCTCATGACAGAGCTAGTTGTGTACTTGACTTCAAGGAGAGATGCACTGCCTCTCTCTCACATATCTTATATAGTTGCTCATAAATACAGTGGTCCCCCCGTATTCGAGGGGATGTGTAGCAGACCCACCCGTGAATAGTTGGAACCCCTATCAAAATGCTTTACACCTATTTGGTTAGTTAAAACTCAAGGAAAAAAAAAAAGGAATTTATGGATACTTCTCATAGATAAATACTGCGAATGGGCAAATTTTCCGTGAATAATGCGGGGAAATGTTCCTGAGAGAAATCCGCAAATGCGTGAGTCCACAAATCCGGAGAACGCGAATACAGGGGGGTCCACTGTATAACCAGGGGTTGCAGCTGGTTTTAGTTCTTATCTTTTACAATAGTATGTCAGTTATAATTGTAATTTTGCAAATAAAAGTGCAAAGAAATATTAGAAGATATGCATAATCCAAAAACGTTACTGCATCTTCGATCTAAATTAATTTATATAAATATTTCACAACAAATATGCTCAGAATTTGTTACTGATTTTAGTTATCTGTTTTGATATTGTGTTAGTTGTAATTATAATTTTACAAAATAACAAAAAATTATTTATTAGAAAAACATACATAACTTGATAAAATTTACAATTTTCTTGTAAAAGCGGCCCGCAAGGGTTGTCAATAGTCATTTTCAACTTCTTGTGGAAGGTAGATAAAATTAAAAAATAATTTTTTTTTTTACATCTTATGCATTTGCATATCTTCCTCTTTCCATTGATAATTGGCCAACCTCAATATTTTCCCAGCCTGGGGTGCAGCATAAAGATTTTTTTACACCAGCTCCTAAGGGTTAATGGTTGAGGAAGATAGTCTTCTAGATGATTTTAAATAAGCAGGAAATCTCCAATCTCTGCTACAGATGTCTTAGTGTCCACTTGGCTTGAGATACTTCATTTGAGGATCGACATCTGCATCGAGCAATAACTTCTGCGACTGACTTTGAAAAGCCTTTCGCTCGCACCAATTTCCTGACTGTCTGAATGTGGTCATGGCCAGAGTGGACAGTCTTTGGTGGAACCATCTGAAATGCAACTGTTTGAGTAAACTGGATTTTTGAGGCAACAGTCTCAGAAATCTATCAGTGGCTAAACAGGTCCAGAAACCATTCCTGAGTGGGCCAAAATGGTGCTCCTAGCATCATAGTTACATTCTTGTGGGTTCGGAACTTGCCGATGACTTCCCTCACCATCTTGAATGGAGGGAAGGCATAAAAGTCTTTGTACAACAAGTCTATGAGCACTGCATCTGTCGCCCATGCTAGAAGATCCAGGGCAGGAGAGCAATATAGATGCAGACGATGGTTCTTGGCAGTTGCAAACAAAACCAGGATTGACCTTCCCCACAGTTTCCAAAGTTCTAGACAAACTAGAAGGTCTAGAGTCCACTCGGGGGATAACTTGCTTTTGGCAGTTCCATTCGTCCACTAATACATTTAATTTTTCCTGGATAAATCTGGTTATGAGTTTATATGGTTTTGATCTGCCCACATTCGAAGGGCTCTCACTGCTTGGTAAAGGGTGAATGAGTGTATCCCCCCCAACTGCTTCTTGACATAAGACAGTCCCAAGGTACAGTGGAACCTCTACATACAAAAGTCCCTACTTATGAAAAATCCAGGATACAAAAGCAAAGACAAAGATTTTTTGCTTCTGTGTATGAAAATAATTCATGTTGCGAAAGGGTGTATGTACTGTACATCGAAATTTGCCCGGGCCGCCGAGAACAAGTTTCAAACTCGCGCGCCACCAACTCAGTAGACTCGCCACAATCCTCCCACTCTCCCATTGGTTCCTGATGCTAGTCACCGCCGTAAGATTCTGCTCTCCTATTGGTCAGCATCTGTCCCATCATGCACCTACGCAAAGGTGTCCCTCGACCATTTTGTCGCATCAGCGTTATCGCAAACACCTGGAATTTATTCGGTCACATAGATTTCGTTTGCTAACATAAATTTGTGTTAGTGATTTCGCTTTCTTTGTATATTGTGCTCTCTTTACTTACGTTATTAGCCATGGGTCCCAAGAATGTTGCTGAAGTTCACGGAAAGAAGAGGATGCTTTCTATAAAGACGAAGATGGAGATAATTAAAAAGTATGAAGCTGGCATGCAGTTGAGTGTGATCGCTAAGGAATATGGCCAAAATCCATTGACAATAGGCACCATCCTTAAGCAGAAGGAAGCCATCAAAGCAGCTACACCTTCCAAGGGCGTGACTATTTTTTCCAACAAGAGGAGCCACGTGCATTATGAGATGGAGAGGCTGCTTCTTGTATGGATTAAGGACAAAGAAATCGCTGGCGATTCAATAACCAAGACGACAATCTGCCACAAGGCCAGCGCTATTTTCGGTGATCTGAGTGCCCAGGCCGAAGATGACGCAGGAGAAGGGACATCGAAGGCAACCCCAGACTTCAAGGCTTCTCGGGGTTGGTTTGATAAATTTCATAAATGGACTGGCAACCATTTGGTGGTGTGGCATGGGGAGGCTGCCAGCTTGGACACGAAAGCGGCCGAAGCCTTTGTTAAGACGTTCGACGAGATGACAATCAAGGAAGGCTACAGTTCTCACCAAGTCTTCAACTGTGATGAGACTGGCCTTTTTTCGGAAAAAAATGCCTCATCAGACGTACATCACAGAGGAAGAGAAGCTACCCTGGCATAAGCCTATGAAAGACAGGCTTACTCTTGCACTTTGTTCTAACACCAGTGGGGATTGTAAGGTTAAGCCCCTACTTGTCTATCATTCCGAGACTCCTCAAGCCTTCAAGGCCCACAAGTGCTGAAGGAGAAGCTTCCGGTGATGTGGAGGGCTAATGTGAAAGCCTGGGTAAAAAGACTTTTGTTCACCGAGTGGGTAAATCTGTGTTTCAGCCCGACACTGAAGAACTTCTTGGAAAAGAAGCACCTCCCTCTGAAATGTCTGCTGTTGTTAGACAATGCCCCTGCTCACCCTCCTGGCCTCAAGGAAGATATCCTAGAGGAGTATTCTTTCATCAAGGTTCTTTATCTTCCGCCTAACACCGCCATTCTCCTTCAGCCCATGGACCAGCAAGTGACACCAAACTTCAAGAAGCTGTATACAAAACATCTTATCAAGAGATGTTTCAACATCACCAATACCAAAAACCTCACCTTGCGTGAATTTTGGAAGGAGCCTTTCGATATCGTGATATGCATCCAACTCATCGATCAAGCTTGGCAGGAGGTTTCGAGGCGAACCTTGAATTCTTTGTGGAGGAAACTCTAGCCTGATGCCATATTCGCCCGAGACTTCAAGGGATTCAACGTGGGCGAAGCTGATGCAGATTCAGAAACAGTTGACAATCCTGAAACTGTTTCGCAACCAGATCTTGACGAGATCGTTGCACTCGGCAAGTCCATGGGGCTGGTCGTCGACAAGGACGACATCAATGACCTCGAGGAGCACCAAGAGGAGTTTACGGTGGATGACCTGAAGGAGTTGGAGGCCATGCAACATAACGTCATTCAAGAAGAGTTCTCTAACAGCGGCAGGGAGGAGGAGGACCCTATGACAACAGCAGAAATTAAGGATGTTCTAGCTGCTTTTCATAAGGTGCAAACATATGTAGAAAAGAGACACCCCGAAAAGGCTTACACAGGTCGTATGCTTGCGCAGTTCGATGATGTTTGCCCGAGTCGTTTCAGGAACATTTTAAAAGCAGGCAGAAGCAATCTTCCTTGGAAAGTTATTTTTTAAAGAGGCCTTTAGTAGTAAGCAAACAGGAAGGTCCAAGTGAGACGACAAAACAGAAAATTGGAAGTGGCGATGAAATTGAAATTTGTTATAAAAAAAAAATAATAATTTTAAGTTTTCGTCAAGCTAAGTGTTAATGTTTTCTGCCATTTGTTAATATGTTTCGTAAAGTTTAATGTTAACATTTTCAACCATTTTTTAATGCGTTTCGTAAAGTTAAGCGTTCATGTTTTCTGCCATTTGTCCTCGTCCTCTGTCGGCACTTTCGGACATCGCCTCACTCACAAGGTAAGGTTCCACATTTTACTACATATGTATGTACATGTACGTACAGTATTTCTTGTACCCTGTGCACTAACACACTTTGTTTACAGGTCAGTCACAGTTACGTTAGGTACTGAATGGTCCAAATTGTTGTATTTCAGAGTTTATTGGTCAATTTAGCTTTATTATAAAATTTACTGTGGTGTTTTTGGAGGGCTTGGAACAAATTAGGCAATTTACATGTAAAACGAAGTTCTAGATACGAAAAAATCAGGTTACAAAGGCCGCTTCGGAACGGATTAATTTCGTAACCTGGGACACTACTGTATTGTCCAAATGGACCATCACGGTCTTGTTGAACACATCTACCGCAAAAGCTTGCAGACCCCAGTGCATTGCTTTTGGTTCCTTCATGTTTATATGTCATTTTCTTTGTTGTATCACCCATAACCTGGAGACCTCCCTGTCTTCCAGGAGATCTCCCCAACTTAGGTCTGAAATGTCTGATAAAATACTAGGTAGGGACTTACAGAATGGAGTGGCTTCCCTTGTGAGAGTCTTGACCTCCACCAAAGCAGATCCTCTTTGATTTCCGGTGTCACTGGGAAAACAAATGTCTGGATATTTTTTTATGTCCCAACTGACCCTTAGATAAAATTGTAAGTTCCTCACATGCAGTCTTCCGAGTGAAATTAACTATTCAACAGACGAGAGGGTCCCCAGCAAGATCATCCAACTATTTGGAGAGCAGGACCGAAGGGAGAGGAATTTCTCCACTTTTCGAAACAAGATTCTGCCCTTTTGGGGAAGGAAAAACCCAGAAAGTTAGTTTATTCTAATCCCTAAATGTGATATCTTCTGAGAAGGAGTCAGTTGGGACTTCTGATAGTTTATCAAAAGGCACCAGTCTTGGGCTAGGAGCAGGGTCTTTTATAGGTCCTCTGTACATTTCTCCTTCAACTGGGAATGCAGGAGCCAATCGTCTGTGTAAAGCAAAATACTGATACCCACCAGATATAACCATTTTGCTATGGGAGCTAAAACTCGGGTGAATACCTGTGGCGCTGTAGGCAGGCCGAAGCAGAGGGCTCTGAACTGATGCACCCACCATTCAATAAAATGAACCTGAAAACTTTCTCAAGTCTGGGTGAACGGGGATATGAAAGTGTGTCCTGTATATACATATTGAGATCATCCAATGTCCCTGGCGAATGAACGAGAGGACGGACAGGCCCAATTCCATTTTGGTCCTGGTTTTCGGATGTACAACCTCAGGGCACTTAAGTCCAGATATGGCTACAGCCTCCTGAAGCCTTGGGGACTACAAATAGCTGATTGCAGAACCTCAGAGAGCAGGTGTCCTTGACCTCTTTGATGGATTCTTTCTCAAGCAGGATGATGCTTCTTGGGAGAGGGCTGATAACCTCTCTGAGCCTAAGGGATAGGCCATCAATATGACAGGCGTGCTAGTTATGGGAGGCTTTTGAATGAAAGAGATTGAGTATCCCTCCCTCAATACTTCTATAATCCAGGTTTCTGCTCCTTTTGCTTCCCAATGTTCCCAAAAGTGGAGGAGTTTTGCTCCTACCAGAGTATGGAGGACTAGTGTTCCCCCGTATTTGTGGGGAATGCGTACCAGACCCCATGACGAATAGCTAGAATCCGCAAATAGTTGAAACCCCTATAAAAATGCTTAAAACTTCCTATTTTGTTAGTTAAAACTCAATAAAAATCCACAAAAAATGTTTATACATGGTTTTTTTAATAATTTTATCACAAAAAGTACATTTTATGATGAATTTGATAGAAAAAAACAGGAATTTGAGTATATTTCTCGCAAATACGCAATTTCCCGCAAATAATAGGTAGATATGGTCCATAGAGAAATCCGTTAATATGACAGTCCACGAATGCCAAGAACGCTAGTACAGGGGGTCCACTGCATGTACTCACTAAGGTAAGGGGGCTTTTGCTGAGGACTTCTTAATTGCCTCAAAGCAAATTGGACACTTACGCGAGGTCTGGGAAAACCTCTATGCCTGCCTCTGCCACAAAAGGGTAAAGGTTGAAGGGGGGAGACTGTCCTAATACTAAATGGAGTCTCTCTAGGGTGTCTAGCAGATTGGGTGAGGTCCTGTGCTAATTTTTTCTGCAGGTGCAATGCAATCTGCAGCACTGTAGAGGAAAGCGGAATTTTGTGAAAGGGTCACTCCTTTCTTAGTGTAAAAGCCCCGAAGCTCTCTTTTCTTTAAAATTCCCATTGCAAAGAGGGAAGCCAACACCAGCAAACCGTTCCTTGCACCCCTGTTGAGACAAGAGATTACTCCTAGAAAATCTTAAGTGTTATCCTTCGGAACTTGAGAACAGTCCTTAATTTCTTGAGCCAGGCCCCCTGCTACCCAATCTATGAAGCTTAAACACTTCGAATACTCTGAATAGATGTTTAATCAAGTGGTCCAATTCTGACATCAAGAAAAATTTTTTTTTGGCTAAATTGAAGGCAGACCTCCGGGAGGAGTTGATCAGATCGGAGAAGGGCTTCTCAGGTTGTGTAAGATAAATATCTCCTGTGTGAGAGCCTGGATGGAGGAAAACTAGAGGAGGCTCTTCCTTGCTCTCTCTTCCCAGAGAGCTAACCTTTTACTTCAAGCAATGCTTTCTTTGCTGAAGAAGAAAGCACCATCTTTGGGAGGCTCATGAAACTTACTGATTGGTTATCCATTAAATAAGCAGAAGATGGAGCTGCAGGTGAGAAAAAATTAAGAAATGTTGCCAACAAAAACCTTAGCAACCCGTCATAAGCAGTAGGCAGAATGAATGGGTCCATTGAAGAACTGCAAGGGTTTTCTTGATTAAACCAAAAATGTTATCCAACTGACATTGAACAGACTCAAAAGAAGGGTCCCCTACTGCGGGAGCTAATTGACTCAAGGCAAACGCCAAGTATGATAAAATCGACAATGGGAGTTGGCACCGGGAGCACTATAAAAGACAGGGCTAATTGGTTCTCATGCAATACTGTGCGTTCAGACATTAATAAATTCTCAGGTGCCAACAGTAGTTCCGGCACCAATGGGCACTTTGCGGGAGTTGTTAAAGACTCTGAAAACGCTGAGTACTCTGGTTGTCTTAGGCACTTGGTTGCTCAATGGAGTCCAGGAGTTGCTGGAAGTTCAGGAGGTTAATGTTTGGGTGCTAATGGGCATTCAGGAGTCCAGGAGTTAATTGAAGTACAGGTGCTAATGGGCACTCAAGCAATCTTTGACACAGAAGAATGTTATTAGGTGCTCAACAAGGACAGGTTCTAGAGGAAGAAGAGCGCTTACGAACAGAACGTTTAACAGTTGAATACTGTCTTCCTAACTCTGGGTGGTACTGGAAGAAACATTCAGGATTGTCCCAAAAATTGCAGGATGGGTGCTGGTCTTGAGAAGGTTCCCTGAACCTTTTAACAGGCACTAAAGGAGACACTTCCTTGGCAAGTCTTTTCAAAGGCCGTGAATGTGTGGCGCCATTGGCTCCTGGGACTAGAATCCCCAGAACTAGACCAAGTAGATGAAAGACAACTCACTCCCCTCGAGACGCCTTTCAAGCGGCACTCTGTTGTAACCTGGAAAGTGATAGCTGGTTCGTCTGAGGGGCTAACTACCCATGAGCAGACCCCTCCAGCCTCACTTGGGCTACTAGTTTGACTCCTCCCAGGTTTAGAGGAGAATCAGCGGGACAGGTAACCACCTCCTCCACTAACACTTCACCAACACTTTCATCACTAAACTTCTCCATAAGGACTTTCATAGGAGTTCCAAATTGCTCCACAGTATGCACTAATAAACCAATCTTTTGGTTAACTCTCAACTCAAGGCTAGCAATGGGGTCAAGATTGGGTGTAGGGGAGTCGGGGTTAGGAGAGGATGGAACAGACAGAACTGGGATTAGGTGGAATAAAAGATACAGGGTGACAGATAGAAACATTATCATCAACAGATTTAGCACTATCCTGGCTAGCTAACGTCTTTTTACTAGTAGCAGCTTTCCTCTTTTTGTCACTTTAACTTATTCAAATGACTTTTCAAAGTTTTCCACATTTTACTATCCCAAAGTTCACATTCTTTGCAAGTCAAAAACAATTTTGACCCCTATAAGTCATACACAGCGTGTTTGGGTCACAACAAGCTTTGGTTAACCCTTAACGAATGGATACACTCACATGAGTTTTGGGTGGTTGACGGACTTACTCATGGTGAGTAACAATAATACACGCCATCGATTTGGGGGAATTCGGGCAGGAAAGGGGTGCCATTATTTCTATAGCCCATAAAATTACCAATGGCAACTTTTAGATTGGTTCAGATAAAGTGGGTGCTGACAGAGTTAGCATGGTACTTAACTTCAAGGAGAGATGTACTGCCCCTCTCTCTCTCACATGATGTCATTATATATTTGCTCATAAATATAACCAGGGGTTGCTATTGGTTTTAGTTCTTATCTTTTATAAGAGTATGTCAGTTATAATTGTAATTTTGCAAATAAAAGTGCAAAGAAATATTAGAAAAGACATGTATAATCCAGAAAAAGTTACTGCATTTTAGATTTCAAAAAAATGTATATAAATATTTTACAACAAATACGTTCCGAATTTGTTACTGATTTTAGTTCTTATTTGTTTTGATATTGTGTGAGCTATAATTATAATTTTACAAAATTACATAAAATTATTTATTAGAAAAGGGATTTTGACAAAGGAAAAATCTATTTCTGGGCAGTGACCTGTGTCGCCCAGTGAAATGTTCCTATAGCACTCATTTCTAAGGTATAAATATTGCTAAATATACAAGAGAAAAAGCTACAAGGATTATACCAGGATAAACCTGGTTCGCTCACCCCTGTATAGGGTGTCGGTATAAAACTGGGGCGAGTGAAACCACTACCAGAGGTCCCCTGCCATTTAGTCTCTTCCTTTGTAAATTTCCACCGTTCCAAAGAGGAGCTGTACCAAAGCCATCTACTGCCCGCTACTGCTACAACTTGCGCCTCGATCGTCATTCCTGAAAATAGCACCCAAGCCTGGGCCTATAGGGTGAGGAAATCAGGGGTGGGTTCACTGGGCGACACAGGTCACTGCCCAGAAATAGATTTTTCCTTTGTCAAAATCCCTTTTCTGGGCCTAACCTGTGTCGCTCCATGAAATATTAACAGAGAATAGGACCCACAAGCTTGGATATAAAATCCACAAGGCTACTGGAAGGGAGAAATTAGACTCTCTAAGTAATTCAACCTTCTTTTAATCAAGTTCCTTAAATCTTAAAGTAAAGTTTTAACAAATATCTTAAATGTAGGTCCTTACACTATGAAGTATATACAAATACCAAAACCAATTTACAGTAAGACCAGGGTGATTACTACACCAAATAATATAAGATATTACTACAACAAGTAATATAATATATTTTACATATATGAATAATAGATAAATATACATAGTACAAGAATAGTTCAATTGTGCAATCCAAGTAAAAATACTGAGGTGAAGGCTAAGGGCTATAAGCGAGGCAGGTAGGAGAGAAAGAGCTAAAAGAAGGGCAGATCTATTAAGACTAGATATTTCAACATGACTAGGCTGTGTCAGGGGAAACAAGGTTCCCTGCTGCCACTGCTGAATATTTAAGGGCCTCTAAGGATTTAAGGTAGTGTCGTTTAAATACTTTCGGTAATTTCCATCCCGTATACTTTCTAAGGTCATCAAAGTTCATATGGTGGAAGTAATTAATTGAGGTAGCTACAGCTCGGACATCATGTACATGGGGGACTGATTCCGGGTTAGCCTGTTTAATAAAATACAGAATTTGTTGTCTAATTGCTTTTAGTGATATTGTTCCACCATTCTCTCTAATGAATAAAGGACCTGAAGTTTTATTGGAAGTTCTGTCTAAAAATGATCTCAATGTTTTGACTGGACAAAGGGATAGATCCTGTGGAAGTGGAACAATCTTCCACGGATACCATCTGCCCTGAGGATCTTCGTTCTTGGCCAAGAATTTCTGATCTGGTAATAATAGAACTTCTCCGGATGGAAGAAAGTCAATATGATTTGGTTCTCTAGAAAGAGCCAACAATTCTGATATTCTGGCTCCTGATGCTAGGCTTACAAGGAATAAAGTCTTCCTAAGAAGGGTTGTATAAGGACACGATTCATTGTCAGTGTCTGAAGCTAGTTTAAGTACGTCATTTAGAAACCAGGAGACTGTATGAGGTCTGTCTGCTGGTCTTAATCTAGCACAAGCTCTCGGAATCGATGAAAAATACGAATCTGTTAAATTAATGTTAAAACCAAACTGGAAAAATTTTCCTTAAGGCAGATTTAGTTGTGGTAATAGTATAGCTGCTAGGCCCTTCTCAAACAGGGCCCTAAAGAAAGTAACAGCCAGATTCGTATTCATTGTCTTTACCTTTGAGTCTTTCAGGAAAGAGGCTAGTTTCTTTACCACAGAATCATACTGTCTAAGCGTAGATTCTCGTTTGTCTGATTCTAGAAACCGGGTGTAATAGGATCCACGTTGACATCTTTTTGCGCCACAAACTTCATGAAGTCCATAAAGTTAGGGCATTCTGAATCCTTGAGGAAGCGCACACAGTCCTCGTTTGTGTTAATTGTGTTAGCCTCGGGTTGGGGATCCGTTTGGGACGGAGTCCCAATTCCCCTAGTAAAGGGTACCAATTGCTCTTGGGCCAGTTGGGAGCTACCAGCACAATCCAACCTTTGAAGGATCTGAGTTTGTCCAGGACTTTCATTAGTAGATTTATTGGAGGAAATTGGTAAATCTTCCGCCAATTGTTCCAATCTACGGACATGGCGTCTGTGGCCTGGGCCATGGGGTCCAGATTGGGAGCCACATAGTCTTGTAACTTGTGGTTGGATTCTGTGGCAAACAAGTCCACCTGAAGACCCGGGCACTGCTGACTGATCCATTTGAATGACATGTCGTCTAAGGACCATTCTGACTCTAGCGGAGTTGTCCTTGACAGTGCATCTGCCACTACGTTCCTTACTCCTGCCAGGTGAGTTGCTGACAGATGCCATTGGTTCTTTGCTGCCAACGAAAAGATTGCTATCATGACATGGTTTATGTGGCTTGATTTGGAACCTCCTCTGTTTATGCAGTGGACTATTACTGCACTGTCTAATACTAACCTGATATGGATCCTCCTCGCCGGAGAGAGTTTCCTTAGGGTTAGAAATACTGCCATGGCTTCTAAAACATTGATATGAAGCTGGCGGAGTGTTAGTGACCAAGTGCCTTGAACCTTTTCGTATTGGGAGTATCCTCCCCAACCACTTAGTGAGGCGTCCGTGTGGACCACTAAATTTGGTGGAGGGAACTGTAATGGTATTGATTATGCCAGGTTCTTGACTTCTGTCCATGGACGGAGTCTCTTTCATAGTATTGGAGGGATGCGGGAAATTTTGTCTCGTAATTTCCTGTTCGCTCTGGTCCGCCAAACCCGGTTTATATCCTTCAGTTTGGCTCTTAGTAGAACATCTGTTACTGAGGCGAATTGGAGCGAACCTAAGATTCTTTCTTGGTTCCTCCGGGACGTTTGTTGGCTTTTGAGGAAGTGCCTCATAGCGTTTGCTATTTCCCTTCGTTTCACCGGCGGGATCGAAAGTTTGTGTGAATTGAGATCCCATTGTATTCCCAACCACTGAAACCGTGATGCCGCAGTGAGTCGGGATTTCTGTGGCTTATCTGGAATCCTAGGTATTCCAGAAATTTTAGTACTTTTCGGGTTGCTCTGAGGCATTCTTTGTCATTTGTGGCCCAGATGAGCCAGTCGTCTAGGTAGGCTACTAGCATTATCCCTTGAGCTCTCAGTTCTTGTACTACTGTTTCCGCTAACTTTGTAAATATTCTGGGCGCTATGTTCAGCCCGAATGGCATTACTTTGAAGGCGTAAGCCTGTTTGCCTAATCTGAAGCCTAGGAAGGGGCGGAAGTGCCTTGCTACCAGAACATGATAGTAGGGGGGAAGTAAGGTCCGTACCTGCGAAACGGTTAGCATAAGGAACTTGTCGCATTGAATGTATGAGTTCAGATGAGACAAGTCTAATATTATTCTTGGCTTGTTTGAGTCTGTCTTTGGAACGCTGAACAAGCGTCCTTGAAATTTTAAGTACGTACTTGCTCTTTGTAACAACCCTCTTTTGAAGAAGGACTTGGGTATAATTTATTAGGTCCGCTGTAGGATGTTGATAAAAATTGGTTGATGGAGGAGGCCCTTTCTTCCAACTCCATCCCAGTCCTTTTGATATTATGCTGTGTGCCCAATTGCTGAATTTCCAGCAGTTCTTGAATAGGCACAGCCTCCCTCCTACCTGAGGAGTCTCACTGGTTCACTGAGGGTCGGCTACCCCGGCTTCCTCTGAAGCCTCTTCCTCTGCCGGATGCTCTTCCGCCAGCTCTGCGGAAAGCTCCTCTGGCTCGGCTACCTCTTGCGAACCTGTTATACCCATGAAACACCCCCTGGTTCTCATAGGAGGCATTAAAGGCCAGGGAAGGGGTAAAATTGGCCAAGCTTTGAGGCTGCTGAGAGGGTTGGCTCTGCAGCAGCATGAACTGTTGTTGAGGCTGAGCCTTTGAAGTGGACGGTTGGTTCAGCTGGCCTACTGGAACCGCCTGGACCATTGTCTGAGGTTGGGTAGTCTGGAAAGGCTGGAACCTCCTTGCTCTCTTCTTTCCCCTGGCCTGGGCTCCAGAAGATTCAAATCTTCTCTTGGGGATCAGGCCCCATCGAACTCGCAAGCTCTGGTTAACCCTGGCTGCTTCCCCCAAGACTCCGTTCGCTACCGTCTCAGGGAACAGGTTCGCACCCCAGATCGAAGCCTTGATGAGTCTGTTTGGCTCATGGCGAATAGAAGCATCAGCCAAGACGTGCTTTCTGCAGTTCCTCCTGGCTACAGCGAAGTCATATACGTCACACTGTAAGGTGTGAAGTAATGACTTCGTCAGGATCTTGAACAAAGATTCGTCCATGTAAACCAGGGTCGTCATTTCCGCTATAGTGGCGGAATTGATAGACCTACACAAGCGACATCTGGCTTCGTATTCTGCCTTTACCAGTGCTTCTGGGAGTCTAGGCAAGCGCTCGCTAAAGAGTGTCGTCGCACAATCCTGGCTCAACTTCCCTACTGAGAATGTTGCCGGGGCATCCAAACAACACTATGTTCCTCCCGGGAGAAGCACGGATGGTAAATCCGTCTCTCTGATCTGAGGCATGGGTTTGTCCTCTGCTGCTGCCTGGAGTGTCAGCTCTACAACCTTAGAGGTACACGGAATGAGAGTGTCATCAGGGACCACAAACATGGTGAAGGGACTCTTGTGGCGAGTCAGCTTAGTATTTGTACACTCCCATTCAGTTAAGGTTCGAACCCAGGTTGATTGAGCCTGGTCTCTGGGGAAGATGACCGTCCCTTTGGTACTTTGTCCTCTCGGATCAATGCCTCCTCCGTAAGGCGTTCATATCCTGAAAAGGGGAATTGGAGACCCGGCGGGTAGAACTCAAAGTCTTCCACTGGCCGGGTTCCACACCCCTCAATTGTCAGCATGCCCTTTGAGAAGGGGGCATGAGCGGCTAGCCTCCAAGGATGGTTGTTCTTGAAGGGTGGCAGTTTCGAGGCGTTCGGTACTGCCAGAGGTTGCTGTGGATGTCCGGACTGGAGGACTCCCTGCATCAGTGTCTCTTGGTTCTCCAGTCTTTGTGCCAAAGACTGGATCGATTGGCCTGATGTCTCCAGACTCGAGACCAGCTGGGCTGAGATCTCCTGGAACTTGGATTGAACCAAGTTCCCCATCTCTAGCATCAGCATGCTGGAAAATGCTGCCGGGGTAAAACCCCGAGTCCTGGGATCTGGGTTTAGCCAATTTTGTCCTCGATCCCTGCCTAGGTGTGGCAGCTTTTGCCGCGTCCGCCATCAGTTTAGGGGCTGATGACGAACTGGAACAGCTTTCCCTAAGGGACTTCGGTTTGGAAGGCTTAGGGAGGGACTTAGCAATAGACCTATGGGAGTCTATCTTAGCTTTAACTTTAGGGATTACTGACCCCGACTTGCACCCAGAAGTCGTAGGCCTCTTGGTAAATCCCTGAAAAGAAGAAAAGGAATGAGATGGGCTAAAGGACAGCGCTTTAGCCCGTGTACCAACTGCCTCACTTACTCCCTTACCTTCATCCTGGATGTCGATTATCATGGGCTCGAGGTCCAGATTGATCGCCGCAACCCCTACGACTACTTCATCGCCCAAACCCTCCAGGTCTTCCGCCAGATCCGCCGATACGGCTGCTGACATCTTTGCATTAGGGTAGATGAGGGAGCACAACTCTTCAGAAAGCATGTAGGGCTTTTTGCCCTTGGCGTTGCGGCCAAATCCTCCTACCCAGATCTTGAGGGTGGCGAGAGCTGAGTCCTTGACGGCCTGCGGGTTCTGGAAGAGATATTTACTTTTAAATTCTAACCATAAGTTAATTTATGACTATTTCAAAATTGTCTCCAGAATTTTCCAATATCTCATTCAATGAGCTGGTACCTACCGTGTCGGTAGTGAGCTCTAGCACCAAGTTGTAGCAGATCTCACACCCATCTGGATGCCAAACCACCAAATCGTCAACTTGGACCGCACAGCCTGCATGAGTGCAGCACACTTCAAGTCCACACGGCTGCTGCAAGATTGCAGTACACGCTGTCTCTTGACAGCGCACCATCTGTAGGTTAAAAAATGATACATGAGTATCACTATATGGACCCGCCAGAGATGTATCCAGCGGAGCATGCACTAAAATAAAAATTGATACCAAAATATCGCTACATGTAGACCTGCCGGAGATGACTCCAGCGGAGCATGCCTTACTACATTAAAATCGCTGTAACAATCCCGGCGGCATGCAAAATATAAAAGACAATAATTTTTATCCTCTCCCGTCAGCTTTCCGGCCCCGTTTTGCGTTCTCCTCATCGATTTTAATCTATAATTTTAGGCTTGGTACCAACAGAACAGGGAAAAGGTTAACCCTGGCCTGAATCCACCGGCACCGGAGAGGCTTTCTTAGTTACACTAGGATCGCCTCTCTTAGCTCATGTCTGTTGTCACTGGAGTGGGACACAGAGGTACAACGGTAAAACGGGGGAGAAACTAGGGAAGAGGAAACACAGTGCTTTGGTCCAAGGGTACTCGCTGGGGTAGAAATGCCCGGCGTAGTAAACCAACCAAAAGCATATAATAACTTGAAATTAAATAAATTAAATAAATTATTGTGCCAGAGCACTGCATCTACACCACTTCCGGGCCCCGTTCCCATTCCATACTATCTTCCTCTATCCCCGGGTCCGGTTGAGGGATCGAATCAGGGAAAATAGGTAAAACCTAGGCCTGATTCTGATCATATAAGGTATCGTGCTTGTTATATGCATACTGAACGAGTTCTAGCCGGATCCCGGACCCGCCGGGGTGGGAGGATAGAAGGTGGATGAAGGACTGGGGATAGGAAAGGCGAGACTGAGGGAGTACGTGGTGTATACCGTCCTGACGAGCCGGGTGGTCAACCAGGGCTTGCCTGGGTGGGCACCCTCGTACCCCCCTTACTACATAAGGTGAGGAGTACCACTCCTCCGACTGAACCCCCCACCTTCCCCCGCGAGAGGGGAAGGGGCTCGGATGGCTACCTGAGGTAGCGCCAGTGAGCTGAGCACCCACCATGTGGGATGGGGGAGGGAGGCCGTCTCGAGGAGTGGCTCACTCGTGATCAGTTGTTCACTACAACCGGCCAGGTGGAACACCTCCCGGTAAGACGTGGATCCAACTGATCACAGGGACAGCCGGCCTATAGGCCGACTGTCCACTAAGTACAATACAATGATACGATATGTCATATGATAAAAAACACAATATAACAGCCCTGGCGTGAGAGGGGATAAAGGGATGAGGGGAAGGAGGGCGATAGGTGCGTATACTGTTCTAATGAGCGGCTAGCCTAACCTTCGCATAATCGGAACGATCTGGTCAGGTCAGCCAGGGAGGATCTGAGCAGCTAGCCTAACCTTCCAAAAACGTAATTTTAATCACGATCCGGACCGGTAGGCCAGGGTGGCTCAAGGACAGAACGAAGGCCTAAAGAGGCCATACACCCCACTACAATGAAATCCCGGCCTGGTCCCGGAAAGGAGGAATCCTCCTCCTAGACGACCAAGGGAAGGGAGAAGGCTACGTTCCTCATCCAACGTATAAGGTCTGAGTAGGTAGGCTATTATAACTCTCACGCCAAGATACATATCATAAAACGTCAGAATCTATAATAAATTCGTAAGTTTTGGAGTAACTAAAATCAATATCCAGGCGACTACAATTAGTATGGATGACCAATTGAAAGTCGTCACGAATAAAAGTCACGGGTAGCGATGCATGAAATGGCTGACTCGGGAGCGGCGCATGCGGGCTCCCGTTATATAAACAAAGCCTAACACATATTTATGATTAACATCGCTACCTTAATGATAACATATTGATTATTGCAGTACTTAACTTAGTTCCAGAAGATTCCTGACGCTTAGACATCTTAATTAAATCCAAAATAAGGGCTTCAACGAAAACGTGTGTTAAACACAGTAGTGCTATAAAAGGAATGACAATCGAGGCGCTAGTTGTAGCAGTAGCGGGCAGTAGATGGCTTTGGTACGGCTCCTCTTTGGAACGGGTGAAATTGACAAAGGAAGAGACTAAATGGAAGGGGACCTCTGGTAGTGGTTTCACTCTCCCCAGTTTTATACCGACACCCTATACAGGGGGTGAGCGAACCAGGTTTATCCTGGTATAATCCATGTAGCTTTTTCTCTTGCATATTTAGCAATATTTATACCTTAGAAATGAGTGCTATAGGAACATTTCACGGAGCGACACAGGTTAGGCCCAGAAAAAACATGTATAACTTGTCCCGTAAATGAGGTGCCCCAAGGGGTTGTAAATAGTCATTTTCAATTTCTCATGGAAGGAAGGGAAATTCTTTTGAATTTGTTTCTTACACCATGTGTATTTACATATCTTCCTTTTTCCATAAATGTGTTTTTCTTAAATTGGGCGACATCAAAGTTTCCCCGGCCTGGGTTAGTGCATGTTGATTTTTTTACCACAGCTCCTAAGGGTTAATTTAGTATTGCAGCCTTTGCTGCAACACCTACTACTATGAGAAACAGAATCGGACATTGCTGCCAAGTCAAAAGGTCAACAAAGCCTAAAAGCCTAATACGTCTGAATTTCAGTTATAAACAATTGCAACCGGTAATTTCAGTCAGTAAATAACTTGATAATATCTAAATGTGCCGAAAAGGCTACCAAAAAGAGAATATTTCACCAATTGTATGCAAATACAACCAACTGAGAAGTTTTGTAAAAATACTTTCCAAGTAATTACTTGGCTAACAATTAGCCTTGCACGGCATCCTAAAATAAAAAAATCTTGCAAGCGACTATTGCAATGTGTGGGTGACACGTCCCACCCAACATAGCGCGAACTTGTGAGCGACATTAACCGATAGCATCATTCTAATTTATGCCACTAAGTCCATGCAAATCAGAGGTGAGGCGGGCAGGCTCTGATTTAGTAATTACTTGCCAAGTATATTTGTAAAACTTAATTTTATTTTTTATAAAAGTAACTTACCAAGTAATTACTTAGCGGAATCCCACTTTGCAAAGGGGGTGGGAGGAATGGGCTGAACCACTTCAATGAAAAAAAGAATGTAATTATTGAACTAGAGGAAAGGCTAACACTGGTTCAGTGTTTGCCGTTTGCTTACCTGGTAAGAGAGCTACAGTGGGAGACGCTACCTCTGGTGGTGCTCATCTTAACCTGTAGTGGCGTGGCAGTGAGCTGGGAGTCACCTCTACATCGGTGGAAGTCTTGCAGCGGGGGATCTGCCTGACCACTGACAAGACTCAGTATAAAAGTTTCATGCCCTTGCCCTGGGTGTAGTACCAAAATAACAAGACCAAAGAATCAACCTATCACCTTACAAGTGTTACACCAACTCAACTAAGAGGCACTAACCAACCGACCGACTGGTGGGTCCTCCATGTACCAGGTACTCCCCAGGCTCCCTGTAACTCGACATCCTTGAAACAAGGAAAAGATAGGAGAGAGTTTGTGTCCCTCCAATGCTTCTTCACCCAACAATGCCAGCCACTGCCAATGGGCCAAGTGTATTGTAATTTTCATACTGTTTCTACGTCTTTCAAATAATGTAACACAAATATTGACTAACACCTCCAAAAGGCTGATTGCAGTATTGCAGCGAGAGACAAGTTGTTTTTAAAGAAGAGAGGGGTGGCCACAGCTCTGACCTCATGTGCTCTCACTTTCAGCAATGAAGTGATTCCTCCTGTATCCGGGAATGAGCTTTGGAAATTAGGTCTCTGATAAAGAACGAGAGACTGTTCCTGGAGAGCTGACGGGAGGGGTTCTTGATCGAACACATAAGGTTACTTGGGGATCCCCTGATCTTCTCTGTTTTCTCCAGGTAACACCTCACTGCTCTGACCAGGCAGAGAGCTCTCAATCTTCTTGGTGAGAGCGTCCACTGTCCAGTCAAGGAAGCTGAATACCTTAAACACCTTGTAGAGGCTCTTGATGAGGTGATCTATCTCTGCCGATGAAAAGAAAACCTTGGCAGAGGCAAAGGCCGCACGGTGTGAAGAGTCGATGAGACTAGAGAAATCCCCTTGGTAGGAGGCAGTGACCCCTAGGGAGGGGTTTTCTCCAGTGTTGTAAGGCCTATGGAACCTCTTGATAAGGTGGGAGGGAGGATGTGCAAATATCGCCTTTCCTTGTTCCCTCTTCATCGACAGCCACTCCTTGACCACCTTCAACGCTTTAATGGAGAAAGTGGACAATGAACGAAGAGGCCGGCGATGCAGGAGGAGAAGTGCAGAATCCAGGGTAACTCTCCACGAGGAGCGAAGTAAGGCCTTGTATGCAGTCAGTTGGGCTGAATCTTGACCCCCTCTTCCTCATCCTTCGAAGAAATTGGTGAAAGATCGTTCACTGTCTTCAGGGAATTGTCCCACTGGAGAAGCATTCTTAACATAACTCAGAATTTCCTCCAACTGTCTTTTCAAAGGAGCAAGAGAGGAATCCTCTGATTCTGTAGCTGAGGTCTGTTGTCACTGATGTCCTGAAGTGGAAGAATCCTAAGGGGCAAGTGCGGAAGCAGACATCGTGGGAGCGGGAGCAGGCAGTGTGGAAGAGAGAGTAGGCAAAGCAGGAGCGAATACTGGTGGCGTGGCAGTCAGTAGTGGGCGCACAGTAGAAGGAGAGGGGAGCGCGCCCGGGACTGGGCTCTTGGGAGTGGGAGCGTGTCCATCCGTACATTCTGGTGACGAGTGCTTAACAAGGAACTTCTGATGTTTCGAATCACTGGGAGACAGCAGTACAGGAGAGTCCCATGGGCGAGTAGGTAACTGCACAGGAGCGAACACTGAAGGGTCAACCCCGAAGCTACAAGACAGAAGGGTGTTGTAAGTCCTTATGCTGCTTGATTGGCACTGGGGACTTGGGAGCTGCATCCCACACATGCCTCTTCAAAGGCCTAGAGGCATTACTGTAGCATCTACAATGCCCGAGATCAAGCTCCGAGTCGGAACTTGATGAAAAGCGGCACATATCCACAGACATGCCTTTCCAATGGCAGTCAGTCATGTCCTGGGACTTAACAACAGGACCGACAAAGGGGGCGGCAGCCCTTGGGCAAACCTCATCAGCCTCCCTTGGACTACCAGTATGTCTTCTCCCAGTAGCAGGGGAGTGGGCCAGTGACCTTCGTCTAGGAGAGCCGACAGGACAGGCAACCACCACCTCTTCATTGACACTTCACTTTGCACTTTGTCACCACTCACTTTCTCCACTTTATGCATGAGGCCCCTAAGGGGCGCTCCCAACTACATGACGGAACTTAGAACTAGATTAAAATTGGCATCAAACTTATTATTAATCCTCGACTCGAGACTGGCAATGGCATCAGGTTTAAGAGCATGTGAGCTGAGCACGAGTAGGAGGAGGGAGGGAAGGAGAGCCGAGGACAGAAGGATTATTCCCAGGAGTAGAAGGAAGAGACAGAACTGAGTCTGTCTTAGGCCTAGGGGAAGAGTACCTACTCACAGAAGCCCTACTTTCAGCTCTAGTGGCCCCTAATTTTCTCCAACCTTTTAAGGTGGGACTCTAACAAGTTCCACCTACTCTCATCCCACTCCTTACACTCATCACATGTATGTTCTCTTGTACATACCTGACCTCTGCTCTTGGTGCACCTTGTGTGAGCATCATATCATAACTTGGTCAGTCTAGTCTTGCAGCCTTCGCTGCAATACCGAAGACTGGAAGTACTAGAATTAGACATACTGATAAACTAAGAGAACAAAACTAATGATGGTAAAGCCAACCAAAATAATACAGCACAAGATGAAAATCAGCTAAAGCAAGTACATCACTGACTTTAGGCAACTAGAAAGCGGCAAACATGAACATAGGAAGAGTAAGATGACGTCTTGGTGGCTGTGTGGCATAAAGAAGAATGACGCTACTGGCCAATGTCGCTCATGTTCTTGCTGTGGTGGGCAGGACCTGTCACCCACACATTGCAACAGTCACTTGCGTGCAAATCTTTTTTTATTTTAGGATGCCATGCGAGGCTAATCGTTAGCAAAGTAATTACTTGTTAAGTTACTTTTATAAAAATCACTGCTGCTAACAACTGTTGTACAGCCATCAGCCAGCAGAATTGAACTGAACCTGGCTCCTTTCTTTTGCCAAAAGTGGGAAGGGTTAGTTGCCTAGCCAAAACAAAAGTGGCATTACCATAAATTTCAAAATTCTAGCTGCTGTCGAGTGAAACTAATAGCTATGTGATTAAATGGTAAGTTGCTTATCTAAAAGTAAATACTAATATAGAGGGCAGCATGAAAAGAGCAAAACAGTTAATCAAAAGGAATAATTTGTTAAATGTGCAAAAAAAGATATTCCCTGAAAGCCTTAGGTTAATTTAGAAAGCATAAGTAATGACACCATTCTTCTCTTAAAGAAGCACAACCGGAAGCAGTAACACTGAAAATCTTGTCATAGTTTATAGTTCAGTATTATAAAAAATTGTGTAATGAAAGTGAAGCTAAAACACACAAATACTGGAAACACTTGGCACATTTTCGAATATCGATGCAACAATCTCCAATCGTCTAACAAAGGGAAAGATACTCTATAAAAGATGATTTAATAAACACTAATGAAAGCCAAAACGAAATATCTTGTTATCATGTGAATGCAATAGTAACATGAGAAGCTACAGACAGAAGACAAAAAGATCATAAAGAAAAAGCTCACCAAACCATTAAGATGCAATAATGAAAGGAAAAAGGTTGCATTCTCAAAATGTTCAAGTTTTCAATTATTCACAGACAGGTAGCCCTTTTAATGCCAGCCATCTAAAAGATGATACCATCTACTGAACAGTACTAGCTTAAATGTGGAATTTAGTCTTTTTGCCACATACTAAGAGCACCAAAGTGAAAAGGTTTAAGTACATTTTTAAAAAGAAAAAATAAGCACTGGAAGAATTATCTGAAGTAAAGTGAACAACTTTAGAATGCGAACTAGGCTGCTGTTAAAAGCACTCCACTTTCATAACAAATAAGGTGATTGGTTGGGACACACATAAGGATCCAGATGGTGTATGCATGGTGATACTCTTCTGTCTTGACAAGAAAACTTTGAAACATGGAAATATTAGGGACATGAATATAATATACATATGATTAATGAGGTAGTGATGACACAAATTTTAAAAAATGATGAGAGAGAGAGAGAGAGAGAGAGAGAGAGAGAGAGAGAGAGAGAGAGAGAGAGAGAGAGAGAGAGAGAGAGAGAGAGGGGGGCATTTAGTGCCACATAAAGACCGTTAAATCTTGCATAGTTGTACTGCATATTAATCACGACCTTAGTACTGCCTTTAAGCTACAGGCTATGAGGACAGCATAGAAATTATTAATTCCATAAAAAACTCAATGTTCTCACCTTGCTTACCAGTGATAGAATCCCTCAATGATGATGCCAGGGAGGTTAAGGTTTCGGATAATATTTCTGAGGCGGACAACTTTCTTTGTCTTGGTGTTTTAATTCCCGTATTATTAAGGTTTCTGTCAATACAAAACAAAATTACAGTATAAGAATAAGGTTTCTGTCAATACAAAGCATATTCAAGGTCCCTGATATATATTCTTCATATTCAAGAACCCTTAAAGCTTTCCTTGAAGCTTTACAAATGACATACAATTAAATTCTTTAAAAATAACAAAATTAAATTCAAGTTAACTCTTACTTCATTCTATAATAATATTGCAGAAAATTGAGCTGCTTCAAAGAACTTTAGTAATTTATGACATACTGTCTAGTGTAACCACTGTGATGTATTTTATTAAATACCAAACTTTCAAAAATGACAATTTGTCGAAAATTGCATTTTTCCTAACTATACAAACCTGAGGTCCTTTAACAATAGGAAGTAGCTAGCGGCAGCTGGAACGGTCGTAAGCTTCGAACAAGGGGAGAACGGTAGTTAACTGCTTGTCCGATCGTCGCGCGCCGCGCGACTGGGAGGTAAACAAATCACTTTTGCTTTTGGCCCATGCAAAATACGCAGAGTGAGGGTGGCATGAGGAGGGACTTTATGTTAAAGGACCTCAGGTTTGTATAGTTAGGAAAAATGCAATTTTCGACAAATTGTCATTTGTTCCGATACGTAATACAAACCTCGGTCCTTTAACAATAGGAAGACTCACTTTTTGGTGGGTGGAATCTGAGTCTTTTTGATGAACAGACTGGTGTTCGTCCATCCCTGGAATGCCTCCCTGGTCGTAAGAGCGAGGGAGGGATCCAAGCCTCTGTCCGATTGATCGGGGTGTGCACCGGCGCAGGATCAATGGTCAGACCTCTGGGCCGAGATACTAAGAGAGAGGCAAGCGTATCTCTTCGTACCAGCATTGTAAGAACTTTTTCCTTACATGAGCAAATGTAAAGTAATGGGTTTGTCTCATGTTGGCCTCCACTTTCTCCCCCCTTGTTGGAGAAAGTGGTGGATATTTACTCCTATCTCTAGTTAAAGAGATAGGATGGAGCTCTGTTGAATAGCTTACCTGCATCGGACCTCCTATCCAGCAAGGTAACGACCGTATCCCTCTGCCCACAGGTAGAGGTAGAAAAAGATGGTGAAGAGAAGCCAGTCACTCTCTCATTCACGCATTCATTCTCCCAGTCATACCAGGAATCGATGCTGTTCTGCCTGCTCGGGTGCTGGGTAAGCTTACACAACGTGTTGAGCAGCCACCACAGGTCCAAGAAAAAGTATCCAAGGGACTTGTGGGCAATATCCCGAAGGTAGAAGGACGTGAAGGTGGTCTGGTTGGCCCAGACACCTGCCTTCAGGACCTGCGCCACGGAGAAGTTCTTACGGAACGCTAAGGAGGTCCGATACCTCCTGACTTCGTGGGCTCTCGGACGGAGCGTACGGATGTCGTCGCTACCATCAGCTTCGTACGCTCTCCTGATCACCTCACGTAGCCAGAAAGAAAGCGTGTTCTTGGAGACTTCTTTCTTGGTGACCCCAGTGCTAACGAAGAGGCGTCGACACTCAGGCCTGAGATGTCGAGTTCTCTTCAGATAGCGCCGTAGCGCCCTCACAGGACAAAGCAGCATCTCATCCGCATCGTTATCTGTAAAGTCCAGCAGGAGGGGATCGTGAAAGACTCGAACCTGTCGTCAGGGATCGACGATTCTGAGTCTTAGCTACGAAGTTCGGGACGAAATCGAGCGTCACAGATCCCCAGCCTCTGGTATGTTTAACATCATAAGAAAGGCCATGTAGTTCCCCTACTCTCTTCGCCGATGCCAGGGCCAGCAAGAAGAGGGTCTTGAGGGTCAGATCCCTGTCTGACGACTCTCGGAGTGGCTCGAACGGTGCTCGAGTCAGACTCCTAAGGACGAGAGTCACGTCCCACGCAGGGGGCCTGAGTTCCCTGGGTGGGCAGACCTTTCGAAGCTCCTCATTAGCAAGGATATCTCGAACGAATTCGTGATGTCCAGTCCCTCAGTTTTAGGACGAGAGCCAGAGCGGGCTCTAAATCCCTTAACTGTGGGTACTGAGAGGAGCTTCTCTCGGCGAAGAAACACGAGGAAATCCGCTACCTGCTGAAGAGTGGCTCTGAGAGGAGACAAACCCTGTCTACGACACCAACCACAAGAAGACGGCCCACTTCCCCTGGTCCACAGCTGCAGAGGACTGTCTGACGTGTCCAGCCATCTCTGTTGCTGCGCTACGAGAAAAGCCTCTCGTTCGCAAGAGATGGTGGATAACAGCCAGCCGTGAAGTTGAAGGGACTGGACTGCGCGGTGGTACCGTTCTACGTGTGGCTGGGCTAGAAGGTTGTGCCAGTTGGGTAGCTCTCTCGGTGCGTCTGCAAGAAGAGCCAACAGGTCCGGATACCAAACGGCTTGAGGCCGTTTGGGAGCCACCAGGATCATTCTGAGATTGGGAGTGACCAGCGCTCGACTGATCACTTTCCGAATCAGACAGAAGGGAGGAAAGGCGTAAGCGAAGAGGTTGTCCCAGGGTGTTGGAGAGCGTCCTCTGCAGCTGCCCATGGGTCCGGCACGGCCGAGAAGAACACCTGGATCTTCCTGTTGTGCCGGGTGGCGAACAGGTCTACGACCGGTCGCCCCCACAGGTTTGAAGAGCCTTTCCGCCACATCTTGGTGTAGAGACCATTCGGTCCCTATCACCTGATCCCGACGGCTGAGCTTGTCCGCTACTACATTCCTCTTGCCTGGAATGTAGCGTGCTGACAGCTCTATCGAGTGAGCCGTGGGCCCAACTCGTGCACCTGCACCGTCAACTGATGGAGCGGAAGAGACAACTAGGCCCCCCCTGCTTGTTGACATATGCCACTACTGTGGTGTTGTCGCACATCAACACCACTGAGTGTCCCACCAAGCGGTCCCGAAACTCTTGGAGAGCGTTGAACGCCGCCTTGAGTTCCAGGACATTGATGTGAAGGTGCTTCTCGTGATGTTCCCACACACCTGCAGTCAGCAACTCCTCCAGGTGTGCGCCCCATCCCTCGGTCGATGCGTCTGAGAACAGAAGCATCTCCGGGGGGGGAGTGCGTATGGGCACTCCTCTTAAGAGGTTCTTGTCGTCGAGCCACCAGGCTAGGTTCCTGCCTCACCTTGTCCGTGATAGCCACGGGAAAGTAAGGAGGATCCTTGGCCTGAGACCAACTCTCCCTTAGCCTCCACTGGAGAGACCGCAGGTGAAGACGCCCGTGAGGGATGGGGACTAACTTCTCGAGTGACGACAGATGGCCGATCACGACTTGCCATTGCTGTGCTGCCTGTTCCTGCCGCGACAGGAACCGGCGGGCTGCCTCCCTGAATTTGCTGATACGCAAGTCTGCGGGAAAGACTTGCCCTGCTACCGTATCTATCAGCATACCCAGGTACTTCATCTTCTGCTTGGGTTCGAGATCGGACTTCTCGTAGTTTATCACGATCCCAGATCGCGACAAACTTGAGGAGTCGATCTCTGTCCTGTAGCAACTGCGAGCGGGAGGCTCCGCCAGGACCAGCCAATCGTCGAGATACCTCAGAAGACGTATCCCGTTCGAATGGGCCCAAGCCGACACCAGAGTGAACACTCGCGCGTGAACACCTGTGGGGCGGTTGAGAGAGCGAAACAAAGTGCCCTGAATTGGTACACCGTCCCGTCGAAGATGAAGCGGAGGTACTTTCTGGAGGACTGATGGATGGGTATTTGAAAATACGCGTCCTTCAGGTCCACCGAAAGCATGAAATCGTTCCCCCTGATCGAGTCGAGCACTGAGCGTGCCGACTCCATCGTGAACCGCGTCGTGCGAACGAAGCGGTTCAGGGAGAGAGGTCTATCACCGGGCGCCAGGCCCCCCGATGCCTTCTCCACTAGAAAGAGGCGGCTGTAGAAGCCTGGTGACTGGTCCTCCACGATTTCTACAGCTCGTTTCGCCAGCATGGTCTTGATCTCCTGTCGAAGAGCGTTGTCCTTTGCTGATCCCCGACATAGGTCTGTAGATGGACCGGTTTGGAGATGAGGGGGGGCCGAGACTCGAAGGGTAGTAGATATCCCTCCCGAAGGACGTCTTTTACTATCAGTTCTCGCGCCGTAGCGCTGCCAAGTCGCCCAATGGCTCGCAGGCACCACCCCCCACTTCCGGCAGCAGGTGAGGGGGAACGCCGTCCCTAGCGTTTCCCTCCTCGTTTCGACTTCTTCCCAACACCTCCTCGGGGAGGGGGGAAAGGAGGGCTGGGAGGAGGGCTGGTTGCGGCCTCCTCTCGCAGAAGTCGAAACAACTGGAGTCTTCACACGGGGTGGGGTTTGGACGGTGCAACCGTCTTCGCCGCCGTGGAAGCGCTAGCCAAGCTCTTTGGTTTGGCCGCAGTTACTCGAGGTTGCCCAGAAACCTTCGAGACTGCCTGGTGAACCTAAGCGGGGTCACTCTCGTCAGTGCGCCGCCGTTCCACCGCAGCGTCCACCATCTCTCCAGGAAAGAGAGCTGGGGAACTCCTAAGAGGTCCATTTCTTAGCCCAGAGTGCCGCCTCACACGCCCAGCCCCCTTGGTCACTCGGGTAAGGACTGCGTCCCTACGCCGAAGAACCAAGTTGGCCACAGGTTAGCAGTCTGATGGGCGAGGTAAGAGATTGCTCTTCCCTCCAGCTGGCACAGTCTCCTAAAAGAAGCGTCGTCTTCGAGAGCAGAACTCCCGGAGCCGGCCGCTACCTTGGATATTGTGAGGGACCACAAATCCAACCAGGAAACTGCCTGGAATGCTGCCATAGCGGTAGATTCCAGGGCAAGTGCCTCCTGCTGCGAGAACCATAGGTTCTCCGACAGGAGCTGCTGCAGGGACACACCTGGAGTCAGCCTCGCTAACTCCGGGTTAACCTGTTTCGGCAGTATCGGGTCTTCTGATGGCACGTAGAAACGCCTCTGCCGCTGTAGAGGAGGAGGAAGCAGCTTAGAGGACCGTCCGGATTTTAGCGAGTCCTCCCGTCCTGAGACGAGATTCTCCACCTGATCCAGGACTGAGTCCGCAAGCTCTGATCGTGGCAACCCCATCATCATTTTGGGCTCCCTCTTGGGACACCCCAAAATGACCTCGAGCCGGGACGTGGGCTCGATGGTGGTAGCGGCGATCCTTCGCGAGGCCATTATGCAGACCCGCATCAGCTTAATGACTTCCGCGAAGTTCCTCTGTATCTCGGGCGTCACAGCGTCTTGTGGAGTAGGACCGTCCAGTCCCTCCAACAAGAGCATATCCCTCGATACTCCTCCTTCAGAAGGAGGAACAGCGACAGACCCCTGACGGTCGCCTCCAACTACTTGCGCGTACGTCCTGGTCGGTCCTAAGGACCGTGCCTGAGCCGTACGGCGTCATAGCCGGGTCACGAGCGGCGCACCTCTCGTGATCGCTCCTTGGTACCTCGCTCCTCCCGGTATAGCCCGAGGAGGTTGAAGTATAGGAGAGGCAGACCTGACGCTCCCCCCACGCCGCTGGCAGGACCAGCGTGCGTAGAGGGCTGCTGACCGATCGTCAACCCGCGGTGACGGTCTAGCAGTAGGCCTAGCGTCGCCGCTCGCCTGGGGCGATTGGCTCGGCTGAGAACGTCGAGACCGCTCTCTAGCGTCAGGCGAGCTGCCGCTGGTCACCGTCTCCGCCCGGTCCCCATCGGGAGCGGCGGACGGGTGACCTGCTAGGCTCCCTTTCGCGTCGAGACCGGCCAGCGTCCTCTCGGCGCGTCAAACCGCTGGTACCAGCCGTGGCTGGTACCAGCCGTGGCTGGTACCGGCGGCCGTGGGGACTCCTTCCTCACCTCAACCCGCCCGTGGCCGGTCAGTGACCGTCACGTCAGCCCAGAGCAGACCGGTTGGTCGCTGCGAGAGCGTCCACTGGCCCTGGCGAGAGTCGTGTGCACGACTCTCGCCAGTCTTCTGCTCCGTGCCGCTGTCTTGACGGCGAGCGAGCTCGGTCGTCGAAACTTTGGCTGGACGGTCCTCTTTAGAAGAGCGTCCACTCGGTGCTTCTGCGAACGAGAAGCAGCCGAGACGGAACCTGGTTTAGCGGCAGAACCACTAGCACCAGGTGAGGACGCACCCAGCCGATGGCTGATGCACCTTCTGGTCCCTCCCCGTCGACTTCTTCTTTGCGAAGAAGCGACGGGCCCCGACACCCGAAGGAACAGGAGGACCAGCAGAAGAGCTCCCCAGCTCGCCTGAGCGAGCCGGCCCTTAGAAGATCCCGAAGGAGTCTTCTTAGGGGGGGAGGAGGCAACCTTCTTCTTCTTCGGCTGTTTGGCCTTAGAAGTCGAAGGGGAAGGAGAGGCAGCAGACGACGAAGAAGACGATGAAGACGATGACGACACCTTCTTCCTCTTCCTCTTCTTCTTCGCCAGGCTCCGCAGGACAGACGTCAGGTCTTCCATCCAGGAGGGAGCCGGGGCAGTTGCCGAAGCAACAGGGCCCGACTGCACCTGTCGGAAGGACCTGAGACTGTTACAGCAAACACCAGCAGCGGGAACGGCAGGAACAGGTCCGGGAACAGCAGGAACAGCAGGAACATCTGAAAGGTAATGTGTACCTGAAAGGGAAGAGTCGCTGGAGCGGCCACAGGTACGGCAGGCACGGCAGGTACTACGGGAGAGCCAGGCGTCCTGTCGACAGTCATCGTCATCCGTGGCACTGGCGGCAGGTCCAGGGGGGTACTCTTGGGCAGCGGAAAGTCCGGGGTCGGCAAAGGAAAAAATCCAGGTGGTGGTGGCATCGTCTCTCTTGGAACGGCGGCAATTGGTTTTTGTTACTGCCACCGTGGGTGTCACCGACATTATGTGAGGCGTATATACAAGATGTGGTGGCATCTCATACGCAGGGGTAGTTAATGTGGTCGTCGTGGTGGTCACCAGCACATGAGTGGGACCACGGCCGACCCCGCCAACCGCTGTAGCAACCCCTGGATGCTGGGCACTCTCCTGCAGGGTCCCAGCGACTCCCACACCTGTCCCAAGTAGTCCTTCGCTGCTGGCACACCTGCGGAAGCAACAGTCGGGTTAATAGGAGGGGCTTCCCCGCGCCTGGGGGGCGAAATACCCCCCCAGAGCGGACAGAAGACCCCGAATACAACTGTACGTCCGGGTAGCGGGCGCCCTCCTCCACACTCGACGGATCGAGAGAGGAAAAAGGACTCCGCTAACCCCCCCGCAGGGGAAGGCGCAAACCG
Organism: Macrobrachium nipponense; assembly: GCF_015104395.2. Classification (NCBI taxonomy): domain Eukaryota; kingdom Metazoa; phylum Arthropoda; class Malacostraca; order Decapoda; family Palaemonidae; genus Macrobrachium; species Macrobrachium nipponense. The sequence continues at coordinate 30,232,720 of NC_061088.1, read as the reverse complement.
TGGGGGCTGGCCGGGAGGCAGGAAAGAGGAGAAGTCGAAGTGCCGTCACCAAAGGAGTCACTGGACTTTCCGATGACTTCTTGGCCGGCCTAAGTCTCTTCCGCCCTCGTACAGCACCCACTGCGCCTCGGACCAATTCATACAAACCATACATGGCTCGTTGCGAGAGCACTCTCGCCCTCGACAACGAGAACAAACCTCGTGGGGGTCCACCTCCACAAAAGACCTGAACCCCCCACATTTACGTCCCTCCAGCCCGGGACACACTCTACGGGCGACTGGAGGGCGCGGCTGAAATCTCAATCTCCTCTAATTCACTCATTGCACATCAATTGAATAGAGAAAAAAGTACTTACAATCACTCCTTGATATACAGAAAGAGAAAACAAATACTCAAAGATGAAGCAAACGACAAGCGGGCAGAGCGATGGCGAACACGTCCTTCCACACACGGCCGAAAGCAAAAGTGATTTGTTTACCTCCCAGTCGCGCGGCGCGCGACGATCGGACAAGCAGTTAACTACCGTTCTCCCCTTGTTCGAAGCTTACGACCGTTTCCCAGCTGCCGCTAGCTACTTCTATTGTTAAAGGACCGATGGTTTGTATTACGTATCGGAACAACTGAAATCTTATGTACAATTAAAGAAGTAAATATGATATTGTTAAACTACAATAAAGTTTTGTACATACTTACCTGGCAGATATATACTTAGCTATAGTCTCTGACGTTCCGACAGAATTTCAAATCTCGCGGCACACGCGACAGGTAGGTCAGGTGGTCTACCTTACCCGCCGCTGGGTGGCGGGCGTATGAACCAATCTATCTCTCCAGCCAGATTTTTTTTCTTTCACCTGTCTCCTGAGGGGAGGGGAGGCTGGGTGGGCCATTAGACGTATATATCTGCCAGGTAAGTAGTACAAAACTTTATTGTAGTTTAACAATATCATTTTTGTACATGAACTTCCCTGCCAGATATATACTTAGCTGATTGGCACCCTTGGTGGAGGGTAAGAGACAGCTAAAGTAATAAGGAGAGATAAGAAACAACTGATGTTGTAGGATATAAATAACCTTGGTTCTTACCTGTTCAGGCAGAAGACTTCATTGATATTGTCTCTGAGTCTGCGTTGCCTGGAGAGCTACAGCTAGGACGTGACCTGATGTGAAAGACTCTCGATCTACCACTGGGATATGTGATCCCTTTGTGTGGTAGAATCCAAGTCGGATCCTGTTAAAGGGAGTTCGTCCCTATCTTAACAGGTCCTAACCACTACTACTGCAAGGAGCCACACTCATCAGACCACCTAACCAAACTACTAAAGATTAGTATTACGACCTAAAGAGATGCCTTTCATGCATCCTCTTTAAGGCAACCAACAACAACAATACAAGGGGGAACAAAAAATTTATACTATCAGGATGAGTTCCAGCTCCCTGCCCCAGCACTGAATCCGCAGATACGTACTGGGCCCAAGGTGAAGCATTTTTCGTAAGTGATTCTCACATCACGTAAGTAGTGGTTCGCGAACACTGACTGACATCTCCAGAATGTTGTCTCCATCAGATTTCGCACGGACATATTCTTGTTGAAAGCAAGAGAAGTTGCTATGGGGCTCTTACTTCGTGTGCTTTCACTTTAAGAAGCCTAAGATGTTTCTTCTCTGCAGGATCCGTGCTTCTTTGATGAGGCTTCTCAAGAAGAAGGACAATGCGTTCTCGGACAATGGACGAGTAGGCTCTTTTACTGAACACCACAGGACCTCTCGGTTGGCTTTCAGTTGCTCTTTTCTTCTAAGGTAGTATTTCACCATTCTCACTGGGCAAAGAGTTCTCTCGGGTTCTTCTCCTACCAAAGAAGATAACCCACGAATCTCGAAGTTCTTGGGCCATGGACTTGATGGGTTCTCATTCTTTGCAAGAAAACCAGGAAGGAAAGAGCAAATGAGAGAGTCCTCCTTAAAACCCACATTACCATCAATCGCCTGAAGCTCACTCACTCTTCTGGCGGAAGCTAGAGCCATCAAAAACAGAGTCTTCCTGGTAAGGTCTCTGAATGAGGCTGAATTAGGGGGTTCAAAACCTAGAGGACCCAAGGAATTGAAGGACTACATCCAAATTCCAGCTAGGTGTCTTAGGAGACTGCATTTTCGTTGTATCAAAAGACCTAATAAGGTCCTGTAGGTCCTTATCTTCCGATAAGTTGAGGCCCCTGTGCCTGAAGACATTCGCCAACATACTACGATAGCCTTTAATCGTCGAAACGACTAAGCCACATTCTTGTCTTAAGAATAAAAAGAAAGTCTGCAATTTGATTCACAGAGGTACTGGAAGAGGAAACGTTATTCCTCTTGCACCATCTTCTGAAGACATCCCACTTCGACTGGTACACTCGTAAGGTGGAAGACCTCCTCGCTCTAGCGATTGCCTAGCAGCTGCTGACGAAAAGCCTTTCGCTCTGACCAGTCTGGAGCCAGTCAGACTGAGAGCGGGGAGGTTTTTGTGGTACCTGTCGAAGTGGGGCTGTCTGAGTAGATCGCTCCTTAGAGGAAGCGATCTTGGAAAATCCACTAGCCATTCCAGCACCTCTGTGAACCAATCTTGTGCTGGCCAAAAGGGAGCTATCAAAGTCATCTCGCGGAATCTGACTCTGCGAACTTTTTTAAAGTCAACCCCAGAATCTTGAAAGGGGGAAACGCGTATACATTGAGTCCTTTCCAATCGAGTAGGAGAGCGTCTATCCCTATTGCTCCTGGATCCGAGATGGGCGAGCAATACAGATCCAGTCTTTTGTTCTTTGAAGTTGCAAACAGGTCTAAGAGAGGCCTGCCCCACAACTTCCAAAGGCTCTGGCAAACATCTTGGTGCAGAGTCCACTCTGTGGGAAGAACCTGATCTTTCCTGCTGAGGAGATCTGCCCTTACATTCCTTTCTCCCTGTACGAATCTGGTGAGGAGTTTTATCCCCCACCCTTTCTTCTGTCCACAGAAGAAGATCTCTTGCTGTTTCGTACAGAGAGAAGGAATGCGTCCCCCTGTTTCCTGATGTATGCCAGAGCCGTGGTGTTGTCCGAGTTTATTTGCACAACTGCTCCTGTCACATCTGACTCGAACTCCTTCAGAGCAAGCCACACGGCTATTAGTTCTTTCCTGTTGATGTGCCAGGAAGACTGGTCCCCCACCCAGGTTCCTGACACCTCCTTGGTTCCCAGAGTCGCCCCCCAACCTGTTTCCGACGCATCGGAGAACAACACCAGGCTGGGGTTCTGGGATTGAAGCGGCAGTCCTGCGAGAACTTGTCGGGATCCGCCCACCATGTCTAACTCCTTCTTGATTTGAAGAGAAATTGATAGGGAGAACTTCAAATCCTGAGAAGGACGACTCCAATTCCGATGAAGAAAGAATTGGAGCGGGTCTCAGGTGCAAACCTTCCTAGGGAAAACAAATTGCTCCAGTGAGGAGAGCGTCCCCAGCAGACTCATCCACTCCCTCACTGTGCATACTTCTTTCCCTAAGAAGGTTGTTACTTTTTCGAGTCCCCGGGCTATCCTCTCCTGTGACGGAAAGCCCGAAAACTCAGAGAGTCATCTGAATCCCCAGATAAACGCACTCTTGAGCGGAATCAGACTTGACTTCTGCAGATTGACCAGAAAGTCCTAAGGAATAAGTAAAATCCAGGGTTTTCTTCAAGTCCTTCAGACAACGATCTCTGGAATTGGCCCTTATAAGCCAATCGTCGAGATAGAGCGAAATCCTCACCCATTCTAGGTGAAGCCATTGTGCCACATTCCTCATGATGGCCGTAAAGACTTGGGGGGCCGTGGAGAGGCCAAAACACAGGGCCCTGAATTGGAAGATTCTTCCCCCCATCATGAATCTTAGAAACTTCCTCGAGGAAGGATGGATTGGTACGTGGAAGTAAGCGTCCTGTAAGTCCAAGGACACCATCCAGTCCCCTGGACGGAGTGCTGCTAACACCGAGGCAGTGGTCTCCATCGTGAACTTCTTCTTTTCGACGAAGAAGTTCAGGGCGCTTACATCCAACACCGGTCTCCATCCCCCTGAGGATTTCGGAACTAGGAACAGGCGGTTGTAAAAGCCTGCCGAAAGATGATCTGCCACTAGTTCGATCGCCTCCTTTTTCCAGCATCTGATCTACCGCTAGTCGGAGGCTTGATTCATGATGGGGTCCCTGTTATCTGGCCGTCAACTCCCTCGGGGTATTCGTCAAGGGAGGCCTCGAAGAGAACGGGATTAGATAGCCTTTCTCAAAATTGACCAGGGTCCAGGGCATCTGCGTCTTTCTGGCCCAGACTTCTGCAAACTGTAAAAGCCTGGCGCCTACATTTTGTCTGAAGGACTTGAGTCTTACTTGGGAGGTTTGATTGACTTCGTAAAAGTCCTCCCTCTTCTATTTGGTTTCCGACCTCTGAACGAAGAGGATCTAGAGGTAGAAGCCCCTCGAAAGGTTCCTGAGAGGTCGGCTTAGCTTCTGCGTCTTAGTCTGAAGGTAGGGCGCGGCTTCCTTGCCGACTGCGCTAGAAGGTCCTGCGTAGCTTTGGCAGAGAGAGCCTTCGAAATGTCTTGAACCAGGTGTTTGGAAAACAGCTGCGGTAGAGAGAGGGGCAAAAAAGCAAGACGATCTCTGAGCATGTGAGACAGACTTTGTTAAAAATGAGCAAAATACTGATCTTTTCTTCAAGACCCCTGCTCCAAACAGTGAAGCTAATTTTCGCTGGCCCCACCCTCACCGATTTATCCATACAGGATAAGACACAATTCAAATCCTCCGGAGAAAACGTGTACGGTCCTTGAGTTTCTTGGCTAGGACTCGAGGGACCAATCGAGAAAGTTGAAAACTTCCAAGACTCTAAAAAATGCCTTTTAGAATGTGATCTATTTCATTCATTGCCCACGTAGTTTTGGCCGAATTCAAAGCTGATCTTTAGTGGCGTCTACTAGTGCCGAAAAATCTGCGTCAGCTGAAGACGGAAGGCCCAGTCCCAAGGGTTCTCCTGTCTCATACCAAAATCCTGTCCGTCCTGAAAGCTTCGACGGAGGGAAGGCAAACATAGTTTTCCCCGCTTCTTCTTTAGTACGCATCCATGAACCGAAACTCTTGAGCGCTTTCTTCATAGAAAGAGTCGGTTTCATTCTCACACACGAAGATCCTTTCGTTGCTTTCGCTGTGGAGAACAACGAGTGTGGAGAAGGAGGAGCAGTAGGGCTCAAAGACTCTCCGAACTCCTGAAGGAGAAGCTCTGTGAGCTTCTTGTACGAAGAAACTGCTGCCGATGTATTAGTTTCTTCCTCAGAGGCTTCCTGGTCTTCTTGAAGAGGAGAACGAGGATGAGGATCCTTATGAGAATCCTTAGATGATTTCCTAGCTGGGGTACAGTGAGATGAAGGAGACAAACGTCTTGAATGAGGAGAAGATTCCAAAGTAGAGAGGCGTTACAGCGAGAACGACGAGTTGTAAAAGACGGACGCTTATCCGAAAATTCTTGTCTAAACTCGCATTCCTTCCTAAGTGCAGACAAACTCTTAACAGCAAAGAGGAAGGGACGCCTTTCTCTAGAAAGGACCACGTCTATCCCTAGGGAAACTACAGAGAGGGAGAGCGCCTGCTAAGATCCTGGCGCCGATCGTGAGGAGAGCGGCTACTAGGCGCCGAGCACTATCTGTCACAGGGCGCTTAGTGGAATCCTGGCGCCTACCAACGCGCGAAACATTGCTAAAAATAGGGCGCCTTTCAGGAGCAGGGCGCTTGAGAGGCTCTTGATGCCTACGAAGCGGAGAGCGGCTGCTACGCTCCGAGCGCTTAAACGGAACAGGGCGTTCGGCGAGATCTTGGTCCTTACCAAGGGGAGAACGTCTGTAAGGCTCCGAGCGCCTAACAGAAGCAGGGCGCTTGAGCGTTCTTGACTTCTAGCAAGAGGAGACCGATCAGGAGTAGGGAGTCCCAAGAAGAACGAGCGCCTACTAGGAGAACGAAGCAAACGAGGATCAAGGTGTCTTTCTCCAGGAGAACAGCTACTAAAAGAATGACGCTTACCAGGAGCAGGGCTCCTACTAGACTCTTGATGTCTTACAGGGGAGGAGCGAACTCCATGCGATGAGCGCCTACCAGTCACGTTATCCGACGCCGACTACAGTAGTCGGAAGGAGAAGTGCGCCTACTTTCAGAAGGGCATTCCCTAGGTTCTCTGAGAAGACGAGGAGAAGAAAGATGAGACGGAGACGACGAAATAAGTCTTCTATGACCTGAGCGACTCTCTCTTCTTGCACGAACTCTAGAAGAAGGAGAAACAGAAGGGGCTGAGCGTACACCCGAGGCAGGAATCCGATTTTGGGGCGGGGGAAAATATCTTCATAGTCCAAGGAGCGCCTATCCGTCGAATGGCGTCTCGACACCTCCGAGCGGGAGTGGTGTTCCTCTCGTGAAATGTTACGATGTGTAGAAGTATCCTCAAAAGAAGGAGATCGCCGATTACAAGGAGAGCGCTCTTCCGACGAAAACGCGCCTCGATCTCTTGATAGGGAGAGACAAATCCTTCCTTTACGCGATCTCGATGCCAAGGAGTCCGCCAAGGCTGTGATCTGAGCTTGTAGGCCCGCTAGCACTCGAGAAGGAGAGTCCCCAGGATCTTCTTCCGAAGCAAGCTCAGCGCGAGGAGCGAGAAGGAGGGCGATCACGGATCTCCTAGGCTTCTTTGCTTGCAAGGAAGCTACATCAGAAAAGTCTTCTGGGACTGGACGCTAACGTACTGAAGGGAGCCTCCGCAGCCCTCTTCAACGGGCGTGACGCCTCCTTAGAGCTCCAACCACGCTTCGGCGAAGGAGAAGAGGATGACGAAAAACACTGACGAAGAATATTCTTCTTCTTACGATCCAAGGCAGCCTGGGCGGGAGCGAACTTCAGGATCTGCCGAGGGGACGCCTGACCGGTGGGGGCTCTCCCTACCCTCCTGCGGCTTTCGACTTTCCTCCTCCACTGGAACTGGGAGTCTGGAAGAGGTCTAGGCCTGGAGGCACTAAGGAGCCGGTCAGACGCACCCTCCACATCATGGGTTACACTGCACTTATCATCACTGACACTCTTACCTTGATCAGTACGAAGATTCTTGTCTTCCTTAGAACACAAGGAAGCTTTTGAGGCCGCCGCCTCGAAGACGAATCTACGGCTTCGGTGCGGGGAGCAGGAGCTGAGACCTGGGAGGAAGGTTCTAAAACTACATTAATGTTAGTTTCATTCTCACTCATTCTCGACCTGCTCGAACTCCTTGAAGAAGCTTTACGTACCCTATCCCTTTCAAGTTTCCTAATATAAGAAGAAAGAGCCTTATATTCAACTTCGTTCAAAACCTCACACTCTTGACACGGGTTACTAAACGAACATTCATTCCCCCTACATTTAACACAGAAAGTGTGAGGGTCAAACCGCAGCTTTCGTTAACCTCACCTTACATCATCGGTCAAAACATACTCTAAACAAAACCGGAGTTTTGGAAACAGAATCAAAATCAGACATTCTACAGGAAAATCCAGCGCAAAGTCAATAACCGGTCCACAATCAGCGTTATGCCTAAGCCAACATAGAGCGACACATCACCAAAAATGTCCAAATCAATCTTCCAGGCAAGCGAGAAATGAAGAATATATCGGAATGAAACGACAACAGTTGTTATCGCTTCAGCGACAGAAAAAAATCTGGCTGGAGAGATAGATTGGTTCATACGCCCGCCACCCAGCGGCGGGTAAGGTAGACCACCTGACCTACCTGTCGCGTGTGCCGCGAGATTTGAAATTCTGTCGGAACGTCGGAGACTATAGCTAAGTATATATCTGGCAGGGAAGTTCATGTACAAAACTATAGATGCACCATTGTAACAATTACAAAGCTGAACAAATATCCAAATTTTTAATGTAATTTGCATTTTTCCTATATGTACTGTATATACAAACCAGAAGTCTTTTACATGGATAACTTTTGACAAACCACTTGTCTGGTCATTGATACTTGGTAACAAGGCAGTTAATTAACAATAGATGAAGCAGGGGATGGGGGGATCAACCCAATAACTCATCTTAAAATTTTTTATTTGTTCCTAGGGGAATATAAACCATCTTTTCCATGGAAAGTCACTCCTTGGGTGGATGGTATTGTCCAAAGATCTTGACTGGGTTACTCTCCCACCAGGAAGATTTGAGTCACGTATGTGAGCTGGGCAAGGGTGACTAATGTAACCACCTGAACAACCTGGTACAGATAAGTGTCGACTTAAACAGGTGCAACTTAAGACAATCTGCATTTACGAAAGTAGCAAAAAAAAAAAAATATGTGAAAGTAGCAAAAAATTAAGAAAACAAGAATAAAAAATGATAAAAATTTACGAAACATTGCGCACAAGCAACCCTTACTAGTAGAAGTTCTAGCGATGAGTGCAAAGCAGGCCACACACTATCAAACATTTATACCCAGCATGGTATATGGTCATATAACTATAGAGTATGGCTTGTTTGTAACTATACCCTAAGAATTCCCTAAAACTTTGACTTTTTGTGTGGGCAGGAAAACTCAGCATGGAAGGTACCATGTCACTGTGGAATTTGGGATAAATGTTTGAGAACATTTTGTATCATTTGTCGAACAAATGCTAGTACTTCGAACTGACCGATTATCTAGTTTGTACTTATATTTGACGGGCTCCTGCGTCTTACAAGAAAAACTGTATTAACATGTTTTTTTTTTTCATTTACAATACAGGCAGTCCCCAGTTATCGGAGGGGATTCTGTTCCCGGGGGTGTGCTGATAAGAGAAAATGCCATTAACTGAAATTCAGTGATTTATGGTGCTTATAGCACTAATAACTGGTTATCGAACAAATCGTACTTTGAACAGCCTTCTGGGACGGATTAAGTTCAAAGTACGAGGTACTACTGTATATGATACATAAATGATTACCTAATACAGGTGGCCCTTGGTTAGCGGCAGGGGTTCTATTCCTGGCCACCGATGCTATGCGATTTTCGACGCTAAGCGATTTAAAGCCTACGGCCACCGCACACCTTCTTTCGAAACTCTAGACCAGTTAAAGGCGCCGTAATCCCACAACGGCGCAATAAGTAAAATTATATTTATGCAGTATAGTACTATACAATTTACTGTACAGTAGTACTGTACATTACATTATAGCATTGTAAATACCGTGAAGTGAAAAAAGCCTAGCTTTAATCCTTTGGGTGTCTTGAGTATGTAAAGATATAATAAAGTTTATACAGTGTACAGGTAGCTGTAGTGTTCAAGTTACAATCATTAGTCTTACGATAGTCCGATTTTATGAGAGATCAAATTACAATGGCCTAACTTTATCCATCTTCTAGTTACATAAGTTCAATAACAGCAAAAGAGAATGATGAAAGTATGGTTTTAACGTTATACTCGTTGCGTGAACGTGTACAGCCATGAACAACCAAACGAGAAACGACTTTTCTTTTCTAAGTACAACCGAACTGGATAACATCTGTTTGGCTTGTATTTCAATCATCGTACTACAGTACGACATTACCGTAGTTGTTATAAATGGTGTTATGTATAAAATAGAACTGAGATATCTTAATGTAATAACTTTATTCGCTATAGATCAAAGATCAATATACGTAGATTAAAGATCAATCGGGAAATATGCTGTTAAATTTAAACCTAGTTATAACTGAAGCTGAGAAAACTGTTCAAGCTGCTAATGACTATTATCGTACATTGGCCACAAGGATAAAACTGCAGTAAACATATGCCATCAAACACAACCGTAGATAAAATTGGGATAAAATCATTTTAATCAAAACTACTGTGCTTGAAAGAACACATTTTACTGTTGGTTTCACGCCAATATAAGATAAATAACGTAAAGTTCGTATTACAATGATATAAAGGATTATTGCGAACGGAATCACGTAATTTTTTATGCAACTCGTATTCATCAGCTGATTTCAAACCAAAACATTGGCCGCTCCGCGGAATACTGGCTTAAATTTGCCGTAGTATTTTAAAATACAATAATATGAGAATACGTACAATATTCTTGGATACAGTGAAATCATGTATAACTTTTTAAAGGATTTATGGAAAAGATGCATACTTAATAAAATAACACCATGCATTTTTCGGAACAGTGGCGGACAAGAACGAACATGAAAAAACATCCCCTGACAACGTGGAGCGTAGTTACAAAGGCTGCCTTTAATTTGTATCTTATTTCTGTACATATTGTAATGTACAATAAGTTTGTTCATACTACCTGGCAGATATATATATAGCTGTATTTTCCCGAATCCGACAGAAATTTAAACACTTACGACACACGCAGTGGGAGTCAGGTGGTTAGTACCCATTCCCGCCGCTGGGAGGCGGGTATCAGGAATCATTCCCATTTTCTATTCATAATTTTTATTTCCACTGTCTCCTGAGGGGAGGTGGGTGGGTACTTGATTATATATATCTGCCAGGTAAGTATGAACAAACTTAATTGTATCATTACAATATCATTTTGTTCATGAAACTTACCTGTCAGATATATATATAGCTGAATCCCACCTTTGGTGGTGGGAGTAGACAGAATAGAAGATTTTAGGAAACATATATATGCAGATAATTGATATCTTGATTCCTTACCTGTTAGCATAGCTGACTTCGTGGTTACTGCCGCGTAAGTCTGCTTGTGCTACTAGAGTTGCCAGCGAGGTAGAGACCTATATAGCTGGTGCACTCCAGATGATCTGTCAACAGGGGCGAGACCACGACGTGACTAGACCATATTGACCATACCATGAGGGCTAAGAAGTAAAATAAATATATATAAAAAATATATATCACCACCTGACCCACCTAGCCAAAGTTAAGGTGTGTTAACTAAGGCTTAAGAGTAAGAAGTCACCGTTGTCGGCGACTCAACTACTAAATTAATTAAGAGCTCTTCCTAACCATTTTCTACAGGATAGGATGAGTGGTACTTCTTGCCCCAAGATTGTGTCTGCAGACACGTATGGCCCTAGCGAGCAGCAGATCTCATATGCCATATTCACATCTCGCAGGGAGTGTGAATTGAACACAGAGTTGCTTCGCTAAAACATGGTACTCAGGATGTTGCTGAGTGCCATGCTCTGTTGAAATGCTTCGAGGCCGCGCCCTCACCTCGTGAGCATTTCAAATCAAAAGATTTCAAATCTTTGTGCAAACACAAAGAAGGAGCTTTTTTGAAAGACCTCCTTAACAATAAAGCCAGGGGGTTCTTCGATATGGGCAAGTCTGGTCTTTTCGGAACACTGCAGATTGTCCGTACGACTTCGACTTTCTTGAGTTTTATGTAGATTAAAACTTGAGAGACCTGACAGGGCACAGGACTCTCTCTGGCTCCTGCCCACTAACAATTGTGCCATCCTTGCTTCCAAGCTCCTGGCCCCAAGGACAAAACGGGTTTCCATTCTTAGGCCATAACGAAAAGCTTAGAGAGCACACCGCCTTGTGTTCTCTAAAGCCAAAACTTGTGACGATGGCTTAAAATCTCACTAACCCTCTTTGTCGTATCTAGGGTGGTTAGAAAAATGCCTTCCTGATCACATGCAAGAAGTTAACAGGTAGGAGATGTTCGAATGCTTTGACATCAAGAACTTCAGACTATGTCTAAGTTCCATATTGAAAGCTTCGATCTGGACATGCACCAGTCAGTCCGTCTGTACTAACGTCAGGTGACCGACCCGTTGACCAGTCAGACGAATCAAGGACAGCAAGGCTGTACCCTGAAGACCATAAGGCACTATTCTTCGCTGAAGGATGAGTGTTTGGACTGACCTGGGCGATTCAAGCTAAGCAAACCTTGGGGGGTGTATCAACGCAACCCAACGTTGTTAGCGAATCAACTCCTGAGCCACTCCTGACTCGAGCTTCTGGTGCCAGGAGAAAGGAGCGAGGAGCAAAAAGGCGATTCAGTCCCGAAGGACGAATGCTGACAGTCCAACCTCCTGTCTCATGTTAAACGATCATCGGGGGTGTATAAACGCAACCGACTTCGTTAACAAGTAACTCAGGGCTACTATATGTCTCCTGATCTCGCACGAGTGTCTGACTCCGAGAAACAGGGAGACAAAAAGTAGATGGTGAGCGAGTTTCGAGATTTCACAGAACTCAAAGATCGTGAAGGGCTTTGTTGTTTGACAAGAAGCAAATCTCTGAGCCCAAGGCCGTCAACAACATATTTGCGTTATTCTTTAATAGTTGTGACTGCCAGCTTATCCCATTCTTCAAACGGAAAGGGAAGACTGCAATCTTATGCTGTCAACATCTCGATAGTCTGAACGTAGTTAGACTCAGAGCGGAGAGGTTATAGGTACCTTTCGTGTTAAAGGAGACCGACCTCTCTCGGAAAAGGTCCTTGGAAGGACGTGACCTCTGTGATCTAGGGTCTCTTGAAGGCCAACATGGGGCGATTAGTGTCATTGTCGCTCCCTGTGATGATATAAATCATCTTATACATTTCCTAAGTGATTGAAAAAGGGGAAAAAGAGACTAAACATCCATCCCCGTTCAATATCATAGGATGGCGTTTAATGTTACCGCCCTCCCGGATCGAGAAAAAGGGAGCAGAGAAGAAGAAGCCTCTTCGTCCTCAACCTAGCGAAGAGATGAATGAAGGACGTCCCTAAAGTCTCCACAACTCAACATACTTCTAAAGAAAGATTCCACTCGGAAGTCAGTAGTTGCTGCCTTTGATCGAGACGATTCGAACGGACTTTTGCAAATCCTGTAACGAACCTCTAGAGGATCGTTTCCATTCTACGCCTGTTGTTATAATAGGCTCTTTCTCGTAAACCCGCCGACCGACGAGAGAAGATACTTCCTAAGATATGAGAGAGCTGTGGAAGATCAGAGTTGATATGGACCATGGTTCCAAAAACTCGTTCGAGGACTGGAGGGACGACTGAATGCTTCCACTTCTTTCAGATTATGATCCAGGACATCTGAAACCCTCTCCAGATGTCCGGCAACTTCTTTCTATCACCTCAAGAGATACTTAACGCACCGATAGATGTTCAGAATCATTCCTAGATCTTAATAAAATTTCAGTTTCCCGGTAGGAAAAAACTGTAGAGGTCTGAATTGCAGTCTATTCAGGGAAACAAACTTCTTTAGGAAGGAAATGGTCCCCAGCAAGCTCATCCATTCCCTCACACAGTATGTTTACTTCCCTAATAAGGCTGCGCTTTGCCTAAGCAAGAGAGCATATAATAGTGCAATGTTGTGGTAGACTCGTAGTCCTATACCAGTGCGGTAACGAGCACCGAAAGAAGTAAGATATCTCTGATAGAACATATTAAGGCCAAACGAATGCAATGTTTATTCATTCATGTAAGAATCCCCTCAATTTTAGGCTAAAGTCCGTGGATTGTAGGGCAGAGATTACAGTTCGTCAGTCAATCCCGCAGGAGAGAGAGAGACGTTAACTGCCAGCACAGAGATACGGTTAGTCAGTCAATCCCGCAGGAGAGAGAGACTTAACCAACAGCGCATGACAGCGGACGAGTTGGTACTGGCTCGTGGAGGAGAGGAGTCAGAGGACAGTGACAGCAGCAGCTTACGATCGTCCGTCATCGTCGTCTCTCTTAACTTTATGCCTGGGTTGCCAGCTACCCTATTCTATGAAGAAAAAGGTCGTTATTTTAGCATAAAGAGACTCTCAAGCTGGTATATTTAAGCGAAACAGAAAACGCTAAATATATAGATGCGTTTGTGTCGTCAGAACACTACCATACAACGGTAAAAGATAAATCGGAAACTCCTGGAAAGGCTGCAGGAGTAACGATTAAATGTCCTTAAAATGGACCATAGACCTCTCGGTTGCCATCCGAAGAGGTAACTACAGCAAGCGTATATGACTTGAACCAAACCAGAAATAAAATAACGCAAGGCAAAATATGAAATTATATCACAATAAAGTTTGTTCATACTTACCTGGCAGACATATATATAGCTGAATTCGGAAAATACAGCTCATACATATCTGACAGGCAAGTTTCATGAACAAAACTTAGGAGAATCGAAGCAGTCAGCTCAAGCTTCTTATGTTATTGGACATAGCGTTCATTGACGTAGTCTACAAGTCTATTTCTTGTACGAGTCTGCGAATGACGAATGAGAGCTCTTCCGAAATCTTGTCAATAAGAGCTTATTCGCTTACGCAATATCAAGTTAATGAGATGTTTGTCAATGAGATAACTAACCCATTACGGGACAAAGAGATATTTTGTCAATGAGGGATACCCACTTATTTGACAAAAACGATAGTATATTGTCAATGGGGGAAAGTCACTGAATTGACAAAACGTAATCCAAGAAGTCGAGCATTATTTTCCGATTCCCGTCTCAAAACGAGGAAGGGGCAAGAATCCTGTTAAGAGATGGGCTTACGTCAGGTAGAACGACGATGTTCAATTCGGCAGCGTAGTCCCGACTAGGAACTAACAAAATCTATCATCTGAAAAGCCCTTTCAGATGGCTAAAAAGCTGGCAAAATTATCCTGGAAGAAGGAAGAAACTCTCCAACAGCTTCCTCTCCCGTATCACAACTAATGCTGCTAAAGCTTAAAATTTATTGGCGGCAGTATGGCAAAGGCAGTCCTGTCTTGCGCTTTCCTGAAGACGTACTTTTTGATGAGTGCCATTGCAAGAATCCTACTGAACGTTGCCGAGAGTCCTGACGTGCAGGACATCGAGCCTTTATAACCCGTAACTGCCTTATCGCAAAGTCTTGACTGCGGTAGTGGCAACTTAAATTTATTGGTGGGCAGAATGGCAAAGCTTGCGGTAGAGGCAAACGAGAACTTCCTTAGCTTTCCTTAACTCCATCCACCTATGCGAAAAGCAATATTAATTGGACAGAGACCTCTTGAATTCACGAAACCCGATGTCTTGCTGGGTTTCGAAGAAGTTGTCTGTTCACTTTAAGCTTACTCCGAAGCACTGCCTACTTCACATTCTTTGCAGGTGAGGTAGAAGGTATCATCGAAGGTAGAGGTAAAAATTCTTTAAGCCCAAATCTGAAACAAGAGCTTGAAGAGTTCAAACAGAAACGTTCAGCCAGGCGACACACCTGGCGTGCGCTGGTGCACGCTCGGCGTCCACTGGAGCGCGAGTCCACGGACGCGCGGCGTCCATTGGAGCGCGCTCGGCGTCCATGGAGCACGCTCGGCGTCCACTGGCGCGCAGGCGCTGCGTCCATTGCGTGCAACCGCGCGCCCCTGGCTTGGGCGTCCCGCTCTCAAAAGCTTACTGCTACTATGACTTCTTTTACGTATTTCTCGGTGGAAAGACGGACACGAGTTCAGGCAACGTTCGCCTTCTTACTTCTCACTGAAACGCATAACGAGGAGAGAGAGAGAGAGAGGACGTGAAGCGTCCTCTTCTATAAAGCTTCTATTTAGAGGGCGCGAGTCCATCCGAAAGCTCCAACCCCTCGCGCGGGGAGGACGCTTCGGAGGACGAGAAAGCAATCCTTCAGGATTCGTGCCAGATCGGTGGGGGGTTGGGGGGTTCCTCGTAACCCTCCTTCGCTTTCGACAGCTCTCTCACTGGCTTCTGGGAGTCAAGCAGATGTCCCGGCCTAGAGGCGAAACGAGGCCGATCTGACGCACCCTCCACTACACAAGGGTATCACTGCACTTCTGCACTTCACTTTACTCTCTAAAGCAAGCACTTTCGATTCTAAGTTACGAATCGAAGGAGTATCAGAGAAAGGGCAATTTCTCTACAGACACTGCTTAGGGCCCGAAGGACAACACTGCAGGGTTAGGAGTAACAATTACAGAAGTAGCACTTCAACAGCAACGAAGGAGAGCGAGCACCTTCTCGTAGACATATACATAGCCCGTAGGCCATACTACAGGGTTATAAAGCAAACTAAACGACTACAGGAAGGTTAGCAGGTTCACTACCCTGACATTTGTTACTGATTAATTGCGTACATACGAATCATACGTCTTCTTACGGAATTAGACATGTTTGACCTTAATTTGAAAGTCATACGAATCATACGTTCCTTACGGAATAGACAAAGTCTTCACACTCCGACAAATGACAAATCAACAAAGAAGCAAGACCCATACCCCTCGTACATACCAAGTGCGAATCTACCGAAGCTTACGGTAGCCACACCCTATCTTTGCAGACAACCCCGTCTGAAACTAGCCTAACTAGATCAGATATTTTATGCAAAAAATGAATCAAATTCAAATCAATTTAAGATAGCGTATGCCTAGCCACAAATCCAAGTGAATAAATCAAAAGACAAATTAGGATACTTAGCGGCAATGAAGTTTCCAAAATCCTAAGACGGAGGTACTGAAAATGACAATTTGTCGAAAATTGCATTTTTCCTAACTATACAAACCTGAGGTCCTTTAACAATAGGAAGGTAAACTAGCGGCAGCTGGGACGGTCGTAAGCTTCGAACAAGGAGAACGGTAGTTAACTGCTTGTCCGATCGGTGCGCGCGCCCGCGCGCCCGAGAGGTGAAGAATCACTTTTGCTTTAGGCCCATGCAAAAGTTGCAGAGTGATGGGGTGGCATGATGGTGGGACTATATGT
Organism: Macrobrachium nipponense; assembly: GCF_015104395.2. NCBI lineage: Eukaryota > Metazoa > Arthropoda > Malacostraca > Decapoda > Palaemonidae > Macrobrachium > Macrobrachium nipponense. Next base: position 30,216,086 of record NC_061088.1, on the reverse strand, counting down.
AAAGGACCTCAGTTTGTATAGTTAGGAAAAATGCAATTTTCGACAAATTGTCATTTGTTCCGATACGTTAATACAAACCCTCGGTCCTTTAACAATAGGAAGACTCACTTCTTGGGTGGGGGGGAGGAATCTGAGTCTGGTGAACAGACTGGTGTTCGTCCAACCCATGGAGTGCCTCCCTGGTCGTAAGAGCAAGGGAGGGATCCAAACCTCTGTCCGATTGATCGGGGTGTGCACCGCAGGATCAATGGTAGACCTCTGGGCCAGTACTAAGAGAGAGGCAAGCGTATCTCTTCGTACCAGCAAGCAAGAACTTGTTTCCTGTTTGCAAGAGACAATCATAAAATGATGGGTTTGTCTCAAGTTTGGCATCCACTTCCTCCCCCTTGTTGGAGAAGTGGTGGATATTTACTCCTATCCCTACTGAAAGGGATAGGATGGTGCTCTATTGAGTAGCTCACCTGCATCTCGTCCTTACCCAGCAGGGTGACGACCGTGTCCCTCTACCCAAAGGTAGAGGGAAGAAAAAGATGGGAAGAGGAGACAGTCACACTCTCATTCCTCATCCATTCTTACGGTCACACCAGGACTCGATGCTGTTCAGCCTGCGAGGGTCTGGGTTAACTACACAACGTGTTGAGCAACCACCACGGTTCCCAAGGAAAAAGATCCAAGGAACTGTGGGCAATATCCTGAAGGTAGAAGGAGGTGCATGCGGTCCGGTTGGACCAGGCGCTGCCTTCATTACCTTGCGCACGGAGAAGTTCTTGCGGAACGCGAGAGAATGAATGAAGAGCGTCCACACTCATCTGGGTGTCGAGTTTCTTCAGACAGCTCCGTCGCACCTTCACAGGACAAAGCAGCATAGCCTTCGTATCGGAGGCGGTGACGTCCATTAGGGAGGGTATTGTGAAGGACTCGAACCAATCGTCAGTTACCGAAGGGTTCTGAGTCTTCGCTACGAAGATCGGTACGAAATCGAGCGTCACAAAATCCCCATCCTTTGTGCTTGACTTCTCAAGAGAAGTCATGCAGTTACCTAA
>NC_061088.1:30084197-30214543 GCF_015104395.2 Macrobrachium nipponense | reverse complement strand
TCGGGGTGTGCACCGCAGGATCAATGGTCAGACCTCTGGGCCAGTACTAAGAGAGAGGCAAGCGTATCTCTTCGTACCAGCAAGCAAGAACTTGTTCCGTTTGCAAGAGACAATCATAAAATGATGGGTTTGTCTCAATTTGGCATCCACTTCCTCCCCCTTGTTGGAGGAAGTGGTGGATATTTACTCCTATCCCTACTGAAAGGGATAGGATGGTGCTCTATTGAGTAGCTCTGCATCTCGTCCTTACCCCGACAGCAGGTGACGACCGTGTCCCTCTACCCAAAGGTAGAGGGAAGAAAAAGATGGGAAGAGGAGCCAGTCACACTCTCATTCCTCATCCATTCTTACGGTCACACCAGGACTCGATGCTGGGTCTGGGTTAACTACACAACGTGTTGAGCAACCACCACGGTTCCCAAGGAAAAAGATCCAAGGAACTGTGGGCAATATCCTGAAGGTAGAAGGAGGTGCATGCGGTCCGGTTGGACCAGGCGCCTGCCTTCATTACCTGCGCCACGGAGAAGTTCTTGCGGAACGCGAGAGAATGATGAAGAGGCGTCCACACTCATCCTGGGTGTCGAGTTTCTTCAGACAGCTCCGTCGCACCTTCACAGGACAAAGCAGCATAGCCTTCGTATCGGAGGCGGTGACGTCCATTAGGGAGGGAGGGTATTGTGAAGGACTCGAACCAATCGTCAGTTACCGAAGGGTTCTGAGTCTTCGCTACGAAGATCGGTACGAAATCGAGCGTCACAAATCCCCATCCCTTTGTGCTTGACTTCTCAAGAGAAGTCATGCAGTTACCTAAGATGAAAAGAAGGGAATGTAGTCGTATGACCTATCCCTCTTCTCGACTTTGGTTATGTACAGTACTCATACTGACAAGCTATTAAGACGAAGTAATGATTGCTCTGGAACAACCGAACTAAGTCCACAGCATAGTTCGTAACTGACTCGGACGCTCTGACAGCTGCCGACTGACTGGTTCGGAATCAGTAGAGGCAAGTTGTCCAAGCATCCGGGTAAGTCACGTGACCTTCGCCCTTTAAGAGTTATGCTGAGAGACCAAACAAATCAAAATATTTGTTGAGTCACCGATGCCGGACGGCGCGGCGATGATTCTCTTAATGCATAAACTCAAAACAAGGCGAAAGTCAATTGCCTTCAAAAGACCGAGGTCCCTGATGGCAAGAAAATCTCATAGACGTTGAATCTCAGCTTAAGGAGAAACAACACTATGTGACGTTGAAGACGAAGGTAGGCAATGAATGCAACTACGTCTTCCAGCTGAATCGAGAGAAGGAATCTCAAGATTCTAAACTGTGCTTACAAATGACTGAAAAACGCTAACCGCCATTTCATTGCTGTCCGTTGTGCAATGAAAGCGGGGCGTTCTTCAGTAATGAAACACAGGGGAGCCAGCCGTTGAAGAACTGCTTCTCATGGGGCTGAACGTTTGGAAGTAGAGCTGGCAGGTGTGGGAGTAGGCGATGTCTTTCAATACATCTGCTAATCCGGGTTGTTTAACAATGAACAATTGTACACCTCCGAATACAAGATATTTTGAGGACAAACTCAGATTCCGCAAAAATCATTCGCATTATCGGGATACGATGCAGCAAGAGACTATTACAGAATTCTGTTACCGTGCGGTAAACAGAGATGAGAGTCGAATAGATATCTCTGTTTAAAATTCTCGCAATACCGAAGACGATGAATACTAGCGTTTCTCAGCAGTAGATGGTCATTCATGTATGCGAGAATCCCCGTTAATCAGAGACTTAAGTCCGTGATTGTTGGGCAGAGATACGGTTGTTATTCAATCAAAGCAGGTGAGAAAGACATAAAACAACCGTCTATCTCAAAGCGGCAGCTGATACTGAAATGCCTCGGGCAATTCAATACGCAGTAGCTGTCGCTGACTCGTCATCCTGAGTTGCCAAGTAATCCTTTCCACGAAGGAATGCGTTCGGCTAGAACCACCGAGCATAAAAAGATATGCTCGAGCAATTATATTTAAGCGAACGAATTTCGGTAAATATAAAGCTAAAATGGTGTTGTTGTGACAAACCATAAGTATATAAAATGTGAAACTGGAAACTCCTGGGAGGTTGCAGGACAACCCGGGTTTGCAGTTCAATTAGAATACTTTTCGTCTAAGTCGCAATCCGTAGAATAACCAGGATATGCGTCCTACCCTCGGACCATTCAACTGCTTAGCAGAATCATGTGCGAGGTTAATACGTAGTATATTTGTAGGATTGCTGAACAACGATCTCCATCCTAAATTCTTTCCTTCAAGAAAACAAAATAAGGATTGGAGATCGACCACCTTCGTTCTCTATTAAAGAGAGTGAAGGAGAAGTCTTCCTCGAAGGAAAGCTTCAATGGTGAACAGAATACTAAGACGATAGTTCCTACCGCCAAACTGGATATTCCCGTCCGTTCTTCTCTATTCCAGGTTGGTCGCCTACTGTGAGATAGTCTTCTTTCAGCAGCAGTCTTCTTCCTAATGCTAGAAATTCCAGGAATTCGAGCATAGGCGAGGTTCCCGATTATCGTGTAACATATCGGGGATTCTCGTCTCGCTCACTTTGGACCGTGGTCTCGCCTAAGTGTTTGGAGATCGTAAGAAACTCTAAACACTCTGAATGCGCTAGAAATTCCGTAGAATTCTAAGCAGTCTGCGAAACCCCCACCGAATTCGTCAAACGATATCGGCTGGTGGTCCTCTCGATTCCCGTAGAAATCGAGAATGGGGCAGGATCCCTCCTCAACGACCGGGGCTTACGTCAGGTAGGACCCGAAGGTCCCCCTGGTAGCGCAGTCCCCAACGTGGGATCCTACAGAGAAATCTCTGTAGGATCCTTCCCCTTTCCCTCGTAGCTGTAAGGAGAGAGGGAATGGGGAGGAATTGGATACTCGCTCGCCTTCCCAGTGGAACTAGCAGTTGGAGAAGAGTAGGAGCAGCCATCGCCTTGCGGCGATGGCCTCTCAGAGTCTGGGAAAACGTATCGTCAGGAGAAAACGTTTTTCCCGAGGAGGGTTACGAACTCTCACTGTGGTAAGGGTCTGCCGCCACTGTGAACGTCGTCTGGGTGGGGCTGATCGACACCTGACAGGAGAGAGCCGATACCGTCCTCCGACTCATTCCAGTCCTCGTCGAGGTCGAAACCTCTCAGGAGGACCGAAGGAGTATTTAAATACGGTGTCCGAAGACACGTAGAAAACGCCGCTGTCGCAGTAGAGGAGGTGGAAGTAGCTTGATCGAACCGGCCAGAACTGAGAGAGCCTTCTTGTCGGAGACGAGAGACTCTGGTTCAAGACAGGAAATCGGTAAGCTCCGATCGCGGCATACCACAGTCGGTTTGGGTTCCCTCTCGGGCCCCAAAAACGGACTCGAGCAGAGACATGGGCTCTGCTGTGGAGCGGCGATCCTTCCCCCCGGTCGTTGTGCTGACGAATCAGTGCAAAACCCCCCTAACCTGGGTAAAGTTACTCTGAATCTCGGAAGTTACAGCGTCTTGAGGAGTAGGACCGTCCAGTCCCTCCAACAAGAGCAGCTCCCAGGACCCTCCTCCTTCAGAAGAATGGACCAGCAACAGATCCCTGACGGTTGCCTCCTATCACTTGCGCGTTCGTCCTGGTTGAACCTAAGACCCACCGGGCACGCGCGGCGTCGTGACGGGATCCGTGAGCGGCGCACCTCTCACGATCACTCCTATATCCCTAGCTCTTCCTGGCGTATGCCGAGGAAGTTGAAGGTATCGGAGAGACAGAACTGACGCTACCCCCACCCCCCCGGACGGTCGCCTCCAATCACTTGCGCGTACGTCCTGGTTGGTCCTAAGACCATACGTGGCACGTGCGGCGTTCGTCGGGACGGGATCGTGAGCGGCGCACCTCTCACGATCACTCCTAGCTACCTCGCTCTTCCCGGTGTAGCCCGAGGAAGTTGAAGGTAGTGGAGAGACAGACCTGACGCTCCCCCCCCCCCCCCGCTCGCTGGCAGGACCAGCGTACGTGGGGGGCGGGGGGTGCAGCCGATCACCAACCCGCGGTGGGGATCGATCTGCAGGCCTGGCCGTGCCGCTCACGCCTGTGGCGAGCGGCTCGACTGAGCACGTCGACCCCGGTCCCGTGCGTCAGACGAGCTGCTGCTGGTCACCGTATCCGCCCGGTCCTGTGGGAGCGGCGGTCAGGTGACCTGCAGAGCTCGCTTTCGCCGTGAGACCGGTGAGCGTCCTCGCGGCACGTCAAACCCGCTGGTACCAGCGAGGCTGGTACCGTCGGTCGAGGGGACCTGGGGGACCTCTTCCCAGCCTCAACCCGTGGCCGGTCAGAGACCGTCACGTCCACCCGAGGTACCGGCTGGTCGCTGCGAGAGCGGCCGCTGGCCTGGCGAGAGTCACCTGAGCGGCTCTCGACAGTCTTCTGCTCCGTGCCTCGGTCATGACGCTGAGCGAACTCAGGCGTCTTAACTTTGCTGCACGGTCACCCGAAGGAGATCGTACAACTCGGAACTTCTCGCGGACGAGAAACCGAGCCGGTACCTGGCTTAGCAGCAGAGCTGCCAAGACCAGGCGGAGGGTGTACCAGCGGTAGCCAGCACACCCTTGGTCCCCGTCTTCTTCTTCTTCTCAGAAGGGGAGACGGGCCCCCGTTCCCGAAGGAACAGGAGGACCAGCAGAAGAACCCCCCCGTCACACCGGAATGTGACGAGCCCTTCGAAGTTCCCGAAGGAGTCTTCTTAGGGGGAAACAAAACCCGGTTACCAGCTGGTCGCTGCGAGAGCGGCCGCTGGCCTGGCGAGAGTCACCTGAGCGGTTCTCGCCAGCCTTCTGCTCCGTGCCGTGGTCTTGGCGCCGAGCGAACTCTGGCGCCGAAACTTTGGCTGCACGGTCTCCCGACCCGAGAGCGTACACTCACTCGGGACTCCCGCGAACGAGAGACCGAGCCGGAACCTGGCGTAGCGGCATCGCCGCTAGCACCAGGCGAGGAAGTACCAGAGCTAACCGTACTCCTCTGGTCCCCGTCATCTCTTCCTTACGGAAGGGGAGACGGGCCCCGCTCCCGAAGGAGCAGGAGGACCAGCAGAAGGACCCCCCGTCCCCACCGATCCGGGCCCCGGTGGGACGGGCCCTTGGAGGGGCCCTTAGAAGTTCCCGAAGGGGAGACTTCTTAGGGGGGGGAGGCAGCCCTTCTTCTTCTTCGGCTTATGGGCCTTAGAATTCGAAGGGGAAGAGGCAGCAACAGACGAAGATGACACCTTCCTCTTCTTCGTCAGCTCACGCAGGACAGTCTCAGGTCCTCCATCCAGGCCGGAGTCGGGCCTATTGCCGAAGCAACACGGCCGACTGCACCTGTCCGGAAGGACCTGGGACTGGGGAAGACACACCATGGGCAGGACCAGCATGGACAGGCGCAGGAACCAGGAGCGACAGGAACAGCAACCAGCTCAGGAGCGGCAGGAACAGCGGCAGCGGTAAACCACAGAAGGGACAGCCAAGCCAGTAGCGGGAACCACATCAGCGACAGGTACGGCAGGCCCAGCCATCGCCTCGTAGAATCATCGGCAGCCAGCGTGGTACTGGCGGCCGGTCCAGGGGCGAGCTGCTGGAACAGCGGAAGTCTGGGGCAGGCAACCCGCGAAGAAAACACAGGCAGCGGCGGCATACCCCCTCCTCGGTACGGCGGCGACCGGCCCTAGAAGCGGCAGACGGCGTCACCGACACAGCATGGGGTGTAGACCAGCGGGGGGAAGCAGCATAAGCGGCCGTGAAGGTTGTATGGAGACCACTCCAAGGTCACCGCCCCAACCAGACCTCGCTAGACTCTGCAGCAGATCGTGGATGCTAGGCACGCCCTGCAGCCGCAGTGGTCCATACCTGTCCAAGGTCGTCTCCCACGGCTGTAGCACCTGCGGTAGCACAGACAGATTAGTAAGAGGGGTTCCCTCACGCACGGGGGGGGGAGACATGCCCCCACCCCGAACGGAAGGAAGACCCCAAAAACAAAATACGAGGAAGCTGAGCGGGGGGGCAGGAAAGAAGACGAAGAATCGGATACCAAGGGAGTCGCGGGAGAGCTTTCCGACGACTTCCTGGCAGACCTTCGCTTCCCTACCCCCGACACAGCAGTGAAAAGTAATATGAAAATGAAACAGAATACTGCACTTGCGATTCACTTCATAGAACTTAAAGAGGGAAAAATCAATTCCCGGTAAGAGCGGAAACTTGATCCATAATAATATGATGCTATCATAAATATATATGAAAATGAACAATACTGCACTTGCTATTTTCACTTTCACAGCAAATAAATCGTAAGGATTAATTCCCTGGGTAAGAGCGGAATTTGATCCAAAATTAAATTTTGATGCAATTAATAAATGAAAATGAAAAGAAAACTGCATTGCGAATCCACTTTCATTGCATTCTATTCATACAAAATAAGAGGCTCTTGCCGAGCGCAATCAAGCTCTCGGCAACGAACGCACAGGGCCAAAAAACATTAATGAAAAAGAGTACTTACATCTTTCAATTAACACTTTCGCCCAAAATACATGACTCGGCGTGAGTGCGCCCGCCTCGGCACCGAGACATAATTCAAGGGTTCAATTCATGAAAAGAGCGGAAATCGCCGTCTCTACGGCGATAGCTCCATGTTGATTCATAATTAAGTAATGAAATGAAAACAGTGTACTTACAGTTTCATTTTCAAGTCAAACCAAACCATTAGTAGAAAACACAATATAAACAAAGCATACGACGATGAAGATGGCAGAGAGCGATGACGAACAGTCCTTCACACCCGCGGCCGAAAGCAAAACAAAAGTGATTCTTCACCTCTCGGGCGCGCGGGCTGCGCGCACGATCGGACAAGCAGTTAACTACCGTTCTCCCCTTGTTCGAAGCTTACGACCGTCCCAGCTGCCGCTAGTTACCTTCCTATTGTTAAAGGACCGAGGGTTTTGTATTACGTATCGGAACAAACAGGTGTTTTTCAGCACCGGCGACAGAAAAATTATGAATAGAAAATGGGAATGATTCCTGATACCCGCCCCCTCCCCAGCGGCGGGGAATGGGAATGGGTACTAACCACCTGACTCCCACTGCGTGTGTCGTAAGTGTTTAAATTTCTGTCGGATTCGGGAAAAATACAGCTATATATATATCTGACAGGTAAGTTTCATGAACAAAATGAAAATACCTTTAATATATTTTCATACACATTTTAAACATAAAAGCATAAACATCTAAAAAATCGACACATCGATCACTAAATTTGCACTCTTTTTAACTCTATATTTTCGGAAGAGCGGCAGACGGCGGCATACAACAACGAACTTGAAAAAACATCGTAGTCGATAACTTGAAGGGCAGTTTCAAAAGCTGCCTTTTTATCATATTTCTGCACAGAAATAAGAATACCCTATTCGTAATACATTTCATACACATTTTAAACATAAAAGCATAAACATTTATAAAATTGACACATCGATCGCTAATTTGCACTTTTTTTAAATCTATATTTTCGGAAGAGCGGCAGGCAGCGGCTCAAAAGAAAGACCATGAAAAATAATCGTATTTGATAACGTGAAGGGCAGTTTCAAAAGCTGCCTTTGTATCATATTTCTGTGCAAAATAAAAATACCTTACATCTAATACACTTTCATACACATTTTAAACAAAAGCATGAACATTTATAAACCGACATATCCATAGCTAAATTTGCACTTATGTAACTCGATATTTTCGGCATAGAAGAGCGTCAGAGGCATATATTTTACCCTAATACCTACGTATTAACTCTCATAAAATTTGTTAATATAATTTGCATAACCTTTATGGTCTGAACGGCATTTCTACAAATGTATGAACTCATTAGACAACGGCGCTAGCGGCGCTGTTTACTGAAAATTGTGCCGTAAAAATACCTTTAAAATGCCTTATTTTTTAAATGAATATTTTTGACGACCGCCGTAAAACTGATTCGCTGTTGACCGATTGCGCCGTTAACCGTGGGCCGCCTGTAATAATAATAATAGTAATGATAATACATTTATTACAATATTTATGCATTTCTATACAGGCGGTCAGTCCCCAGTTATTGGCGGGGATTCCGTTCTCGGCGGTGCTTGATAAGTGAAAGCCGACCATTAACCGAAACTCTGTGATTTATGGCACTTATATCCGGTTAATGGTGTCGATAACTGGTTAATGGCACCTCCGTTAGGTATGTCAGGTCGCCAATACTCTATTATCGGCACCTTATGGCACTGATAACCAGAACTCGGCACAATATGGCACCATCAATCGCTAGCGCAATAAAAATGGATCACCATTAACTGAGCCCACGGATAACTGGAGACTGCTTTTAGTAGGTTATATTAAAACATGAAAGAATAGAATTCACCTATCTTTCGTCTTGTAGCGAATGAAGGTGGGGCTGTCAGACAATATTTATGCATTTCTATACAGGCGGTCAGTCCCCAGTTATTGGCGGGGATTCCGTTCTCGGCGGTGCTTGATAAGTGAAAGCCGACCATTAACCGAAACTCTGTGATTTATGGCACTTATATCCGGTTAATGGTGTCGATAACTGGTTAATGGCACCTCCGTTAGGTATGTCAGGTCGCCAATACTCTATTATCGGCACCTTATGGCACTGATAACCAGAACTCGGCACAATATGGCACCATCAATCGCTAGCGCAATAAAAATGGATCACCATTAACTGAGCCCACGGATAACTGGAGACTGCTTTTAGTAGGTTATATTAAAACATGAAAGAATAGAATTCACCTATCTTTCGTCTTGTAGCGAATGAAGGTGGGGCTGTCAGACATGTCACATTACTTGACAGGAAGTGATTGTGGGTCCAAAATTGTTGCCAATGCCTGATCAACTCATTTGTACTTTTTCCTTATGTTATCTCTCTTTCTGCCCAAGGGTAGAATGAGAAATGGATCGACAGACAAATAGGTACTTAGTTCAGCCATCTCTCTGGAAAAGTATAAATATACATATGGCATGGTGGAGGAGAAGTGTTGACCATAGAGGTTCCTTTCAATCTTTTGATATTGTAAGGAGTTATTCTCTCTCTCTCTCTCTCTCTCATATTATTCTCTGTCTGAAATAAATCATAAATCATTTCACTCTTTATGGTAAGATACGTATGATGTTGCCCAATTCAATGCTCTCTCTCTCTCTCTCTCTCTGTGTTATTGGCTGTGGCTGTATGTATATATACTTTTAATGGTAAAATGTTTAAGATGACTTTGATAAAAAATTAATACAGTAACAGATTAATAACTTGAAGTATATTTGATGTAGGATGATACATTAAGTATACATTTGGTATTTGATGACGTTCACGATAGGCAGTTATAAGCATTTTTAGAAGGGGGGGGTTCTAAGTATCTGCGGATTCTAGCTATTTGGTGTGGGGGGGGGGTATGCATCCCCCGTAAATACATGGGGTCCACTGTACTGCTACAGTTGGGTTGTTGCTCATCATCATAACTGAGTGACCTATTAACTGAGACAGGTAGTCCCTGGTTATCGGCGAAGGTTCCGTTCCTGTGGGGGTGCCGATAAGCGAAAACTACCATTAACCGAAACTCAGCGATTTATGGTGCCATAATGGCGCTTACGGTGCTGATAACCGGTTATTTGTGCCATAGGCGCCATTACGGCACCTCTGTTAGGCATGTTATGGTGCCGATAACCAGAACTTGGCCTCTTATGGCACCATAAATCGCAGATTTGATGGTATTGGACAAGCGCCATAAAACCGAATCGCTGATAACCAGAGACTGCTTGTACTGAAACACTTTCCAGGATAGCAACATTTCCTGAATTCAAGAACACGGATATGCAGATGAGGTGTGCCCTGTGACCAGGCCGCACACCCAACACAAACAAACTATCAGGTATGTCCTAGCCCTCCTGGAATGCATCTGTGAGCAACTGCATATTAGGAAGAGTTCAGACTCTTGCAGAGGCTCCCACTGCCCTATCACCAAACTAGAACATTCATGTGTTTTATTCAGTGGCATAAGATGGGAAGAAAGGTCACATGGAGCTGCCCAGTGATGCTTCAGCCACTGAGGAAGTGAGAGAAGAAGGAGATGTCCTTGCAAAACTAGCTTCTTTGGGACAACACATGGGTGAGGACAAGTTCCCAAAGCTGATCTGTTTGTTCTTAGTGGGACATGAACCAGCACTACTACCTCCCTTAGTCTGCTGAGTCTGAACATAACCAGCTACTTTTTGGTGATTTGGGTGCGAGAACCACCCTCTATCAGTTTGCCACAGCCCTTGCCTTTTGGCCAAAAAGGTGGTAAGGGGACTCTTGTCCTAGAGCAATAGCATCCCATAGAAGTCCAGGGATAATCAAGTCCACATCCCTTGTATGCAAGATAGACTACAGCAATGTGTGCTGTTTCCATCTTAACGCAGACAATGTTGGCTACAAAATCATTAATTGGTGAGTGTTGGTTGACTTGTTCTAAGCCCGTCATTGGAACTATAGAAGAAAGTTGTCCTCTGTGGTGAACTATACAGCGGAGTTTGTTCTGTTTCCAGCTATAAGAAGGTCTACAACAGAATCATTTAATGGTGAGAGTTCATAGACCAGTTCCTAGCTTCAGTCAATCACTCTGCCATAATGAGGCAACTGTAAAAAATATCCTGGACACTGGTCCTCTATGATTTCAAGCATCTTTTTCCACCATCACCTTCATCCTGACCAACAAGGCTAGAGATCTTGGGGAATCTGGGGGGAAAGAACAAACAATACTGGTGCCTGAGGGAGGGTAGGGTGGGTGGTGGTCCTTGAAAAGACTAGTGACTACCATGGCCTGAAAATATCCAGGGCTTCATCGCTGTTTCCGCTGCATTGCAAGAGCTAGACATGCATCCCTTTTCTGGTGATAGAGGAGGAATGGGATCACTCCTCTCAGAAACCCTCTTTTCCTTTCCTTTTCTTCCTAGCTGTGGCTGGGGAAGAAGGGTGAAAAAGAGTTGGGAAAATTTCCCTCCCTTTCTAGAGGAAGAGGACTGGGCTACTGGTTAGGGTTTAAAGGAGCGGATTTCCTCTGATCCCCATAAACCGAAGGCCTAGCCACACCTGAAGGTTTGGCTACAAGGGTCTTTGCCTTTGCTGAGGGTTTAAAAAACACTTAGTGGATAGTCACCCTTGGAAAGGAGTAATTCAGAGCCCCACATCGACCAGATATAAAGAATATGTGGAAATGAGAAGTTCAACAGCAAGGTGCATTTACTGCACATTGGTGCTGCTGTTCAGCAAATCTGGCTGCTGTTGGCAAGAAGAGGTGATATGGAATCAGCTGTGAATGGAATCAGCTGTGAATGTGAAAGATCTCTGTTAAAATACATCTCATGAAAAACTGGCAAACAAGGGACCAACAGCTGATGGTCCAAGTAATAACCACTATATTAAGAAACAGAAACAGACCACCACAAACCAATATCTAAAAAGAGATAAATCTGTTACAGAAGCAGACATCCACACTGGAGAACAATATTCTAGTACAGAAAGGGTAAATGACCTAAAACAGGTTGCAATGATTTCAATGTTGTTATAAATATATAAAACCTTACTTATAATACCTAACTTTTGAGCAGCATTTGCTAATACCTTCATTAGATGTTTCTCAAAAGTAAGATGTGAGTCTACCCAGATAAAAGACAAAGGCTTGTATTCTCATGGGAACAAACTATATTCTATTACATCATTAGAAATAAAATGGTGAATTAGTTCTAAAGAATTCATAAATACATATGCCTTTTAGGCACTGCCCAAATAAAATTCACAAAGAAAGTATTAATTTCTTGGTACACAACTGGAACACCACTAAGTTAACCACAAACAGAAACTACGGTACTTCTAAAAGAAAAAAAAAAGTTGACAGTATATAGTATTAAAACTAGGTATGTTTAATTCCAAATGAAATTGATCAAAAGTCTACATAAAACTATAAACAGAGTACATACTTTCCCTTTTGAGTCTTAAGAATGCCTTTTTTGGCAGGGAGGTAAGTAGGTGATGCAAAACTGTTGTTAATAAGTCCAGGTTGCAGTCTTCTGTTGTCAATGAATCGATTGCGTTTACTATTGATATCATGGGAAGTGAGGTCACCATTCATACAGCCTGGCTTTTCTAGAACTGGAGGGGCTTCGTAGCAGTTTCCTAATACCGACGGCCCATTCAACTCCTTCGGTCTTTCTACTTTATTGACTGTGCTGGTGTTGTCATTGGCCATGTGTTTAACAATACTAGCTTGAAAACACAGCAAACTTGCCAACCACTGAAAATTAAAAACGCTTATCAAGGGTTAAATTACTATTACGACATCACAAATATAATACTTCATCTGTACGAACTTACTAAGCATACAATCATGTCTTAAGAGTGAATATTTCATTGTTATTTTGGTAATGAAGTTGAGAACGCATTAAACTTTACTTCAAATCTTTCCATTAAAGTCGTAATGGAAATGCAGTGGATACTCCATATTAGCAGATTTCTCTATAGACCATATCTACCATTATTGGCAGGAAATTTGCATATTCGCTGTATTTTACTATGAGAAATATCCACAAATTACTGAATTTTTATATCAATTTCATGATTAAATGCACTTTTGTGATAAAACACTTAAAAAAACCCAGGTACTACAAGCATTTTTAGTTGGTTTTTCTTGAGTCTGAACTAACAAACTAGGAAGTTTTAAAAGTTTTTAGGGGTTCTAAGTATTCGCATATTCTAGCTATTCGTGATGGGGGGTCTGGATGCATCCCCCCCCCCCCCCCCCTGAATAAGGGAGTCAACTGTGCTTCAATTCTTGGAACACAAATGTATAACAAATGCTGAAAATTCAAAATAATTAGATATCAAGATATAGCTAACAAACAACATAAAGGGGTCTACTGCTGGTCTCGCTAGACTTCTCTACTTTGCAATGGATCCCACTTAGATCAGATGTTCAATGGCACAAGGATGTGCTTGAAACTTATACCATCAAATAATCAAAACATGCTAGCAAAGTCCTCTGAATTTTGTTGAACTTAAAATTGTGACAGGGCCACTTTACTATTCATGGTCCTACGTTTAAATCTAAAGTTTAACTTTGGTAAATACAGCTTTTTCATTTACTATAGGCAAAGCGTAACCTTCTACATCAGTAGAATTTTGAGTTAAACAATTTTTTTAATTATGGGCAAAGTGTAACCCTATACATCAGTAGAATTTTGAGTTCAACTTTTCCAAAATGGTACTGCATTTTTGCTTTTTTATTACACTTTTGCTTATTTTCATTAGTGTTGTACCTTTCATCTGTTAATCAAAAAACTGTACCTGTACTGTACAATGCAATAGCAAAATGACTAAATCCATTCACATAATTCATAATTACCTCATCTTTTTCTTCTTTTGTGGCTTTTCTTCTTTCTTCTTTTCTTCTATCTTCTATTTTTTCTTCTTTATCTATACTTTCTTTTAATACAGCTGTGCCTTCAGTCTCTTCCACAGGTTCTTCTTTAATTTCGACATGACGCCAGTCTTCCTGATTTTGCGATATCGTACAACTGGATGAGGTAACAGGGTTATTGGTACTTGCTCTAAACGAAGACATGTTGGGAGCTGTTGTTGCATTAGATGCTTCTAGCTCACCATCAATATTTGAAGGAAGCAAGTACTGAGGTGGACCATGACGTGGTAGTAACTCAGGTGGATCTAGATATTGTTGTTGGACAGACAATGGTACCTGAAATGCACAGCAATTATTCTTAACACTTGAAATTCAAACAAGAATGAGAAACAAAATTTCATTTTTATCAAATTAATTTTTGCTTAAAAACTTAATTACTCATACTAGCTGACCGACCCAGCGCTGCCTGGGATAACTCTGAATGACAACTGATTTATAAACTCTCTCTCTCTCACTTTTACCATCTTTCTCCTACCAAACACCCCCTCTACTCTCTCTTCCTCTCCCTCTCGCCCCTTTCTCTCTCCATTTCTTGTCTCTTTCCCTCTTTCTTCTAACTAATACCAACTCTCTCTCTCTCACTAATTCCATCTTTCTCCTACCTAACACCCCTTCTACTCTCTCTCTCTCTCTTCCTCTCACTCTCACACTCTCTCTCTCTCTCTCTCCAACCATTCTGCGTCTTTCCCTCTTTCTTCTCACTAATACCAACTCTCTCTTTTTCTTCTCCCAAACACCCGCTCTTCTCTGTCTGTCTGTCTCTCACCATCCCTGTCTTTTCTCTGCTTTCTTCTCTCTTAACAACCCATCTACTCTCTCACTTTCTGTCCCTCTTATTCTCTCTCTGTCAACCCTCTTCTCAAACGCCACCCTCTTTGATGTCATTGATGTTTACCCTATAGTATTCTTTTCCAAATGATCAGTCATATGTATACAAAAATTATGTATGATAAATTTGTAAAGTAACTAAGTCTATGGGCATAACCAGCCCATTTCACGGGCAGAACCAGCTCCATTTCAGGGAATCCCTTCTCACCCCCACCCCCTTTAAAGGGGGAGAAGGAGGAAACCCCCATTATAAACCATCTCACTATAACACTGCCAAGTTTCATGTCCATCGGACCAACTGTTTGACCATGATTGAATGACAGACGGACAGACGGACGGACATAACGCCCATTATAATAAGATATGACCACATCTGTAGTCTTTGAATGTCCCAAGACACTACAATCTTTTGTTTCACATAGTGATGATAAGTAGTAGCAGTGATCATATGCCACATGGAACCTCCTGTACCAAAACATCATGAGCCTCAATTTTTTGTGCAATTTGTAAAGGAGTTTGCAGGTGAACAATAAACCCACTTAAGTTCAACCTCTGGCATGCATATTCCCAGAGTGTGAATCTCACTGACCCATCTCAAAGGTGCAAACATCAGGTGAAAAATCACAATTTTTAAAAGTAAAATAACCATTTGTCAAAAATTGTATTTTTCCTAACTATACAAACCTGAGGCCCTTTAAAATAGGAATGTAACCTGCGGCAGCTGGAACCGGTTGTAAGTTTCGAACAAGGGAGTTCGGTAGTTAACTACTTGTCCGACAGTTCGCGCACCGCGCGACTGGGAGGTGAAGATCCACTTTGCTTTAGGCCCAGGAAAAAACAGAGTGAGGGGTGGCATGAGGTGGGACTATGTGTAAAGGACCTCAGGTTTGTATAGTTAGGAAAAATAGAATTTTCGACAAATTGTTATTTGTTCCGATATGAATACAAACCATCGGTCCTGTCTTAAGAACAGACTGGTGTTCGTCCAACCTTGGTTCCTCCCTGGTCGTAAGAGCAGAGGGAGGGATCCTAGCCTCTGCCCACTGATCGGGGTATGTACCGCAGGATCAATGGTCAGACCTCTGGACCCAAGTAATAAGAGGGAGGCAAGCGTACCTCTTAAAACTAGCAAGCAAGAACTTGTTCCTATTGCAAGAGGCAATATGAAGTCATGGGTTTGTCTCTTGTTGCCTTCCACTTCCTCCCCCTTTGTCGGGGGGGAAGTGATGGATAATCGCTCCTATCCCTAATGAAAGGGATAGGATGGGGCTCAATCGAGTAGCTTACCTGCATCACCTCCTGTTCCAGCGTAGTGATGACCGCGTCCCTCTGCCCACAGGTAGAGGGGGAGAAAAAGATGGGGAAGAGAAGCCAGTCACACTCTCATTCACTCATCCATTCATGCAGTCACAAAAGGATGCGATGCTGTTCTGTCCGCTCGGGTGCTGGGTAAGCTACACAACGTGTTGAGCAGCCACCACGGGTCCCAAGGAAAAAGTGTCCAAGGACCTGTGGACTATATCCCGAAGGTAGAAGGAGGCGAAGGTGGTCTGGTTGGACCAGACCCCTGCCTTCAGGACCTGCGCCACGGAAAAGTTCTTGCGGAACGCAAGGGAAGGACCAGTACCTCTGACTTCGTGGGCTCTCAGACGAAGGGTACGGATGTCGTCTCTACCATCAGCTTCGTACGCCCTCCTGATCACCTCACGCAGCCAGAAAGAAAGACTGTTCTTGGATACTTCTTTCTTGGTCACCCCGGTGCTAACGAAGAGGTGTCGACACTCAGGCCTGAGGTGCCGAGTTCTCTTCAGATAGCGCCATAGCGCCCTCACAGGACAAAGCAGCATCTTATCCGCATCATTGTCGGTGAAGTCCATTAGGGAGGGGATTGTGAAAGACTCGAACCGGTCGTCAGGGACGGAAGGATTCACAGATCCCCATCCCCTGGAATGCTTGACGTTGAAGGAAAGACCATGCAGTTCCCCTACTCTCTTCGCCGATGCCAGGGCCAGCAAGAAGAGGGTCTTGAGGGTCAGATCCCTGTCTGATGACTCTCGGAGTGGCTCGAAGGGACTTCGAGTCAGACTCCTAAGGACGAGAGTCATGTCCCAACCCGGGGGCCTGAGTTCCCTGGGTGGGCAAGACCTCTCAAAGCTCCTCATAAGCAGGGAGATCTCGAACGAATTCGAGATATCCACTCCCCTCAGTTTCAGGACTAGGGCCAGGGCGGCTCTGTATCCTTTGACTGTGGGGACGGAGAGGAGCTTGTCTCGGCGAAGAAACACGAGGAAATCCGCTACCTGCTGAAGAGTGGCTCTGAGAGGAGATAGACCTATGACAGGAGATAGACCGGGTCTATCTCCTCTGAGAGGAGATAGACCCGGTCTATGACACCAACCACAAAAGACGGCCCACTTTCCCTGGTACACAGCTGCAGAGGACTGTCTGATGTACCCAGCCATCTCTGTTGCTGCTCGGCGAGAAAAGCTTCTCGCTCGCAAGAGATGGTGGATAACAGCCAGCCGTGAAGATGTAGGGACTGGACTGACTGGTGATACCGTTCCACGTGTGGCTGGACGAGAAGGTTGTGTCAAGGGGGAATCTCTCTCCGTGCTTCCGCAAGCAGAGCCAGCAGGTCCGGGTACCAGGATCATCCAGAGATTCGGGGTGACTAGCACTCGGCTGATCACCTTGTGAATCAGGCAGAATGGGGGAAAGGCGTACACGAAGAGGTTGTCCCACGGGTGTTGAAGAGCGTCCTCTGCTGCTGCCCATGGGTCCAGCACGGCCAAGAAGAAAACCTGAAGTTTTCTGTTGTGCCAGGTGGAGAACAGATCGACTACTGGACGCCCCCACAGGTTGAAGAGCCTTTCCGCCACGTCTGGGTGTAGGGACCATTCGGTCCCTATCACCTGATCCCGACGGCTGAGCTTGTCTGCTACTACATTCCTCTTGCCTGGAATGTAGCGGGCTGTGCCCACTCGTGCACCTGCAACGTCAACTGGTGCAACGGGAGGGACACTAGGCCCCCCTGTTTGTTGACGAATGCCACTACTGTGGTGTTGTCGCACATCAACACCACCGAGTGTCCCACCAAGCGGTCCTGGAACTCTTGGAGAGCAAGGAACACTGCTTTAAGCTCCAGGACGTTGATGTGAAGGTGCTTGTCGTGACAATCCCACACTCCTGCAGCCAGCAACTCCTCCAGGTGGGTGTGCGCCCCAGCCCTTGGTTGCCGAAAACAGCAACATCTCGGGGGGGGGGGGGGGGGGGGGTGGGTGGGGGGGGAAGAGAGGAGGAGGAGGAGGAGGAGGAGGAGGTAGGAGGAGGAGGAGGAGGAGGAGGAAGAGCAAAGAGGCACTCCTCTTAAGAGGTTCCTGTCGTCCAGCCACCAGGCTAGGTCCTCCCTCACCTCCTCCGTGAGGGACACGGGGAAGTAAGGTGGGTCTCTTGCCTGTGACCAACTCTCCTTTAGTCTCTATTGGAGAGACCGCAGGTGAAGACGCCCGTGAGGGACTACTTTCTTGAGTAACGACAGGTGGCCGATCACGACTTGCCACTGCTGAGCTGACTGTTCTTGCAGACAGGAACTGGTAGGCTGCCTCCCTGAATCTGCTGATCCGCGAGTCTGCGGGGAAGACTCGCCCTGCTACCGTATCGATCAGCATACCCAGGTACTTCATCCACTGCTTGGCTCGAGATCGGACTTCTCAAAGTTCACCACGGTCCCCAGATTGCGGCAGAACTCGAGAAGTCTATCCCTGTCCTGTAGCAACTGCGAGCGGGAGCTCGCCAGGACCAACCAGTCGTCGAGATACCTCAGAAGACGTTTCCCTAACGAGTGGGCCCAAGCAGACGCCAGAGTGAACACTCGCGTGAACACCTGTGGGGCGGTTGGGAGACCGAAGCAAAGTGACCTGAATTGGTACACCGTCCCATCGAGGATGAAGCGGAGGTACTTCCTGGAGGATTGATTGACGGGTATCTGGAAATACAGGTCCTTCAAGAAAACCGAAATCATGAAGTCGTTCTCCCTGATGGAGTCGAGCACGGAACGTGCCGTCTCCATCGTGAACCGAGACTGGCGAACGAATCGGTTCAGGGGAGAGAGATCTATCACCGGGCGCCAGCCCCCCGAAGACTTCTCCACCAGGAAAAGACGGCTGTAGAAGCCCGGTGAACGATCCCTGACGACCTCCACAGCTCCCTTGCTCTGCATGGCTTGAACTTTCTGCCGAAGGGCTACATCCTTTGAAGTTCCAGGTATGTAGGTCTGAAGGTGGACCAGGTTGGAGGTGAGGGGTTTCCGAGACTCGAAGGGTAGTAGATACCCCTCCAGAAGGACGTCTAATATCCAGGTCTTCGCTCCGTAGCGCTGCCATGTTGCCCAATGGCTCACCAGGCACCCCCCACTTCCGGCAGCAGGTGAGGGGGAACGCCGTCCCTAGCGTTTCCCGCCTCTCTTCGACTTCTTTCCCTCCCAAAAGAACGGAAGACCCCAAGTACAATTGGATGTCGGGGTATCCCGCCCCCTTCTCTCCGCTCGATGGATCGGGCGAAGAGAAGGAACGAGAAACAACCCCCCCAAGGGGAAGGAGCCATACGCGAGAGCTGGGATGGTGGCAGGAAGGAAGACGACATGTCTGTGACCAAGGGCGTCACCGGAGAACCCTCCGAGAGACTCCCTGGCAGGCTTACGTCGCTTCCTCCTACCCTCATAGAACACCCACTGCTCTTCCGACCAATTATTACACACAACACAGGGCTAGGCCCGAGAGCATTCGCGCCCTCGGCACCGAGCACATAATTCATGGGGATCAACCTCTAAAAAAAAGCGGAAGGCCCCACACTTACGGCCCTCCACACCAGGGCAAACTCTTGCTGATGGGGGGGTGCGAGGACTGTCTACAGCTCACAAGAATGCATAATAATGAAATAATAATAAAATACAAAGCACATGTACTTACAGTATTTTATCAAACACACAAAAGCAAACCAAGTTTGAAGATCTATCAAGATACAAAGCGTAAGACAAAAGCGGGCAGAGAGCGAACAACACGTCTGTCTCCGTCGGCGGCCGAAAGCAAAGTTGGTTCTTCACCTCCCAGTCGCGTGTGCGCGCACTGTCGGACAAGCAGTTAACTACCGAACTCCCTTGTTCGAAGCTTACGACCGTTCCAGCTGCCGCTAGTTACCTTCCTATTGTAAAGGACCGATGGTTTGTATTCGTATCGGAAGAAATGTCAAGTAATGTGATAGGGGAGGGGAGCAGTGCCATATAATGGTCTATGATTTTAATGGTTTTTATGTAATTTTAAGGGTACATGTATGTAATAAGTTTATTATTAATATTTTCCAATAATAATAATACTATAACTGTAATTACAAAATTCATATGTGAGTATTTCAAATATAATAATCTTTCCATCTCACTTTTAAATACTATAAGGACAATCTCTCTCTCTCTCTCTCTCTCCACAAGATACAGATGTCATAGTGGTAACTCTCTCTCTCTTCTCTCTCTCTCTCTCTCTCTCTCTCTCTCTCTCTCTCTCTCTCTCTTGATTGCAAGTGTTAGAAGTACATATGTAGGTACGTATATACCTTTAAAGGTACTAATGTTTAAGATTACTTTGAAATTATATTAACCCTTAAACGCCGAAGCGGTGAAAAAAAAAAATGTCTCCCGTGTGCCGGAGACGTTTCAGAGTGAGCGCGGAAGCGGAAAAAATATTTTTTTCAAAAAATCACAGCACGCTTAGTTTTTAAGATTAAGAGTTCATTTTTGGCTCCTTTTTTTATCATTGCCTGAAGTTTAGTATGCAACCATCAGAAAGGAAAAAAATTATCATTATCATATATAAATAATGCGATATATGATAGCGCAAAAACGAAATTTCATATATAATTGTATTTAAATCGCGCTGTGCGCTAAACAGTTAAAGATAACAAGTTACTTTTTTTTTGTTTTGTAATGTACACTAAATTGCGATCATTTTGGTATATAACACATTGTAAAACGATAAAAGCAACACAGAGAAAATATTATCACAAAATAATGCATGAATTCGTAACGCACGGACGTAAACAAATATTTTTTTTTTCAAAATTCACCATAAATCTAAATATTGTCCTAGAGACTTCCAATTTCTTTCAAAATGAAGACAAATGATTGAATATTACTATACTGTAAGAATATTAGCTTACAAATGCAGTTTTTGACCATATCTGACGAGTTAAAGTTGACCAAATGTCAAATTTTTTTATATATATATTTATTTATATGCAATTATTTCGGAAATAAGAAAATCTACAACTTTCAAATATTTTTCGTTTTATTCTACATGAAATTGCGCACATTTTCATATATAAAACTCTATGAAATGCCTAATATGAAACGGAGCAAATATTCCGAGAATGGGACTTACGCATTTCGGAGATTTGTGGTGGAGAATCCGCGCGCGGAGGGAAGGAAAGTTTTTTTTTTTAATTCACCATAAATTTAAATATTGTGCTAGAGACTTCGAATTTGTTTCACGATGAAGATAAATGACTGAATATTACTAGACTAAGAGTTTTATCTTACAATTGCGTTTTTCGACCATTTCGGTAGAGTCAAATTTGACCGAACGTGGTTTTTTTTCTATTTATCGTGATTTATATGCAAATATTTCGAAAATGAGAAAAGCTACAACCTTCAACTATTTTTTGTTGTATTATACATGAAATTGCGCACATTTTCATATATAAAACTTTATGTAACGGCTAATTTAAAATGGTGCAATCATTACCACAATCGCACGTATGATTTTTTCGGAAGAGTTACCGCGCGGACGTAAAGAAAATGTATTTTTTTTTATAAATTCACCATAAACCCAAATATTGTGCTAGAGATTTCCAATTTGTTGCAAAATGAAGGTAAATGCTTGAATATTACTAGAATATAAGCGTTTTAGCTTACAATTGCGTTTTTTGACCATTTCGGTAGAGTCAAAGTTGACCGAAGGTTGAAAATTTGTCACTTATCATTTTTTATATGAAAATATTTCAAAATTGATAAAAGCTACAACCATGGGTTGTTTTTAGTTGTATTGTGCGTGAAATTGCGCACATTTTCATATATATAACTTTATGTAACGGCTAATTTAAAATGGTGCAAACATTACCACAATCGCATGTAGGATTTTTTTCGGAAGAGTTACCGCGCGGACGGCAGGAAAAAGTTTTTTCATAAATTCACCATAAATCGAAATATTGTGCTAGAGACTTCCAATTAGTTTCAAAATTAAGGTAAATGATTGAATATTACTAAAACATAAGAGTTTTAGCTTACAATTGCGTTTTTCGACCATTTCGGTAGCGTCAAAGTTGACCGAAGGTTGAAATTTTGGCACTTATTGTTATTTATATGAAAATATCTCAAAACTGATAAAAGCTACAATCATGAGTATTTTTTTGTTGTATTTTACATAAAAATGCACACATTTTCATATATAATACTCCATGTAACGGCTAATTTAAAATGGTAAAAAAATTATGTCAAAGTGATGAAATAATTTCCGAGATGTGTCACAGATACTTTTTAGTGCGGCAAGAAAGAAATTCGCGCTTGCGCGCCTGCGTAACGATTGTAAACAAAACAACACTTTGATCCGTGAACTCCCAGCATCCCCCAAGGCGCGTGATTCAAGAGTTTTCGGCTGGTAGGCCTAAAAGTATTTTTCCGCGAATTTTTAAAAAAACTTTTGTATGTCGACGTAAAATACGTCCAGTCGGCACCCGAGAGACAAAAAATGTCGACGTAAAATACGTCCAGTCGGCGTTTAAGGGTTAATATAATCTCTAAGATTAATACAGTAATACGATAATAATTTAAGGTAAATGTGTAGGATGTTACATAAGGTATACATCTGGTGTTTCTATTTCTTCCTTCTTTTATCTCTCTGTCTCTCTCTCTCACCTAAAAATTGATGGACAGACAAGTAGACACTTGTTTAGCCTCTCTTTCTCTCTTCTCTGGAAAAGATATATGTATCTATGGGAGGGGAAGAAGTGTTGCCTACAGAAGTTCATTTCAATCTTCCGATATCGTAAGGAGTTTTGTTATTGGCTGTTTATATTTTTCTAATGGTAAAATGTTTCAGATAACTTTGAAATGATATTAATAATACCAATTCAATGGTATATTTAATGTAGGATGGTATTTTAAGTATACATTTGGTATTTGAACTTTCAAGATAGGCAGATATAAGCATTTTTAGAGGGGAGTTCTAACTACTCGTGGGGGTGTCTGATATCCATTCCCCGTGAATACGGGGGGGGAACACTAGAGAGAATAGGTGAGGAAGATTGGACACCCTCACTCGCCTTGCTAGCAGAACTAGCAGGAGAAGCGAGTTGCGGGCAGCCATCAACCTGCAGTGATAACCTTGACGTTGAGTCTAGGAGAGCGTACTCACCATGGAGGGTTACAAAATTCTCGCACGGCAGAAGAAATGCTCGCCGTCACAGAGACTGTTCAGTCATGTGAACGTGATCATGGCCTGGGTGGAGTTGATCATGCAACTGACTGGCGAGAGCTAAAACCGTCCTTCCAATGCATCTCAGTCCCCTTCAAGGTTAAAACCTCTTGGGAGGACAGAACGGGAAACCTCCTACTGGTCTCAGCTCGTGTATGGTCTCACCATCACATCAACCCTGGGAACCGAGCGGTCACTGTGAGTGATTGCTGGCAAGGTGTGAGTCACCTGAGTGACTCACCCCTTTCTTTCGTTCTGTGCCTGAGTCATGATTCTGGATGCACGCAAACCTGCAGATTTGCATGCAATAGGGGAAGCTTGCGCAGGAGTGATTGACATGGAACTAGTCTTAGAGGCAGAACCTTTAGGACTAGCAGCAGAAGTGCAAACCTGAAAACTGAAGTTTGCACCTCTACAGCTCCCAACACGCTAGACCCTGGGGACAGCGTGATGGTTCCTCTTCCCGAAGGAACAGGAGAGCCAACGGAAGACCCAACTGCCACCTCAGTTTGAGGAGGCAGATCTTTAGAAGTCCATGATGAAACTTCTTAGGGCGGGAGGAAGTTGAAGATGATGATGACGATGACAAAGACAAAGAGGACAATGATGTTACTTAGCAAGCTTTCTTTCTCCTTGACTTCTTCTTTGCCAACTTCCGCAAGATTTCTTCAATGGGGCAAAGCACACTCGCCAGCAGAAGTGGTTAATAATCATAGGGCAGCTGCGTAGACGCTGTCCAGTGACGAAACTCCAGGATAACAGTGCCAAATTAATATGATTTTCAACAGGGGAACGGTAACACACTTGAGAGCCAATGTCGCAGCATACTAACAAGTCACAGGTACAATTCCATTGTTAGGATAGCCAATACAAATAGATATTCAACCATCTACTGCTGTAATCTGTTATCGGTCAATGTTAGCCTATACAGTAATACCCCAAACTTATGCAAGGTTAGGTTCCAGACCCCCTCGCGCAAGGGGAAGTTTCGCGTAAGTTTGGCACAGTTTCTGAAATAGCTAATAGATGCTTACTTCTAGAGTTTGAACACTAAAGATGACCCTAATCATGCTCCCTAAGTATTAGGCTAACTTTTAGATGAAATTAAAATTAGTGTAATTTGATTTTAAAGTTAGTTTAACACATTCCCCTTAAAAAAGGAATAACTGGTTGGCATAAAAATAGTTACAGTAATTACTATGTACATACATATCCATTTTCGTACGTTTACTAACATTACTAATTCATGGGATGCCATTTTCTTTTTCTATCAAGAGTAAAAGTTCTCTTTGCATCACTAGGTAAATTTCATAAGTCAGTCATAACAAAGTCACACAATCAAATAAAAGAAGACATGTATGTACATAAGTAATGTTTACAGAAGGTGAAGGTAAAATGAAATCAATTTAAAATCATGAACTAGTGTGAAAGCTAACTACAAATGAGAGAGAGAGAGAGAGAGAGAGAGAGAGAGAGAGAGAGAGAGAAGAGAGAGAGAGAGCGAGACGAGAGATGGTGAAAAGAGAAGAGGAGAGAGAGAGAGAGAGAGAGAGAGAAATACATATGTCATGTAGGTAAAACTCTGGAGGGGTATCATCTTTAAAAAGTGCAAATGGGATCACATCTTCTGGAAGTACATCTACTGTATGTGCTGTAATTACGTAACATAGTACATACAGATTGTACCAGCACTTTTTTCCGAGGTTAAGAAAGTAATTTTCATAGAACGAAAACTTTGATGTTTTACTAGTTGATCATGAAGTTCTTATATAGTGACTAACACTGAAATTCCTACTGCCTTTATATTATTTTCAAAAATATAAATAGCAAACACAAAATCTCTGTGCTGATTTTACACTTAAAAGCATGAAAACTTATACTAATTGTAGTATATTAGTACGTACTTCAGAAATTAAACAAAGTTTCTGAAGGGATATCATCTTTGAAAAGTGCAGTAACTTTGTGAGTGGGTTTCACATCTTATAAAAGTACATATATGCACTAATTGCATATTTATGCATGTACAAAAACAAAAATAATATATTTTTAATAAATATTTTATACAGAAAACAAAATTTAAAAATTTGCATAATAAATTAAAAATGAAACACTTTTGCAGGGTTTTGCAGTGCTTCTGGAAGGTTTGCAAATGATCGCGCTATGGTGAAGAACTCGTGTATGATTATTAGTTAGGTTCCAATGAAAAGTTTGCGCGATTGTGAATTCGCACAAATTGAATAATGTAAGTTCGGAGTATTACTGCAAAAGAAAGAAAATATGACTAAAAATGAAGACTAGTCCTCGCGCATCCAAGGGTACTGCTCTCTAAAATGAGAGAAGATCCCTAAAACATCAAAACCAAACACTGCCCCGGCCCCCGCTCTTCGACCAATAAACTAGAGAAAAAACAAAGAGCAAACTACTGAATTCCCTCTCAGTAATCCCTCAAAGCGTAAGCGTAAATGTCAAATAAATATAATGTCCTGCCCTGACATTGAAGGGCGAAAATAAGAGGCAGTGGTGTAAATAAACCCTTGCTGCTGACCCTTAACACATAAAGGGGAAAGGTGACTCACAAGGCTTATCACAAGCAGGTTTGTATATTAATTAATGCCAATAAATCAAACAAAGTAATTCAAAATATTAAAAACAAAAATGATAGATCACACCAGGAAATCATGAGTAACGGCTAGTTAGGATGAGCTCACACACATATGTCTTCAATGGAAGATGGCCAAAAGCAAAGTGGAGTGTTTACATCCAGGGAGGTGGGTCTACCCACCTATCAGACGACAGTTACTGTCTAACCCACCTTGTTCAAGAAGTTAACGGCCATGTTCCAGCTTCACCTTAAAAGTAATTCCTAATGCAAAGGACCAAGGGTTTGTATATCGTGTAGGAACAAACTGTCTTCCATGTGTGATCACACAGCAGTTTCTTGCAATATCTCATATGGAGGGCTGGTAAAACTCCTGTTTGTGATAATTAGGTGACCTTTCCAAAGTTGGAAACCAGCTAAAATATAATCAAAGACTGAAAAGCAAGGAATCTGTGGCATTTGGCAACTTGTGTTTACCAGGTGGAAGCTGGTCACCAACCAGGCTTGGAACCTTGTGACGCATCAGTCTTTTTTCCACCCGAGGATCTGAGAGGGGCAGCTAGAGATGGACAGTTAATGTTACGACCTTAGGTTTGTTAGCTATGAAAAATACAAGTTGATTAAAAATTTGTCATATTTTAACAATAGTATAGACTTATACTTGGAGGGAGGTACAAGTACCCTGAACCAGCTGGGGGTTCAGCCCACCTGACCACCCTTCCTAAAAGATAGAGTTCTAAAGAAGGGGGTCTGAGCCCGTGAGAGAATAGATAAGTGAGTATCGAAAAACTCAGCCTGCTGGTATTAACACAATGGAACATATCCAGATTCATTGCATTTGTGAAAGGTAAAGAGAACTCTGACTGTTCAAGCAACAAACCATAGGCCACAGGGTTTCAAGTGAAAAAGGAATAAGACTGACTCAGATTACTTTAAAAAAATGAAAAAGTAAAATGACTAAGAATCAAGTTTGAATAATTAGTGAAATAAAAGTAAAGGTAACAATGAGTAGTGGAGATCTGTTTAGGGAATCCTATTCATATGTTAAGAACTCTGCAAATACAAAAGTGTGGCAAGTACATGACGCACTATGTGGTACATGTGTTGTGCTACTACAATCTGCCATCATATAAATTGAAACATTATTCATACATGCAGCTTACATTATGATGACATGCACAACAAAAAGCATGAAATAAGCAGGCACTTCAATCTGAAAAATTTGTACTTTTTTAAGACCGAAGTATAAAAACTATTCTTACTTACTCGTATTCTAGACCTGAGTGCACGTTTAACTTTAAAACGAAAAGGTGGATTTTGTCGATGGCACCTCTGTAGAAAACTTAGCCGCACTGTATCTTGGTCAACGGGAGCACTAAATTTATCCCACAACTTCACTCTTTCACTCAAGCTATGGGATGTCAACAAGGCAGAATCCTAAAAAATATGAAAAGGAAATTAAATTACTTAACAAGGCCAGAATTTTGGAAGTGAAGCTATCATATTTCACTTTTCAAAATTCATTACAACTTAATTTTGTACCTAAGAAAACAAACAAAAAAGTTAAGATTTGGTCCTTCCTACACAACAAAGACTTTATCTAATGACATCAACTCAAGAAATGGTAAGTTTCTAAAAAGAAAAATAATTCTTTCAAACAAACCAATTTCCATTTCTATAATTAGCTCCTAGCCCCTTCAAATACTAACAAACTGCCCAAACTTATCACTTCTCAACAATAAAAACAGCAGTTGATAATTCTGTGATTTTTCTGTCTATTTCTCTTGCCTAACTATATTAGCTCCAAAAAATTTAAGGGGCTGAGAGGTAGGAACCCATTATAAGTAATGGGTTTGTATGAAAACATTCTTTGTTTGTTCCCTACAAACCCTGTAAAATTTTTTAGCAGGTAGACCAAGTGTTGAATTTGCTAGCCAGTGTACCCTACAAGGTGAGGATTCTAGATTATGTTACTAGGCTATGCCAAGTATTCTGTGCTCCCCTTCTCAGTTAACAAAGTTGTAAATCTCAATATATTTAGAAATTTTGTCATTGAAACTTATAATTCCATGGTTTTCCATTATATGTAGACAATTCTAGTTGACAGGGTATATGTAGACAATTCTAGTTGACAGGGTAAAGGGAAAATATTTTAGCATAACTCTCAGTTACTAAATGACACCCCAGAATTCCAGTACTTTGTGCTAACCTGAGAACACCAGATAGCCAAGTGTCCCTTTTAACTATGTAATACTGTAATTTAGAAACAATTTAAATGAACTGTGTACTATAGAAAGTTTCTGATTCATATTCTGTATCAAAGGGCTTTTTGGGTGGTAGAAGGGAAAATGCCTTCAGGCAGGTCTATTTTTGTTTGTTTGTTTGCATGGTGTTTTTAAGTTCCATGGAACCAATGGTTATTACTCAAACAGGACCAATGGCTTTAAATGACTTCTGAACCACATCGAGAGTGAACTTCTATCACCAGAAATACACCTCTCTCACCCCTCAGTGGAATGCCCGAGAATCGAACTTGTGGCCATCAAGGTGGCAGGCCAAGACCATACCGATCACACCACTGAGGTGCTGGTAGGTCTACTTTTAACAGGTATTACTCCCCCTCTAAGTGATGTCTTGCCCTAATCAGAAAAATTCTCAGGACATTTTTACGGCGATATACAGTAGAAAATAGTGTTCTGTATTGGTCAGCCTCATCAGGTTAATTAAAATCTCAACAAATATTGAATTAAAAGAAGATAATGTTAGCATAAGATAACTGATATTTTAGAATATACTGCCAATCAATAGACTGGTATTTCAAATTGATCTGTTAAACAGTCTAATACCCTACGGAAAGAAATAAGATTTTTACGGACAGCCATTAAGCTTTTCCTAACTGATTGTAAGGAATTATTTTAATA
Source organism: Macrobrachium nipponense (assembly GCF_015104395.2). Lineage (NCBI taxonomy): Eukaryota > Metazoa > Arthropoda > Malacostraca > Decapoda > Palaemonidae > Macrobrachium > Macrobrachium nipponense. The sequence continues at coordinate 30,186,154 of NC_061088.1, read as the reverse complement.
TAATAATACTGCTTAATGAATACTACTGCTGTTTTTGCTGCGAATCTTTTGAATAGCTGGCTAACATCCCATATTTTCTAATGTTTTTAATCTTTTATCACTACAGGGCTGTTATTAAGTAACTGCCTAATATTAGTTTGACTGTCTTGAAAAGATGTCCTTCTTTTTATGCATGGTCCTTTCAAGCACATGCAGTCTAGTTTAGAAGCTTGTTAGTTTCAAATATTGATTCTCTAATATTGGCCTCATTACCAGCTACCACTCACAATATACTGTTTATGTCTAGTACACACAATTATCTGTACTTCAAAATGAAAAATGGCTAGTAAATTTTTCCCTTTAATTGCCTTTCCTCAACAGACATTCCTGTGGTTATAGAAAATGGATTTAATAGGGAATATACCGTTTATACTTAGTTAAGGCAATGCAATGTACCAATTTAATCTAAGTTTATTACCAAGAAATGTTGCGGATGATTTGGACACATCCACTTCCCCATTGGAGGTGTTGTTAAAGGTGGATCCAAACAGTCAAGGTGGAAGAAGAGTGGGCAATAATCACACGGCACCAAGGGACCTGTACGGCAACTCCTGAGAAAGAGAGTTTTTTTATCTGAGTTAGACCCATGTAAAAGTGGAAAATATTTTCACACATTAGTTTATCATATAAGAACTTTGTGACATCACATCTAAAGGCTGTCACTACAAAATAATTACACTGCAAAAACCAATATTAGTACAGTTCACAAATTATATGATTGCTAGAAAAGAAAATTATTTTCCCACATACTAAACAACACTGAATATGATTCCTGACGGATAGCAAGCATACACAGTAACCTTAAATAAAATGAAATTGCATACTCATACTTAACCATAAGTGAGTGTATAGTATATAAATCCATTAAATAATATTAATGACTTTAAAAAAGTCAAGGAAAACACTTAAGTTGTAAACAGCAACACTTGAAATACAGCAACTACTGAAAGTGCTGACAATTTATTCTCACACTTAAGCACAAACATCTTCAATCCTGTATTGTACATTAACACTTTGGGAGTCAAAGATACATGCCTTACAAAAAATCTGTCCTGTTGGCTTTCTTTCTAGTATATTCTTGTTGCTTTTTCTTTTACTGTATTCTACTCTGCACTGCTGTCCATTTCCTTCAAGCTCTAAATGCTGGACAAGTGTGACTACACATGTCCTAACTAACATGAGTTCCAATAAAATTTGGTCCTATAAGCAACTAGCAATTATTTCAGTGCATAACTTCCTTTAGAAATTATCTCAACTGAAGTATGAAAAATTATATTGTTTACAATAAAGCAATTACCTTTGCCTAAATTTTCCTTTAGGCAAGCTTACAAGTTTAAAGCTCTTATCTTAAATATATGGAAAAAAAAATATAAGTTAATCTGTTCATTAGAGGGAAAAAAATAGGTTTTGGAAGCTTCCGTCTATGACAAAATGAGAAAAAGAAACTGGAAGTTAACCAGTAGCTAGCCTTGGACATCCAACAGTGAGCTCAACTGTTCCAACCACATTCCTCCATTATTTTTTGTTTGTCTGGGTCTCAACAGCTCACTCTTAAGTTCCCAGATACTATTTGGAATTTTGTTCTGGATTCACTTGAGAACTGCTATCATTGTTTTTTACTTTTTTATTCTCATCTGTGTTCCTGCTATTAGTGAAGTAGTTAGAAACTTAACTCGAAACAGCGCTACTGCTAAAAATTGTTGGGAGAATGATCACATCATGGATTGGGGGGAGCTAAAACAATATATATAGTAGTAGTCAAGCAGGTCATAGCAGAGTAATGGAGGGTGCTTTGATAAATACTTGGAAAACAGACACAGGAAGATGGACATGCAAACAGACTAGTCTGTCATTCCATAAATTTAGATTTAACGCAGTTTCTCGAGGCCACTATTACTGCATCTCTCTTGTCTTTCCCTATATAGGTTGTTGGAGTGGCAGCTGTCCCAAAATTAACAGACACCAAGGCTGAAAGCTGTTCACCACCTACTAATCACCTGGTCACCAATAATGAGCAACATACGCACAAGAGGCGCCAGTTAAGATCACAACGTCTGGCACACAGATATGGGGGAAAGTCATACATGACTGTCACTCCAAAAGATTATTCAATGTTTTTGCACACGGTTACAAAATTTTATCAGTTTTTATTTTTTAAACAATATGCATATACGTATTTATTTAGTTGGCAGCAAAGGACTGTGTTAATATAGCCATACTCATCCCCGGTTATCGGTGAGGGTTCCGTTCCTAGGGGTGCCGATAAGCAAAAACCGCCATTGACTGAAACTTGACGATTTAAGGAGCCATAATGGCGCTTGTGCTGCCAACAACCAGTTATTGGCACCACAAGCACCATTGTGGCACCTCTGTTAGGTATGTTATCGCACCATAACTCTTTATTAATGATGCCATAAATATCTGATAACCGGGGACTGTCTGTATACATAAATTTTACCTACAAAATACATTAATTTCTATGAAGCTTTAACAATTGGTAAAATTTCCTTAGTTGTGAGATTTATGATAAAAGTTTTTATACTATTTACATTGAATTTTCCTTGTTTCTGAAATAATACTTTTTGGAACATTGACAAATACAGCGAATAGTTGTACATATAACTGAATTTACTTAAAATTTTGAAATTTTGCTATACTGTCCTGTACTTACTTGTTACACTGAAAACACAATTTGGCAGGTAAGGGTACTAAACCATTGTCTAGTTCATGAGACTTCTTCCTTTGAGAACCTTTTCTCGTACCGTTTGTCTTACCAGCTGGATCTGCAATAAAAAACAATTACATTAATTAAAAATTCTAATCTCAATTTGTTAACCTTAATTTTCTCAAGCCACCCACATACACTTTTGAGTTTCGTGATCCGAACTTTTTTTTTTATAAAATCACATCTTTATCAGTATTGAAAATATGTTCATATTCTTCCCTCAAAAATTTTGTTAGACAATTAATATTCCTGTGATGAGACAGTATAACATAATTATCAGTTCATAGCATCAATGGAAAATCGCCCCCACAGATCATTGATCCACTTCTGCCATCGGGGCTTTGAGGATAGAAGCTGAGAAGCAATATCCAGGTGCTTTAATACTCTAAGACATCATACCCCTGGAAACCTTACACAATAGAGTAATTATTTGCATTTTTGAGCATTGATTCATTTCTAAGCACACTCCTGCATCATACCATCAGAAAATATTTGTGCATTCTTCTTTAGGACCTCATAAATTAACAAGAGAGCAAGTATATTTGTGTTTGTTCTAGTGACATCACTCGACCAGCCAACACTCACTTTTGTTTTTAAAAAAACCACACACCATCCCATCAAAACAAAAGATGGCCACCTTAACATCGCTTGCACTGTCATTATTCACTTACAAATTTTTATTATTTGTACAAGCTTTTGATATTACTACTGTCAGGAAATCATTCTCCAATTACTTAAAACTTTTAGCAATTACTTTCAATTTAGTGACAAGTACACACCTTTATTATTATTCTTATCTTTTTGAGTGTAGTCAATTGCATCAGTTGAAAAGAATCGCCAATATTATTATGCTACTCGTTTGAGAGAGAGAGAGTTTAGTATTCTTAAATGTACGCTATTATTTTACCTAATTTTATAGGGAGCAAGTTTTGTTAAATGACAAATGCAACCTATTGATTTATATAAAAGTTAGAAAAAAAAAGCAGAGCCCCAAGGTTATGTATTAAATAAAATCTCTGGGAGAGCCCCTATTATCAGGATACGTATACCCTTTTCTTTTGGTTATCTTTTATTTTACTCTACGCGTAGTGCTGTCACACCTTTACCCAATCGTGTCAACATTACTTGTGTAAATTTCACAAGCTATTCCTTAAGGGCTTTTAGGATACTGAGCGGATGCTCAAGCCGTTTCTTAAAAGAAAAGAAATGCAATCCAAATCAATAAACCTCTGCATCACAGAACAAACCTGGGCGTGACTTACATTAACTGCAGTTGGGCGAACTGTACCACACCGTGGGTAAAAATTCACAAGACTTGCACATGAACCTAGAACGTGTGTTGACAAACACCGCTCAGGCCAAGGTGACTGTGGACACAGATCTTGCAGCCCCACCACAACTTCCTCCCTCATAGCGAAAGGGAGTCTGCAATCACAACTCCCTCCCTCACAGCAAAAGGTAGTCCACTACCTTTTGGTTCTTAGGAACTAGCCACCCACAAGTACTGACCAAGGGATTTCCCCTTCACCAATCTGGTGCATTGCCAAATGAGTAACCCACCTGAATTATCTTACCTTGCCCTACTACTCATTGCGTGTGCTCTGCTACGTGCAAAGTGCTATTTCCTTTCGTACAATTTACCTTATGGTTAACTAGTGCTGTTCTTCGGTACCTGCAGGCACACCAGCGCCACCTAAAATGTCCCATATTTTACACAACTGCACCTTTGCCATCAGACACTGAGTGCCCATAATTAATATGTCCCCAAATAATAGCACGAGTCACTATGGTGTGCATGAATCCTAAAAAGGTTTTGCTCACCAAGGACCACTCCATTTAGTGTAACCATTTAATGGCACATCAGCCACAATGCCACCTTTTAACAGGTGCATTCCAGCCTAAGTGTCACCCTCGCAAGGGACACTTCCATAGCGTGCTTCCCCTGCCACTCCACCCCACCAAGAGCACGTCCATCACTTGCTTGGCTCATTTCCTAGCTCTTTTCAATGCATCTTAACCCTCCAGCAACATGTTGCTGGAAATTTACAAAACCTCGATGGATATGCGTAAGGATGCGGGGCTAACAGGAGCGCAGGTAACCCAGAGTACAGATAAAGGTTGATGCCACACTGGAATTAGAAAAGGAAAGAGAAGAACAACAGAAATACGGAATGGTAAAGGAAAAAAAGCAAGGAGAGAAGAATAAATGCAGTATGAAATGGTAAAGAAAGAAAGAGAAAGGAAAGAAAGAAAGGAGCAAAGGAAGGAGAGAAACGAGCAACAACAACACAAATAAGCCTTGAAGGAAAAGAAACTTGAGCTGGAGAAAGCTTGACAAGACAATACATACCTCGGCTCTAGCCCAACGGCCAGCTGCTAAACCCAACACCATCCACACCCAATATATCCAGCATTAACTCGTTCATGCCAACATGGACTGATGACAAGCCAGAGGTAAGGCTGGAAGAGGTAGAAGTGCTTTTCTCTAACTACAATATCGCAGACACATAAAGGGTCTTGCTTCTGGCATATGACTGGCCACCCTCCGCACATTGAATAACAGTGCCAAGGGAAACATGGATGAAATTCGTCGGTCCATAACCAAGGCCTACAAGATTATGCTGGAGAAATGGAGACAATGGTGGAGGTCTTTCTCAAAGGAGATCGATCAGACCTGGGCTGAATTTACCTATCATAAGACCACGACAGCCCAACCATGGCTCGACGCCCTGGAGTGCACAGAATTCGAAGACCTGCTCAACAGGATGATGCTGGAAGATTTCTTCCAGTATGCCCCTGGGTCTCTTTGTGCACATCAACAATAAGCAGCCCCAGACCTTCATGGTGGGCTGTTGTATGGCCAACACTTGGGAAACTTTCCACCTGTCTTTCAGCACATCTCACCAACGTATAGTGCCAGCCAGTCATTTCGAATTGCCAATTCACCTGAAGAACAGTCCCCTTTCCAAGCCTCCAGTATGCAACCACTGCCATAAAACTGGACACTCAGAGTCTGAGTGCCACTTAAAACGGGGGAGCTACTAAGAAGCTCCCTCCCTCCCATGCCTTTACCAACAAGCGTCACAACCCACTGACGTCGTAGCCAGTCAAACCCATCCAAAGGGACCCTGCAAAGACTGTGGTATCCCCATCACTATAGTACTGGAAATCCTGCCTGCCCAAAGCATGGCAAAGCACCAAAACAAGTCCACTTTTGTCCATTTTATTTCCAGTGCCAAGATAGCCAACCTGTGGCCAGCCAAGCCTTCTGAGAAGTGGCTCCGCTCTCAAGTAGTCTAAGTGGCTCCCATTAGCAGCTCTATCTTGCCAGAAGAACTACCAACAATGGTAGATAGTAGAGCAGACACCAGTCTGATCTCTAAGTAATGAGTGCCAACTGGTACCACTATCAACAAAAACAGACGCTAGAACTTGAACTGGGTAGAGGACATGACTAAACACATTCCTATGGTCAAGCTCAAGGTCAAGACACTTTTGGAGCATTACAGAGCACCGTCTCGGTGTGTTAGCCTTTATCGAGTAAGGGTATGATTTCCTATTGGGCCGAGATCTTCTCTGGGGTCTCCCTCTTCAACACCCCTGAGCTGCCTGACAAACTTCATCTCAAGGAATCGACTGTAGTACTAACCAACACCACCACACTGGAAGGCCTGCCTCTGTCGACAGAATTACCATCTGTATGACCACTGTGCAAACAGAAGAGGCACTCACAGTGCCAGTACAAATCCCTTTTGGAAAGGCCACACAAAACTACCGCCTTCAAAGTGAAAGGAAGTCAACAAGAAGATTTCTCTCTCCTCACAAAAGAAATTCTCACACTACCGCTGTAAGATGTGGAAAATGACGGGATGCTCCATGAACTGGTCAGGATGCCCCAGCAAGCAAATAAGTTGCATGCCTGCTATAACCAGAGACATTCCTGGAGGCTATGACCTCCTCCAGAGGCAAGACTCTGCCTCAGCCCAACTCAAGATCATCCAGGGGATTTGCACTACCAGGCTCCGTATCAGGCACTCCTGATTAAAAATTGTGGCCAGTGCCATTGAAGCGCACAGACATTGAGCAGTTACCAAAATTGATCCCTGTGGCTGCCCCTCCCTTAGTGCCAATGCCAGTGCAAGTCCACTTCAGCGATCGTCATTTAGGAGATCCCCCAAATTTACTTGAGGTGGTCACTGCCAATTGTGAGCCTCTCGCACCCAATAATCCTTCTTCCTTGTCACCTCAGTCCTCATAGGATGAACTTCTGGTGGCTCCTCCTATTACAATTTTTCTGGTTGACCAGAAACTGTCCTGCAGGGACCGTAGTTGTCTTGTTTGTTTGTATGGTGTTTTTACATTGCAAGGAACCAGTGGTTATTCAGCAACGGGACAAACAGCTTTGCTTGACTTCCGAACCACGTCAAGAGTGAATTTCTATCACCAGAAATACACATCTCTCACTCCTCAATAGAATGGCCGAGAATCGAACCCGCGACCCACCGAGGTGGGATGTAAACACCATACCAACCACGCCACTGAGATGCTCTCCGTAGTTGTCATCCCGAGTTCCTATCAGAAGGGACTAGTTCTGCTACACACAACACTCTGTGGGAAGAACTTGCTCCTTGCGGCTTAATTCATCCACTAGGACATTGAATTTCCCCTGTATGAACCTTGTTAGGATTCTAGTGTGGTTTGGATTTGTCCATAACAGAAAGACTCTTGCTACATCGCAGAGAAAAAGTGCGTTCCTCCCTGTATCTTGATATCTTGATGAAAGAGAGAGCTATTGTATTGTCTGAGTGGACAGTTACTACCTTGTTGTGGACCAGGTCAGCAAATTCCAACAGTCCCCAGTGGATAGCAGTCAATTCTTTCAAACTGATGTGCCACTCTCTCTGTCGAGCACCCCATGTCCCCAATAGTACAGGCAGTCCCCGGGTTACGACGGGGGTTCCGTTCTTGAGACGCGCCGTAAGCTGGAACGTCGTCAAAAATCCTAAGAAAACCTTACTTTTAATGCTTTGGGTGCATTCAAAACTATGTAAAATGCATTCTTATTGCATTTTTCATCAAAAAAACCTTCAAATATTGATTACTTTGCATTTTTGGTGTCATATTTCATCTGCCAGATGAGCGTTGTAGGTGTCGTAACCCTGGAAATAATGTCTGATGAATATAATTGAAAAGCGCCTTAACCTCGGAACGTCGTAAGCCGAACTCGTTGTAACCCGGGCACTGCCTGTACTTCCTTGTCTCTCAGGAGAGCTCCCCAACCTAGGTTGGATGCATCTGAATAGAAAACTAGGTGGGGGCACAGAGGGAGAAGGGACTTCCCTTCTAAAAGCCTGTCTTTTGATCTCCACCAACACAGGTTCTCCTTTATTTCAGATGTCACCTGGAACACAAACGAGTCTGGAATTTATTTTTCCCAATTCCACTTTATCTTTAGGAAGAGCTGGAGATTTCTCATTTGCAGACACCCCAAGGGCATGAACTGTTCTATCAAGGCTAGGGTGCCCAGCAGGCTCATCCACTCCTTTGCTGAGCAATATTGCAGGGCTAGAAAATGGTCCACCTTCCGAAGGCACGATTCCACTCTTTGTGGGGATGGAAAAGCTTGAAAAACCACCGAGTCTATCCTCATCCCCAAATAGACTAATTCTTGATGGGGACTAACTGTGACTTCCTCAAGTTTATCAGAAGTCCCAACTCCTGTGCCAATGATAGAATTTTCTACAGTTCTTCTGTGTACTTCTCTGTCTGCAAGTGAAGAAGCCAATCGACCAGGTAAAGAGAGACTTTTATCCTGACTAATTGCAGCCATTTTGCAATTGAGGCTAAGACACAAGTAATCACTTGTGGGGCTGTCAAAAACCCAAAGCGCATCCTCTGAATTGGCATACTTTCTGAACACGAATCGAAGAAACTTCGAGTCTTGGAAAATAGGGATATGGAAGTACACATCTTCCATATTGATGGACACCATCCAATCCCCCTGATAAATGGATAACAAAACTTGATTCATTTCCATTTTGAATTCTGTCTTTCAGACAAAAACATTCAGTGCTTAAATCTAACGTGTGCCTCCAGCCTCCTGAGGTCTTGGGTACTAGAAATAGTTGAATATAAAAAACCTGATATTAGCGGATCTACTACTAACTCCTGCAAAAGGGACGAAACTTCTCTTGACAGGGCAATGAATCTTTCTGAATTTTCCTAGTAGGTTGTCAAAGCTATCGAAGAGATGGAAAAGGGTGGAACACTCTTGAAAGGAATGTCAAAGCCTTCTCTCAACACTTTTACAACTCAGGTTCAGCCCCTCTTGCTTCCCAGTTCATCCAAAACTGGTGGATCCATACTCCTACAGGTGAAAGGAGGAATGCCCCCTCATTCCTTAGTGGGGATTTTGGAGGAGGATTCCTAATGGTTTGAAGAATGAAGTGTACTCTTCCCCTTGCTCGAGGGGAAAGACCTAGAGACCACTGCCACAAAAAGGCTGAGCGAAGGACGTGAGCTAGGAATGGGACCATGGGGTCGCTTGGTTAAATGAAAAAGAAGGTCCTGTGTTGACTTCTTCTGAAGGTCAGAAGCAACACTGTATCCTCTGGAAAAAGGTGTTTACTATCCAGAGGAAAGTAAAAAGGGGCAGAACTCTGTGTCCGAGACCACTCCTTAGGTGGTAAAAGAACACCAAAGTTCTTTCTCTTTAAGAATGCCCAATGAAAAGAGAGAGGCCAATTCCAGGGAACCATCCCCGATACCTTTATCCAGGCAGGAAATTACTCATAAAAGGCCCATAAAAGAGTCCTCCACCAGCACTGAACATTCCTTGGTTTTGCAGCCCAAGCCTCCAATCAAGGAAGCTTACTACTTTGAACACACAGAAAATCTTCTAGATGAGGTGGTCTAATTCTGACACCAAAAATATTATTTTGGTTGAGTTGAAAGTCGACCTTTTTGCAAAGCCTATGAGTTCCGGACAAGTCTCCCTGGGCCGAGGTCGACACACCCAAAGAGAGAGCTCTTCATTCTCGTAACAAAGATGTCTTCTAGTCAAAAGATGTGAGGGAGAAAATTGAAGTTAACCTTCCCCTGTTCCCTTTTTGCCAAAAGCCAAAGGTTAACTTCCTTCAATGCCTTACAAGAAGAACAAGAGTGGACTAGCTTAGGCAACTTAGAAGAATTTACTTGATTACAGTGGGGCATCACTTAATCGCGAATCAGCAATCACGGAATCAGTCATTCACAGATTTTTTCTTGGACCGCTTCTCATGTATATCGCTGGTATGAATCGCAGCATCGCGGGACAAACGTGTTGCATATGCGATGTTTATCGGTAGGCTAAGCCTCGGCCGCGGTCCAATAATCACCAACATACATGAAACAACTCACATTATGATATTAACTGACAATAAAGGTAATAAAACTATTCTCACCTTATATATTATCGGGATATCTTCCTAATAAATATGATATTTTTATGATAAAATAAAGTTTCACATATACTTACCGAACAGTTACATAATCAAAGCCCACCCACCTCCCCACAGATGGACGTGGCGGCTAAACGAAAATTGACGGTAGAAGGCTAGCAGTACCCAGGGTTCCCGGATGTGGGCGGGTCTTGTATCACCTATACTTAAGATAGCAACGCCGCTGGCGCCAACAATTTGAATTTCGACTGCCGCAGGTAAGAAGCTATAAGCTATGTAACTGTTCGGTAAGTATATGTGAAACTTTATTTTATCATAAAAATATCATTTTCACATAAGTGACTTACCGAACAGTTACATAACTGAATCCAAACTACCCAGAAGGAGGGTAGATGGACTACATAAAAATGACAGTAAGACCACATTAAACAGCAAGTGTTGCAGTACCCTACCTTGTGAGAGAGCAGCTGCAGGAGAATACTGCCTCTGGTTGGCGCTCTCATCACTCGTAGGAGACGTGGCAGTATAGGCCTGGGTCGTTCCTACTTAGTGGGATTTTGTAACCATGGACAAGACCGTTGGTTGACAAAACATTAAAAAACAGATAATGCCCTTGCCCTGGGCTTCAAAAACCAGATAAAAAAACAACAGACCATCACCTATACCAAAAATAATGACATACTCAAAAGTAATAAATAAGATCGAGGTTCTCCAAAGTACTATGAGCCTCCAGTCTGCCCACGACTCAACAACCTATAACAAGGCGAGGAGACAGTAGAGGATAGAAAGTTCCCTATGTTTCCTTTCCCAACACCATGCCCGCTACCGACAAAGGACCCAATTTACAACAACTATCATTCTTCAGGTAAAATGAGGCAAACACAGATCTCGATCTCCAAAACGTAGATTGAAGAATCGAGGAAAGTGACATATTGTGCTTGAAGCTTAAGGATGTTGCCACTGCATGTATTTCATGTGCTTTCACCTTAAGCACATTTAGAGTCTGATCTTGGACTTGAGAGTGTGACTCCAGTATCAGACTTCTCAAAAAGAACGAAATAGTGTTCTTGGAGGGGGTTTTGCAGAATTCTTAACCGAACACCAAAGTCGGTCGGAATTACCTCTAACGGATTGTGTCCTTGACAGGTAACATTTCAGAGCTCTGACAGGACATAGTAAATATTCTTCGTCCATCGGACCCACTATATTAGATAATCCCTTAAGTACAAAAGATTTAGGCCATGGGTTAGAGGGAGATTCGTTCTTTGCTAAAAATTCGTTAACAAAAGAACAAACCGCATTACTATTTTTGAAACCCACCTCTTTGTGGATGGCTTGTAACTCACTCACTCTCCCTGCTGTAGCCAATGCGAAGAGAAAAAGTGTCTTCCTCGTTACATCTCTCAAAGACGCTTCACGAAGTGGCTCGAATCGTGAAGACATCAGAAAAGTTAAAACTACGTCCAAGTTCCAGTCCACACTATCCTTCTTGGATACTTTTACTGTATTAAATGATTTAATTAAATCTCCAATATCCTGGTTAGAGGAGATGTCAAGCCCTCTATGCTTAAACACTGAGGACAGCATAGCTCTGTACCCTTTAATTGTCGATACCGACAAGTTCTTAACTTCTTTAAGGTACAGCAAAAAAAATCAGCTATTTCTGTCACAGAGGTTTTAGAAGACGAGAAATTATGTCTTCTGCACTACGTCCTAAAGACTCCCCACTTCGATTGGTAAAGCTTGGCAGAAGAGCTTCTTCGACAGTTAGCAATAGCCTCTGCCGCTCTACGAGAAAACCCCTTAGCTCTGACGAGTTTCCGGACAGTCTGAACCCTGTCAGTGACAGAGCGGACAAATTCTGATGATACCTGTCGAAGTGGGGCTGTTTGAGTAGCCGAGGATACTGAGGAAGAAGTCTGGGATGGTCTATAACCAACTTGAGAAGGTCTGGGAACCACTCTTTCCTGGGCCAGAATGGTGCTACTAGCGTCATTGACACATTTTGACGCGAGAGGAACTTGTTCAACACCTCTCTGATCATTCCAAATGGGGGAAAAGCGTAAACGTCTAGACCCGTCCAATCCTGAAGCATTGCGTCGGTCTTCCAAGCAAGAGCATCTGGAACTGGGGAACAAAAGATCGGAAGTCGATTGTTCCTCGACGTGGCAAACAGATCCACTGAAGGTCTTCCCCAAAGTTTCCAAAGTTCCTGACAAACTTTGTCTTGCAATGTCCACTCCGTGGGAAGAACTTGGTTTACTCGACTGAGTTCGTCCGCCAGTACATTTAACTTCCCCTGTACAAACCTCGGAACGAGGGAAATATCCCGATCTTGAGACCAGAGAAGGAGATCTTCTGCGACTTTGTTGAGGGAGAATGAATGGGTTCCTCCCTGATTCCTGATATAAGATAGAGCGGTGGTGTTGTCGGAGTATACTGCCACTCTCTTTCCCACGACCAAAGGAGCGAATGCTTGCAGACCGAACCAAATCGCCTTCAACTCCTTCATGTTGATGTGATTCAACCTCTCTTTCTCTGACCATAATCCTGAGACCTTTTTGGTTCCTAGGAGAGCACCCCAACCTCTGTCCGAAGCGTCTGAGTATAGTTCTAGGTCTGGGTTCCGTAATGTCAGGGAGACACCCTCTTGCAATCTTTCCCTCGACATCCACCATCTCAAGTCCTTCTTGATCTCTTCCGACACTGGGAACGAATATGTGTCTGGTTGAGACTTCCGACACCAACTCGCTTTGAGAAAAAACTGAAGAGATCTCATGTGAAGACGACCCAACTTTACAAACGTCTCTACTGATGATAACGTCCCTAGGAGACTCATCCATTCCAAGGTGGAGGAGGACTGACGGTTCAGGAATTGGCTCACTTTTTTGAGGCAAGATTCTATTCTTTTCGGGGACAGAAAAACCCGAAAAGTCTGAGAGTCCAGAATCATCCCCAAATAGGGGATCTTCTGGGAAGGCACTAATTGAGACTTCTCCGGGTTGATGAGAATTCCCAGTTGACTCGCTAATGACAGTGTCTTCCGTAAATCCTTCACGCACTGTGTCCTCGAACTCGATCTGACAAGCCAGTCATCCAGGTAAAATGCTGCATTTATGCCCAACATATGCAGCAATTTCCCCAATGGAGCAAGAACACGAGTAAACACTTGAGGGGCCGTCGAAAGGCCGAAACAAAGGGCTCTGAATTGATACGTCCTCCCTTCGAACACAAATCTCAGGAACTTCTTTGAACTCTGGTGAATCGGCACATGAAAATAGGCGTCCTGCATGTCCAGGGACACCATCCAATCGCCTGGGCGAAGTGCCGACATCACAGAACGATTTGTTTCCATATTGAACTTTGTCTTCAGCACATAAAGGTTCAATGCGCTTACATCTAGCACTGGCCTCCAACCTCCCAAGGCCTTGGGAACTACAAAGAGTCTGTTGTAGAATCCCTGATAACTGTCGAGGACTTCCTCTACTGCTCCCTTCTTGATGAGTGCATTGACCTCTGCTGCTAAAGCCAAAGCTCTCTCTGATCCTGGAGAATATGCTGTTAATCTGATTGGTGTATCGGAGAGAGGAGGATCTAGAATAAAAGGAATCGAGTATCCCTCTCGAAGAACTTGCACTACCCATTGCTCTGCACCTCTTCGACTCCATTCTTCCCAAAAAAGATGGAGTCTTGCCCCTACTTGCACGTGAAGGAACGGCTTCTCACTTGTCCGAAGGTTTGGGGGGGGTTTCTTTGAGGACTTGTACTATGGACGCAAATTAGTCCTGGGTCGTTGCCACTTAGGTTTATTCCCTCGAAAGGGATGCTTCTGAAGAGGAGAAGACTTTGCTCCTGTAGGAGTAGGCTCTTTCGGACGTCTAGAAGACTGAAGAAGGAGATCATTCGTAGATTTCTTTTCTAAATCCGATAGAATTTGTTGAATGGTTTCTTCAGGGAAAAGGTGAGATTTACAGAGAGGAGCAAACATGAGAGCCGACTTCTGGTTATTAGTGACTCCTTTAGACACGAAAGAACACCACCTTTCTCTCTTCTTCATCACTCCCATTGTGAAAAGGGCTGCTAATTCTCCCGAACCATCTCTAACAGCCTTATCCGCACAGGACAGAACTCCTAACCAATCTGTGGCAAAATCTTCTTCTAAAGACTGACAGTCTTCAATCTTGCAAGCTAAAGAGGCAATAGTCCAGTCCAAAAAACTAAATACCTCAAATACTTTAAAAATATTCTTCACCAGATGGTCAAGCTCCGAAGAAGAAAACAAAATTTTAGCTGACGAAAAAGCTGCTCTTCGGTGTGAGTCCACTAAACCGGAGAAGTCTCCCTGGGAGGAGGCAGACACTCCCAAAGAAGGAACTTCTCCAGTTGCGTAGAAGCGATACGCTTTACTCTGAAGCTTAGAAGGCGGGAAAGCAAACGAAGCCTTACCTGTTTCCCTCTTCTTAGAAAAGCCACTCTGTTGACTCCTTAAGTGCCTGCTTCGAGGACTGAGAAAGAACCAGTTTAGGTAGACACGAATACGCTGTCTTCCTATCTTTAACGAACATTGAAGGCGGTGAAGACGGAGAAGCAGGTTCAAAGTAATCTGGATAAGTGGAAAGAAAAAATTTAAGAAGACTCGAATAAGCCGACGAATCCTTGTCATCTTGATCCAAAGCTTCCTCTTCAGACTGCACGGAAGCGGAGTCGAAATCAGGCTTATGTTGTACCCCGGTGGAGGATTTCAACAAACTCATAAGATCCTGAAAATGCTTCTTAAATGGAGTTAAGGTAGAATCGTCTAACACTGTAGAAGTCGATGGTCTTTCAGTCGAAGAACGATTCTTTTTAACAGGTGAAGTCTCCGCACAACGAGTCGACACAGGCGAACAACCAGTCGAAATTCCTATCGACTCACGGTGAGGGGAGTCGAACGAAGACGAGCGAATACGCTTCTCTGGACAGTAATACGGAGTCGAACGAGGCGACCGAGCCGAAACTGCGACTGAGACTCGCTTGGGAGAGTCGAGCGATCGTGACTTATCACGAAGTTTCGTCCGAGATCCATTGCTTTTAGCCGAAAAATGCGACTGCGGAGGAGATTCACTAAATATCACATCCGGAGCAAAACTACACGAAGGTTGAGGACTCCAATGCCTCTTAGACTTCTTAACAGGAGTCGGTGACGAATCACCCCCAAGAATCGAATGTCTTTTTAACGGTCGAGACACCAAATCACTTCGCCTTTTGCGCACTGGCGATTGCACTTCCGAATCAGAAGACAGACGAGAATCACAAACACTAATACCTTTCCACATCTTTTTGGACGACACCCGCGAGTCGACGGAGTCGACGGCTGACCGTGGGCAAACTCCCCCAGACTCCTTCCGACCTCCGGTATGTCTTCTCCCGGTTGCGGGGGAGCGGGACAGTAACCTTTGTCTGGAAGTCGAGGGGGAACGGACAACCGCCTCCTCAGGCGCAACATTAACACTTGGCATTGCACTAGATTTCACTGTACGTACTATCTACGAAAGCTTTAAAAGACATTCCTAACTTCATAACTGATTCAGCTAACACTTCGAACTTTATATCCATCTTAGACTCAAGCAAGGCAATGGTGTTGGGTTCAGAAACATGGGCAACTTGAACAGGGGTAATCAAAGGAGAAGTAGGAGGACTATTAATTGGAGAAATATTCTCTAATAAAGGAGAGGCAAGAGAAGACTTATTTGTCTCCGAAGGAACAGGAGTAGTTTCTAACCTATTCTTACTACTAGCCCTAAGAGCTGCCTTCCTCTTCCTATCTTTCTCCATTTTCTCAGCATGCGATCTAACCGCCTTCCATCTCTGTTCATCCAATTCTTTACATTCATCACATGTCACATCCATGCCATTACAATTTTGTCCTCTGCATTTAGTGCACTTAGAGTGTGGATCGTGACATAACTTAGCTAATCTTGTTTTGCAGCCAGCGCTGCAAAACCTTACAGCAGATGAACTAGAATCTGACATAATTAGCAATAATGACGAAAAACTGAATAGAGATAGCTAACTGGCAAGAAAAAAACAAAAACTTGTACATCACCAAACAAAAACCAAAATCCAAAATGGCGACGCGGGAGACTGCAGCGAAAATCTCACAGGTTTTACCCCGTGAGCGGCAGAAACGAAAATTGACGGTAGAAGGCTAGCAGTACCCAGGGTTCCCGGATGTGGGCGGGTCTTGTATCACCTATACTTAAGATAGCAACGCCGCTGGCGCCAACAATTTGAATTTCGACTGCCGCAGGTAAGAAGCTATAAGCTATGTAACTGTTCGGTAAGTCACTTATGTGAAAAGCCTATTTAAGGTATATGTATGACGTTCATTGGTAGGCTAAACCTAGTTGCAGTGCGATAACCACCAACATACATGAACAGATTCACATTATGATATTAACTGACAATAAAGGTAATAAAACCATTCTCACCTTATATATCATAGGCATATCTCTGAATTAAGTTCCATTCGGTAACTAAAAACAGTGATGATATTGGTAAAACATCAGTTGATTATCTTAAGGATGTAAACAAAACCAGAATGAAAATGGTAGATCCCTATGTTCATATCATAATATGTACTATAATATGCTAATAATACATGCATTATGATTAGACACAGTAAAACAACAGTTTTACTAAAATAATCATTATTCTCAATACACAACTATTATTCAACTTTTGTTAATGGATATCTGTCAATGTTACAACCTAATCAGGCAACAGTCTCTCTCTCTCTCTCTCTCTCTCTCTCTCTCTCTATATATATATATATATATATATATATATATATATATATATATATATATATATATAGATATATATATATATATATATATATATATATTATATATATATAGAGAGAGAGAGAGAGAGAGAGAGAGAGAGAGAGAGAGAGAGAGAGAGAAACAGCTGATTGTTGACGTCATCTGCCATAACTATCGAGCGTTTATCGAGTTATGTTTAAGTTGTCACTACTGATATTCAATGGGGGCCTCCAAAGGTAAAAATAAAATACATTTTTACTCATTTTTCAAGTAATGGAGATTTGAAGAAAGAATCTCTCCCTCTCTCTCTCGGCGACAAAGCGTGAACGAAATACTCTCTCTCTCTCTCTCTCCTCTCTCTCTCTCTCTCTCTCTCTCTCTCTCTCGGCAACGAAGCGTAAATGATATACGTAAAAACATTTTTTACTTTGTATATTATTGTCATATCTTCATAATAAAAAGGCTATTTGTGGAATAATTTCATATCAGCGAAATCAACTTTTATCTATGCAAAGCCAGCCAACTGACAAAATGTACGTGCGTATATGAACATCAAAGAATGGTAGCGTTCATAGCAAGATTATCTTTCGAAATTGTAATAGTACTAGTCATGGTAGTAATAATGTTTGGAATATACATAACATTCATTTTCAATAAAAAATATCATTGTTATTCTGGTAGTAAATAATAGTTTTGGATGATCATATGTACTCTGCACTGTCGGGTTTGTGGCAGCGATGAAACAAACAACATAACGTTTTCCTTTTAGGCTACATGTTTAGGAAAAACATGAATAGAATTGGCTTTGCGACTTTGTTTATTTTGATATTTTTAATGATATGATATTGTTAAACTACAATAAAGTTTTGTACATACTTACCTGGCAGATATATACTTAGCTATAGTCTCCGACGTTCCGACAGAATTTCAAATCTCGCGGCACACGCGACAGGTAGGTCAGGTGGTCTACCTTACCCTCCGCCGCTGGGTGCTGGATGTACGAACCACTCCCGTAAGCTTGTCAGATTTTTCTCTTCCACCTGTCTCCTGAGGGGAGGCTGGGTGGGCCATTAATCGTATATATCTGCCAGGTAAGTATGTACAAAACTTTATTGTAGTTTAACAATATCATTTTTGTACATGAACTTCCCTGACAGATATATACTTAGCTGATTGGCACCCTTGGTGGAGGGTTAAGAGACAGCTCAATAATACAGGTAAGACGGGAAACAACTAATGTTGTAGGATATAAAAACCTTGGTTCTCACCTTTTCAGGATGAAGACTTCATAGATACTATCTCTGAGTCTGCATTGCCTGGAGAGCTACAGCTAGGACGTGACCTGATGCTGAAAGACTCTCGGATCTACCACTGGGATATGTGATCCCCTATTGTGGTAGAATCCAAGTCGGATGCTGTTAGAGGGACCTTGTCCGCTTACCTAACAGATCCTTACCACTACCTCTGCAAGGAGCCAAAACCCACCAGACCACCTAACCAAAATACAAAGGGTTGGGTAATATTACGACAAAAAGAGGTGCCTCCTGCAACCTCTTTCAGACAACCAAAAAACAACAATATAAAATATAGGGTAACATATAAAAAATTTACATAGGATAAGTTTCAGCTCCCTGCCCCAGCACCGAATCCGCCGATACGAAAGGACCCAAGGCGAAGCATTTATCATATGTGATTTTTACATCACGTAGGTAGTGGTTTGCGAAAACCGATTGGCATCTCCAAAAAGTCGCCTCCATCAAGTTCCGCACAGACATATTTTTTCTGAATGCAAGCGAAGTTGCGATGGCTCTCACCTCGTGAGCTTTCACTTTCAGTAGTCTAAAATGATCTTCCTTACAGGCAACATGTGCCTCTGTAATAAGGCTTCTCAGAAAAAAGGAAAGAGCATTCTTCGACATGGGCCGAGTGGGGTCCTTCACGGAGCACCAAAGCACATCTTGATTAGCCTTAAGTTGTTCCTTCCTCTTAAGGAAATACTTCATAATTCTCATAGGGCAAAGAGTTCTTTCAGGCTCTTCCCCTACTAGAAAAGATAAACTACGAACTTCAAAGCTCCTGGGCCAAGGGCGTGATGGGTTTTCATTCTTTGCCAGGAAACTTGGAAGAAATGAACACACCATAGAATCTTCCTTAAACCCTACATTGCCCTCAATAGCTTGGAGCTCACTCACTCTCTTAGCTGTAGCTAGGGCCAAAAGGAAGATAGCCTTCTTCGTCAAATCCTTGAAAGAGGCTAAGCCAGGAGGTTCGAATCTAGACGATCCAAGGAATTGTAGGACTACGTCTAGATTCCAGTTCGGTACTACATGAGGACGCTTAATGGTTTCAAATGATCTAATAAGATCATGCAGGTCCTTATCATCGGATATATTTAAGCCTCTATGCCGAAATACCGCCGCCAACATACTGCGGTATCCCTTAATAGTTGACACAACCAGATGACATTCTTCTTTGAGGAAAATAAGGAAATCCGCAATTTGGGTCACAGAGGTACTGGAAGAGGAAATGTTCTTCCTCTTGCACCAACGTCTGAAGACATCCCACTTTGACTGGTATACACGCAAGGTGGAAGGTCTCCTCGCTCTTGCGATTGCTTTAGCAGCTGTTGCTGAAAAAGCCTTTTGCTCTGACCAAACTTTGGACAGTCTGAAACCAGTCAGACTGAGAGCGAGGAGATTTTTGTGGTACCTGTCGAAGTGGGGTTGTCTGAGTAGATCGCTCCTTAGCGGGAGCGATCTTGGAAGGTCCACCAACCATTCCAGTACCTCTGTGAACCATTCTTGGGCCGGCCAAAAGGGAGCGATTAAGGTCATTCTCGTTGAATCGGACTCTACGAACTTCTTGATGGTTAGCCCCAGGATCTTGAAGGGGGGAAACGCGTAGACGTCGAGTCCGTTCCAGTCTAGAAGAAGAGCATCTATTGCTACTGCCTCTGGATCCGATATCGGAGAGCAGTAAGGATCCAGCCTCTTGTTCTTTGACGTGGCAAAGAGGTCTATGTGTGGCCTGCCCCATAACTTCCACAGGCTCTGGCATACATCCAGATGAAGGGTCCACTCTGTGGGAAGGACCTGATCTTTCCTGCTGAGGAGTATCTGCTCTTACATTCCTTTCTCCCTGCACGAACCTGGTGAGAAGCTTGATTCCTCTTTCTTCTGCCCACAGAAGAAGGTCTCTTGCTGTCTCGTACAGGGAGAAGGAATGCGTCCCCCCTGTTTTCCTGATGTATGCCAGAGCTGTAGTGTTGTCCGCGTTGACCTGCACTACCGATCTTCTGACTTTGGGCTCGAAAGCCTTCAGAGCCAACCACACAGCCATCAACTCCTTTCTGTTGATGTGCCAGGCTACCTGGTCCCCCACCCAGGTACCTGACACTTCGCTGGTTCCCAGAGTTGCACCCCACCCCATGTCCGACGCGTCGGAGAACAACACCAGGTTGGGGGTCTGTGATTGAAGAGACAGTCCCTTCGCAAAGAGGTTGGGATCTGTCCACCATAAGAGATGTTTCTTGATGTCCTGGGATAACGAAAGGGAGAACGTCAAATCCTGAGAACGACGACTCCAATTCCGATGAAGAAAGAATTGGAGTGGTCTCAGGTGCAACCTTCCTAGGGAAACGAATTGCTCCAGAGAGGAGAGCGTCCCCAGCAGACTCATCCATCCCTCACTGTGCATACTTCTTTCCCTAAGAAGGTTGTTACTCTCTCGAATCCTCGGGCTATCCTTTCCTGCGAGGGAAAAGCCCGAAAACTCAGAGAGCTCATCTGTATCCCGAGATACACACACTCTTGCTCGGGAATTAGTGATGACTTCTCGAAATTGACGAGAAGTCCCAAAGCCTTCGTCAATTCTAAAGTTACTTGTAAGTCCTTCAAACAACGATCTTCTGAATTGGCCTTATTAGCCAATCGTCGAGGTACATGGATATCCTCACCCCTTTCAAATGAAGCCATTGAGCCACATTCCTCAAAATCCCCGTGAACACTTGAGGGGCCGTCGAGAGGCCGAAACACAGAGCCCTGAACTGAAAATTTTTCCCCCCCATCATGAATCTGAGAAACTTCCTCGAGGAAGGATGGATCGGTACGTGGAAGTAAGCGTCCTGTAAATCCAAGGAAACCATCCAGTCCCCTGGACGAAGTGCTGCCAGCACTGATGAAGGCGTTTCCATCGTGAACTTCTTCTTTTCTACGAAGAAGTTCAGGGCGCTTACATCCAACACCGGTCTCCATCCCCCTGAGGACTTCGGAACTAGGAAAAGGCGGTTGTAGAAGCCCGATGAATGATGGTCTGTCACTAGTTCGATAGCCCCCTTCTCCAGCATCTTATCTACTGCTAGATGGAGAGCTTGATTCATGATGGGTCTCTGTACCTGGCCGTCAGTTCCCTTGGGATGGTCGTCAAGGGAGGTCTTTCGACGAAAGGGATGAGGTACCTTCCCTCAAAATAGAAAGGGTCCAAGGATCCGCCCCTTTTTGGGCCCAGACTTCTGCAAACTCTAAGAGTCTGGCGCCCACCGTTGATTGAAGGACTTGCAAGTTATTTGGGGGCTTTAACAGACTTGGCGAAAGTCTTACCCCTTCTTGAAGTCTACGACCTCTAAACGTAGAGGTTCTTGATGAAGATGCCCCTCGAAAGGGTTCTCGAACACTTGCCTTTTCCTTCTTAGCCTTGGTAGGGAAGGAAGGGCGAGGTTTTCTTGCCAACTGTGCCAAAAGGTCCTGGGTGGCTTTGGCCGAAAGTGACCTCGAAATGTCCTGCACTCGATGTTTCGGGAACAACTGAGTAGACAGAGGAGCAAACAGCAAAGAAGACCTCTGAGCATGGGAGACCGACTTCGTTAAGAAGGAACAATAAACCGACCTCTTCTTCACGATCCCGGCCCCATAAAGGGAGGCGATTTCACTCGCTCCGTCTCTTACCGACTTGTCCATACAAGACAAAACACACATAAGATCTTCTGGCGAAATTGACTCTGGCACTTCAATTTTCTTGGCTAGGACTCCCAACGACCAATCAAGGAAGTTAAATACTTCTAGCACTCTAAACATACCTTTGAGCAAATGATCCAATTCATTCATTGCCCAAGTCGTCTTAGCAGAGTTAAGGGCAGTTCTCCTTGTCGAATCTACCAGTGCCGAAAAATCCGAATCAGCCGAAGACGGTAGACCCAATCCTGAGGGCTCTCCTGTTTCGTACCAGAAACCAGCGCGTCCTGATAACTTCGAAGGAGGAGGAAAAGCGAACATCGTTTTCCCCGCTTCTTCTTTGGAAGCCATCCAGGAACCAAAACTCCTCAGTGCCTTCTTCATAGAAAGAGTTGGCTTCATCCTCACACAAGAAGAACTCTTCGCTGTCTTCGCCGTTGAAAAAAGTGAGTGAGGAGAAGGAGGAGCCGTAGGCGTAAGGGAATCCCCAAAAACTTGTAAAAGTAGCTCTGTAAGCTTCTTGTAAGAAGAGACAGCAGCAGAAGTGTTCGGTTCCTCATCCGAACCTTCTAGGACGTCTTGTCGAGGCGAGCGCGGAAGATCCTTAGGTGACGAAGGGATCCTAGCAGGAGTTGAGCGAGAGGTTGGAGAACGCCCTCTCTTAGAAGAGTTCACATCCACTGGAGAACGATGAGAAGATCTGGGAAGTCTACGATGAGACTCCCTCTTCGAGGTATACGGAATCTCAGCCGAAGGAGAGGTAGGGCTCCTACTCCGAGAATCCTCGGAAACATCCACAGGGCGCTTACGAGGAGGCGAGCGCCTACTATACTCTATGCGCCTATCCTGAGGCGAGCGGCTGCCAGGAGAAGAGCGCCTATCGAGAGCAAAGCGCTTGCGCGGCTCTCCATACCTGTCCAGTTGCGTACGATCAACGGAAGTCCGACTGGAAGGCGAAATGCGCCTACTAGGAGAAGGCTGCTTGCGAGACTCTTGACGTCTAACAAGAGGGTAACATTCAGGAGAAGGGCGCTTCAAAACTAACGAGCGCCTACTAGGAGAAGGGCGCTTCCGGGATTCCTGGTGCCTACCAAGAGACAAACGGTCAGGAGAAGTGCGCCTAGAAGCGGGAGAGCGCCTACACGGAGAAGGGCGCTTGAAAGACTCTTGTTGTCTGCCCCTAGGAGAATAATCAGGAGTATGACGCCTTAAAAGAGACGAGCGCCTACTAGGAGATCTATGTGCAGTAGGCTCTTGGCGCCTACCTTGCGGGGAGCGGCTAACAGTAGGCCGTCTATCATGCACACGACTCCTACCAGACTCTAGATGCCTGTCAGGAGAGAAGTCACGATCCGACACTCGAGGAGAGTGACCTCTGGAAGAAGAACGCCTACTTGTATAAGGGCGCCTTCTAGAATCTTGAGGCTGCTGAGGAGAAGTTTCACGCGAGGGAGTTGAAGAAATCGCGTGATGAGCAGGTGCAGTGCGCTTACCGGAAGCGGGAATCCAATCTGGAGAAAAAACTTCTTTCTCCATAGAGCGTCCTACCGATGTTTGGCGTCTTGAAATCGAAAGAGAGCCAGGCGAGCGAGGGCGCTCACGCGAGCGAGCGCTTACGAGCGAGGGCGCTCACGCGAGCCCCCACCTTCATACGACAAACCTCCCCATATGAAGGAGAACGATCCTCTGAAGAGCGGCGCCTAGATCTCTTGATCGGAAGAGAAACGTCCTTCTTCCTACGTGATCTAACTGCTAGAGAGTCTGCTAGCGCTGTGATCTGAGCTTGAAGTCCCGCGAGTACTCTCGTAGGAGAATCTTCTTGTTCTTCCTCGGAAGCAGGAGCCGAGCGCGGAGCGCGAGAAGAAGAACGATCACAGGATTTCTTGGGTTTCTTCGCCTCCACCGACGATTCTTCCGGGAAAACCTCCGGACTAGAAGCCAAAGGACTGCAGGGAGCCTTCCAAGCCCTCTTCAACGGGCGCGACGCATCCGGGGAGTTCCAACCTCTCTTCGGAGAGGGAGACGACGAAGAGGAGAAGCATTGGCGTAGGAGCTCCTTCTTGTAGCGATCCGAGGCAGCCTGGGAGCGTACTTCAGGATCTGCCGAGGGGACGCCTGACCGGTGGGGGCTCTCCCTAGCCCTCCTGCGGCTTTCGACTTTCCTACTCCACTGGAACTGGGAGTCTGGAAGAGGTCTAGGCCTAGAGGCACTAAGGAGCCGGTCAGACGCACCCTCCACAACACTGGGGACACTGCACTGATCACTAACACTCTCCTTACCTTCCAACTGACGAATCTTCTGATCCATAGAACGATTCTTGGCTTCCAGAGCTGCCGCCTCCGAAGGCGAATCTTCGGCTTCGGTGCGGGGAGCCGGGGCTGCAACTTGGGAAGAAGGTTCTAATTCTACGTTAGTACTATTAGGATCCACATCCAACTCACTCATTCTAGATCTGCTAGAACTTCTAGAGGAAGCCTTACGCACTCTATCACGTTCCAATTTCCTAACATAAGAAGAGAGAGCCTTATATTCTTCTTCATTCAATCCCTTACATTCATTACAAGGGTTAGCAAAAGCACATTCATTCCCCCTGCATTTCATGCAAACCGTGTGGGGGTCTACCGAAGCTTTCGGCAACCTCACCTTACATCCTTCATTCACGCAAACCCTAAACAAAACCGAAGTTTTAACTACCGATTCTAGATCAGACATCGTTAAAGAAAATCAAACTCAAAATCCAACCGGTCCACAATCAGCGTATGCCAAGCCAAACAAAGCGAATACGTCACCAAAAGAAGTCCAAATTAACTCCAGGCAAGCGAGAATCGAAAAACTATCGAGAGGAACCGACAACAGTTGTTATCGTTCCCGCGACAGAGAAAAATCTGACAAGCTTACGGGAGTGGTTCGTACATCCGCCACCCAGCGGCGGGTAAGGTAGACCACCTGACCTACCTGTCGCGTGTGCCGCGAGATTTGAAATTCTGTCGGAACGTCGGAGACTATAGCTAAGTATATATCTGTCAGGGAAGTTCATGTACAAAAACAATAAGTATCATTTGTAATACTAACATGGATCTGTTGAGTCCAGTGTTACCAATTTTGCATTTTTAAAGCTAGGTTTAATTTTCTTGAGGTAATTAGCAAGAAAATTTTCAATCTAGCATCTGGCACGAAAAATTGTATTTGTTTTCAAATACAGGCAGTCCCCGGGTTACGACGGGGGTTCCGTTCTTGAGACGCGTCGTAAGCCGAAAATCGTCGTAAGCCGGAACGACGCTTGGAAATATGTCTTAAACTAATAAAAAGTTATAAAAACCTTACTTGTAATCCTTTGGTTACACTACATGTTGTTTCCTGTAGTTTTATGTACAACCTGGAGTTATTTTCATAAAAGAATGCTGGTTCTTGAAGGTAAAAACTATTGTAATCCTCTGGTGACACTACATTCTTGAAGTTTTATGTACAACCTGGAGTGATTTTGCCAAATCTTGAGGGCTACAAGAACAGCTGATTACTATTTACGTATCATATAGACTAATTAAAGTAAACGTATCTTTAAATAGGCTTATATATTAGTATCAACAAAACATTTCCTGCTATGAGTCAGAGGCCGTTTAATGAAACGAACACTTCTCTGTCCTATCTGTTCAGAAAATAAATGTTACGTCAATCCCCGAGACAGTGACCATTGTTGCCAAGGCCTCTCTCTCTCTCTCTCTCTCTCTCTCTCTCTCTCTCTCTCTCTCTCTCTCTCTCTCTCTCTCTCTCTCTCTCTCTCTCTCTCTCTGATCAAATTACACTGGAACTTTGACATACGATTGCCCTAATATACGAATGTTTTGAGATACAACAGAAAATTTGCGAAAATATAAGCTTTGATATACAACGAAATATTTGAGATACTATTTTGCGATGAGTGTTAGTTGTATAGGCGACCGATAAATGGCGTTCAGTCTGTTTGTTTGTTGGTGCTGCATGTTAACACGTCGTTGTTTAGTTCGTTGTATTTGCGCCTATTTTTTGTGTTATTTTGTCTATTTTATTATTAACCATGGGTCTCAAAGCTAAAGACAAAGCAGGTGATAAGAAAAAACCCAAGAAAATTATTTCGATGGAAGCAAAACATGAAATTATAGCAAAGCATAAAACCTTCCAAAGGCATCACCATTATTTCTAAACTACCAACTGATTAAAATAAAAAAATAAAAATTAGTTTAGCAATGTTATTTCATTTGTGTTTATTACGTAGTTATTAGTGTACATACGTAAATAAAGAGAACAAATCGTTCCCTGCCACCCTTCCCTACCTCCTCCCCCTGCTGGCCTCACGTCATCTTTCGTTGTGGTAAGTAAAATTCCTTTCTTTTTTTTAATTGATTTTATTAACATTTATTATCATTTATCACATTGCTATGTTATTTTATCATTATGTGTGTTATTACTCGTTTATTTGTGTATACATTGTGTATATTATATGTAATTTAGCTGTGTTTAGGTGTGGTTTCATATCGCTAGAACGGATTAATACTTATTACATTATTTTAAATGGGAAAAAATGCTTTGAGATACAACTGTTTTGATATACTACGATGGTAACGGAACAAATTAAATTCGTATGTCAAGGTTCCAGTGTACTGGATAATGTCTCTCTTTGGATACTTCGATTTTGCCAAATCTTGAGGGCTACAAGAACAGTTGATTACTATTTACGTATCATATAAACTAATTAAAGTAAACGTATCTTTAAATAGGCTTATATTATTAGTATCAACAAAACATTTACTGGCATGAGTCAGAGGCCGTGTAACGAAACGAACACTTCTCTGTCCTTAACTCGGAGACACCTCTCTCTCTCTCTCTCTCTCGTCTCTCTCTCTCTCCTCTCTCTCTCGTTGTAATCTAACCAGAAACTTCGTTTTGTTATTATTACTGGAAACAAGCAATGATTTTTTTTCATTATTTGTGCTTTTGGACTGTTATATGTAAACTTTGCACACCGCAAGCTAGTATGTATTCATTCGCTCGGAAACTAGTTCCGCATATGAGACGTCACTAAAAATCATAGAAAAATACGACATAAAAAGTGTCGAAAATCATCATAACCTCAAAATTTTTGTTGTAATCTAACCAGAAACTTATTTTTATTAATATACTGTGCTAAACTATAAAGGATTTTTATCATAGTACGAGTTTTTTAAAGGCGTTGTTAACTCGGAGCGTCGGAAGCGTCAGCGTCGTAACCTCGGAACAAGCGTCGTAACCCAGGACGGATTTTTCCATTGAATATTTAAGAAAAAGCGTCGTAACCTCGGAACGTCGTAAGCCGGAACCGTCGTAACCCGGGGACCGCCTGTACATCTAACATACGTATTTTGACATTAAAACTTTGTAATGTTAAGTTGACTATTTCTTTTATTCTACTATGTTTGATATATCATGTAAGAAAAGAACAAAATCTTGCGAAACCATTTTCAGGAATTGAACAGAATAGGTTTCAAAATTATTAGGAATCATGTAACGTAATGTACAAGTACACTGTGTATGTTAGAAATATGTTTGAATAAAAAATGAGAGCAATCGGTTGAAATTGGCTGAGTGGCATTGTTGTGCAAGATGTGAATTTTTCAGCATTTTATGGAGCAAAATCTAGCAAGAAATTGCCATTCCCATTTGGCAACACTGGCCTACCCACGTTTCGTGCATGTTGTTACATACTGAAGTCATGTTCGCCGCGTTCTTTAATTGTTCCTATGTAAACGAGTTAATTATGTGGCATCCAAAAGCCCTGATTCTACTACTCTTATGGGAAAGAAGCCTAAAGCAATTTGGAGTGAATTAAGACCAAAATATGTATAATTACAATCAAATAAGCACCGGAGTTTCAGTTGTGATGGTAGCAAGGATAAAACCACAGATTACAGGGTAAAAATGAATTTCAGTTCAAACCGTGACCCCGAGAAAAAGAAGTTTCATACTTTCACTAATATAGGCAACAAAATGTTGTTTTATTGTGCTGATTACAACTGCAATCTTGAGTAAGATCAATAAAAGTTACATATATATGCTAACATTGTTTAAATAGTGCTGGGAAGGCTGGGAAAGATGGTGGCTTGGCTGTGGTTACGAACGACACCTCATGCGGTTGCCGCCGTATTGGATTTCAAAACTGTTTTGAAAACATATTTTACGAAGACCTCTCATACTTATTTTAGTTCATATGGCACTTTCATATAGCACATTATGTTGACGAAACTTCAGTCTTTTGAATGGTATGCTTAAAGATGTAATTATATTCTTGTTTCACCAATTAAATAACCAGTGAATAAGGTTGAACCACACGATGACGATGGCTCCACTGTGGTGTTTCGCCCCAATAGGCTACATATGTACAGTAGTATGTATACTACATATATTTTTAAGGTTAATGTTGTAAAATAACTTTGAAACTGTCTTGAATTTAGTTATTGGTGATAACTGATGACATATTTGGTGTTTGAACTAAAGTAGGCAGTTATAAACATTATAATAGTGGTCTTGGGTGGGTTAACTATTAAAGTAGGCAGTTCTAAGCAATTTTTGAGGGGGGTACCAGGATAACACGGATATTTACTTATCACGGGGGGTTCTGGGCCCTATCCCCCGCAATTTTCGAGGCCCTACTGTATCCCTCATATATGAAAAACTCAGACGAAGTAGGAGCCGCTGGCAAGGAGGAATCAGAGAAATTCGCTAGAAAATAGCAAAGTGACTTGTAGGCTGAAGGAGGAGTCTCCTTATCTACTTCTTCCCCTTCTTCTGTCGAAGAAATAGGAGACAAGGCTGCCTGTGGCTGAACAGGAGGAGTAGTATGCTTCATGAAGTGTAAAATGTTGTCCAGCTTACTTAGTATGGCTGCAGTAGATGGATCACTGACAGCCGTACTTTGCAACACTGTAGGGAAATCAGCTCCAAACAGCTGTAGCAGTAGGTTGCTGAATGACTACAATATGATCCAGTGGCGCCGACGGGTGCTCGGGAGAGCTTGGGCGGCAAATGGCGTTCAGGCGCTCGTGTGAGCCCATGAACCAATGGACGCTTAGCTCCAAAGGGCACTCTTCTACTAAATGGAGCTCCTCTACTAAAGGGAGATCTTGCACTAATGGGAGCTCTTGCAGAAGAGGTAACTCCAGTACCAGTGAGCACTTGCAACAGAGGGCACTCCAACAATAAATGAAGATCAGATGTCAATGGGCGCTGCTGCGCCCATCTTATGAGCACTTCTGCACTGATGGCGCTCTTGAGTTACCGAAGTCCCTTTCTGCTAAAGAAAGACACACAGGTGCAGACAGATGCTCAGGTGCCGTATGCTTCTAAGGGCTAGACTCAACTATAGAGAAGTCATCTGGAGAAAGGAGCACAGGAGGATAAAGATCCAGTGCCAAAGGATGCTCAGAACTCTTCCTGCATGTGGCCTCTTCAGACTGACATCCAGAGGATGGCTTCCTCAACAAGGAATGAATCTTAGAGAAGATATCCTTGCACTACGTTGTCCCTGTAACCCATTGCTATTATGTGAAAAGCGTTCTGGACTGTCCCAGAAGCTGCCAGAAGGACATTGGTCCTCTTGTAACACACTGGCCTTCATAAGAGGGACAGGAGAAGGCAACACATTACAAGTCCTCCTTTACAGTAGACGAGACTCATCAATAAAGCGCCACTGGTACTTGGGGGACAACTTCTCAGAGCTCAACCCACTCCCGGAAAGACAAGACACCTCCTTAGAGATGCCTTTCCAATGGCACTCTTTCGCAACCCAGGATTTAACAACATGACTGCCCGAGGAGGAAACTGTCCGAGGAGGAAACTGTCTGTGGGCAAAACCCCACTGACCTCTCTTAGGCCATCAGTATACCTCCTCCCAGGTGCTGGGGAGTTTGACGGGGACCTTTGCCTATGAGAATCAGGGGACGAACAGCACCTCCTCCAATGCACAACACCTCACTATCACAGGATTAACATTGCTAACCCCAACACAACTGGCAATGGTACGGGAAGGAAGCGAGGGAGCCAAGCGAAGGCACAAATGATAAAATTAAAAGGCTAGTAGCATGAGAGAAAAATCATAAAAAACTGGAACAGAGCGTTATCTGACTAGGTGCCCATGCATCACAAGAAAAAACTTGAGCACCTGTGTAGCTTACAATATTGACCGCTCGGGCACCACTGGGCACTACTAGGTACTCGATCAGCTCCCTGTGGGTGCTCGGCACCAATGGAAACTCAGGTGCTAAAGCGTCTTGGACCCAACTAGGCACCCAGTTACCTATAAGATACATGCATGATGTAATTTCAAGTCAAACATATGACTAAAGACATGATCAGCTAGTATAATTTGGCACCAGGTAAGCTAATAGCTTTGTCAAGCTACATAACAGCTGTGTTTTGATCCAAGCTCAGCAGGCACCGCTAAAGCAACATTACTTTGTTCCTTTAATCGGTTTAAGCACAGCCCTCTATAGGGATGTTCTCTCTGTAGTGGGCTCTTGTACGTTTTAATGAAAGTTGCTTCCTATAATAATTCACTCCTGCTACATTATACCCTTTCACTTTAACAATTCTGGAAAGTTAAGATTAATAAGCATTTAAATTTATTGCAATTTTGTTGCAGTAATGAACATGCTAATATTAAGTAAAAGTGGTGAAAAAACTTATAGAACTTTATGACAACAATAATTACTAATCCTGCAAAAATGCTTTGCAGAATTAAAATTCCACACCAACATCGTTCTAGTAAAGAATGCAACGTTTAGATTATTATGCTACTCTATCAGGAAGGTAGCTAATGCAATGATTACATTATTATGCTACTGGCTTATCAACTCGGTAACATTTTAATTTGTTGCGTTACTCATTGTAAAGATGATTTAATCAAAAGATTGCTAATGGAACGTATTATCAAACATTATCTGGTCGGTAACAAGCATAATCATCGATCCGACAAACCAATGTTTACATATTATAGTCCAACACTTGTCAGAGAGTAGTTAACCAATTGACTGCAATTTTGCAATAAATGCAAACTATTGATGTATTACTTCAGTAAAAAAACAACATAACAAGGAAAAAACTCATCCTGAACCTTTTGACTGAAGCTATTCCACTTTTGGTTTGTATAACGAAGTCCCGTAAATACACGGCGAAATATGAAAAACTGCTGCCGACACCAGATGTTTACACCCCGCATCGCAGAAACAGAATGAACTAATTTGCCATGTCGTTCCTAACCTCGCTAGGGGACGAGACTGGTATCACCTACACACTTTCGGTGTCGTTACCATGAAATTTGAATCTATACTGCTGCGAAATAACAGAAACTATAGCTATGTAAATACTGAGTAACTTGCGTAATTAAAAATGGGAGGGGGGCCATTGGTACATGTCCCCTACGAAACAGAGGGTTCACTGGATCCTTCTTCCCATGAGACCTTAAACTAACATCAGATCTGATAAGAGACCACCTGTTGACCCATGTTCAGCAAACAAGAAAGAACCCAACCATGATTCTTGCCAGTTCAAAAAACATCCCCAAAATCCAAAATGCTGGATTATGGCATTTCTGTAATAGCTTTCAACTCCAGTCAGATGACCTCCTACCTAAGGAGTATGTCTCTTATGTAACAAGTGCTAGTTTGCAGTCCTAGATATACAAACCAGAGTCTTTTCTTCTTAATCCAGCAGACACAGGAAATGTAAAGGTAATAGTTGGTGAGTGAGAGTGTCTCCTAACTCACCCTCTACCTCCACATGTCAACCATCTGGTCAACTACCTTGTTACAAAGTTTTTGACCAATTCCAGCTTTAGACAGGGATTAACCTTGTTTTTGACAAAGCACTGTACTTCAAAAAAGGGATTTTGACAAAGGAAAAATCTATTTCTGGGCAGTGACCTGTGTCGCCCAGTGAAATGTTCCTATAGCACCCATCTTTAAGGTATAAATATTGCTAAATATACAAGAGAAAAAAGCTATATGGTTATGCCAAAGTTTCCTGGCTCGCTCACCCTTATTAAGGGTGTCGGTATGGAAACTGGGGCGTGTAAAACCACTATCAGAGGTCTCCTGCCAATTAGTCTCTTCCTTTCTCAATATCCCCCGTTCTACAAAGGAGCCGTTCCTGGCCATCTACCGCCCGCTACTGCTACTACTAGCGTCCCGTCAGCCATTCCTGTGAATAGCACCCAAGCTCGGGCCAGATAGGGTGAGGAAGATAGAGGGGTGGGTTTCATTGGGCGACACAGGTCACTGCCCAGAAATAGATTTTTCCTTTGTCAAAAATCCCTTTTCTGGGCCTAACCTGTGTCGTCCTGTGAAATAGTAACAATTGGCCCCACCAGCTTGGTAAACTAGTGTAAATAAGTTACTGGAAGGAAAAAATTAAATAATTGTAATTAATTCTACAGTACTTTAACCCTCTTAGTTTTCAAGATTAAGAGTTCATTTTTGGCTCCTTTTTTTGTCATTGCCTGAAATTTAGTATGCAACCATCAGAAATGAAAAAAAAATATCATTATCCAACATAAATAATGCAATATATGATAGCGCGAAAACAAAATTTCATATATAATTGTATTCAAATCGCGCTGTGAGCAAAACTGTTAAAGCTAACAAGTTAATTTTTTTCGTTGTATTGTACACTAAATTGCGATTATTTTGGTATATAACACATTGTAAAACGATCAAAGCAACACAAAGTAAATATTATCACAAAATGATGCATGAATTCGTAACTCGCGGACGTATAAATTTTTTTTTTTTCAAAAATTCACCATAAATCTAAATATTGTTCTAGAGACTTCCAATTTGTTTCAAAATGAAGATAAATGATTGAATATTACTATACTGTAAGAGTTTTAGCTTACAATTGCAGTTTTTGACCATTTCGGACGAGTTAAAGTTGACCGAATGTCGAATTTTTTTTACATATTTTTTTTATATACAAATATTTCGAAAATGAGCAAAGCTACAACCTTCAATTAATTTTTGCTGTATTCTAAATGAAATTGTGCACATTTTCATATATAAAACTCTAGGAAACGCCTAATATGAAACGGAGCAAATATAACGAGAATGCGGCGTACGCATTTCGGAGATTTGCGGCGGAGAATCCGCGCGCGGAGGGAAGGAAAGTTTTTTTTTTTTAATTCACCATAAATCTAAATATTGTGCTAGAGACTTCCAATTTGTTGCAAAATGAAGATAAATGACTAAATATTACTAGACTGTAAGAGTTTTAGCTTACAATTGCCAAATTTTCAACCTTCGGTCAACTTTGACTCTACCGAAATGGTCGAAAAATGCAATTGTAAGCTAAAACTCTTATATTCTAGTAATATTCAATCATTTACCTTCATTTTGCAACAAATTGTACGTCTCTAGCACAATATTTCTATTTATCGTGATTTATATGCAAATATTTCGAAAATGAGAAAAGCTATAACCTTCAATTATTTTTCGCTGTATTCTATATGAAATTGCGCACATTTTCATATATAAAACTTTATGTAACGGCTAATTTAAAATGGTGCAAACATTATGACAATCGCACGAAAAAATGTCTGATTTTTTTCGGAAGAGTTACGCAGATGTAAGGAAAATGTTTTTTTTTTTTCATAAATTCACCATAAATTGATATATTGTGCTAGAGACTTCCAATTTGTTGCAAAATGAAGGTAAATGATTGAAAATTACTAGAATATAAGAGTTTTTCTACCATTTCGGTAGTCAAATTTGACCGAAGGTTGAAATTTTGGCACTTATCGTTATTTATATGAAATATTTCAAAACTGATAAAAGCTACAACCATGGATTGTCTTTAGTTGTATTGTGCATAAAATTGCACACATTTCCATATATAAAACTTTATGTAACGGCAAATTTAAAATGGTGCAAACATTAGGACAATCGCACGAAAAAATTTATCGGAAGAGTTACCGCGCAGATGTAAGGAAAAAGTTTTTTCATAAATTCACCATAAATTGAAATATTGTGCTAGAGGCATCCAATTTGTTGCAAAATGAAGGTAAATGATTGAATATTACTAGAATATAAGAGTTTTAGCTTACAATTGCGTTTTTCGACCATTTCGGTAGTCAAAGTTGACCGAAGGTTGAAAATTTGGCACTTATCATTATTTATATGAAAATATTTCAAAACTGATAAAAGCTACAATCATGAGTATTTTTTGTTGTATTCTACATGAAATTGCACACATTTTCATATATAATACTCCATGTAACGGCTAATTTAAAATGGTGCAAAAATTATATCAAAGTGACGAAATAATTTCCAAGATGTGTCACTGATACTTTTTAGTGCGATAAGAAAGAAATTTGCGCTTGCGTGCCTGCGTAATGATTGTAAACAAAACAACGCCTTGATCCGTGAGCTCCCAGCATCCCCCAAGGCGCGTGATTCAAAAGTTTTCGGCTGGTAGGCCTATTAGAATTTTTTCGCGAATTTTTAAAAAACTTTTTTATGTTGACGTTTAATACGTCCAATTGGCACACGGGAGACAATTTTCTCGACGTTTATTACGTCCAATGGGCGTAAGAGGGTTAATAAAGTTTCTTAATATTACAGTAATCTTAATAATTTCCATAATTCTACTGTCCTTACCCTAATAAACAAATATAAAGATATACAATCAAAATTCTGGTAAGTTCAGATTAAATCCAACACCCAAATACAGGATATTTATATGTACAGACAATATCAATATGTACAATACAGGAGTAAATCCAATGTGCGATCCAAGTGAAAACCAAGGTCAATTGTGCAATCCAGGTGAACAACCAAGGTAAAGGATAAGAACACTAGCGAGGCAGGTATGAGAGAAAGAACTAAAAAGAGATATAGGCTATTAAGACTAGTTATTTACCATGGCTAGGCTGTGTTAGGGGAAACCACGTTCCCTGCTGCCAGTGCCGGGTATTTAAGGGCCTCTAAGGATTTTAGGTAGTGGCGTTTAAATACTGTTGGTGATTTCCAGCCCGTATATTTTTTTAAGATCAACGAAAGTCATGTGATGAAAGTAATTAACTGAGGTAGCTACTGCTCTGATATCATGCACATGCGGAATTGATTCCGGATTGGCTTGTTTGATAAAATACAGAATTTGTTGTCTGATTGCTTTTAGGGAGATGGTTCCACCATTCTCTCTAATAAATAAAGGGCCTGAAGACTTTTTGGAAGTTCTGTTTAGATAGGATCTCAGCGTGTTTACTGGACATAGAGATAGATCCTGTGGAAGTGGGACAATCTTCCATGGGGACCATCTATTTTGTGAATCCTCGTTCTTAGCCAAGAATTTGCGATCTGGTAAAATCAGAACTTCTCCAGATGGGAAGAAATCAATGTGATTTGGTTCTCTAGAAAGGGCCGACAGCTCAGATATTCTGGCTCCTGAAGCCAGACTTACTAAGAATAATGTTTTCCTGAGAAGGGTTATATAAGGGCATGATTCGTTGACAGTGTCTGAAGCTAGATTAAGTACATCATTTAAAAACCAGGAGACCGTTTGAGGTCTATTCACTGGTCTTAGTCTAGCACAAGCTCTGGGGATAGATGAGAAATACGAATCTGTCAGATTAATATTAAATCCAAATTGGAATATTTTCTTTAAGGCAGATTTGGTTGTAGTAATAGTACTAGCTGCTAGGCCTTTTTCGAATAGGGTTCTAAAAAAGGTAACTGCCAGATTCGTAGTCATCGTCTGAACCTTTGAGTCTTTTAGAAAGGTGGCTAGCTTCTTAACTGCTGAATCATATTGACGCAGTGTAGACTCTCGTTTGTCTGATTCCAGGAATAGGGTGTTCAGGGGATCAATGTTAGCATCCTTCTGCGCCGCAAACTTCATGAGGTCCATAAAGTTAGGGCATTCTGAATTCCTGAGGAAGTGGACACAGTCCGCGTTTGTACTAACTGCGTCAGTCTTGAGTTGGGGATCTGCCGGGGCCGGAGTCCCAATTCCACCAGTAGCAGGAACCAATTGCTCTTGGGCCAGTTGGGAGCTACTAGCGCGATCCGCCCTTTGAAAGATCTGAGTTTGTTCAGGACTTTCAATCTATTGCCATAGCGTCTGTGGCATAAGCCAGAGGTTCCAGATTAGGGGCCACATAACATTGCAGCTTGTGGTTGGATTCTGTGGCAAAAAGGTCTACTTGAAGCCCTGGCACCTGATGGCAGATCCAATTGAATGATTTTTTGTCTAAGGACCATTCCGATTCCAGCGGAGTTGTCCTTCACAATGCGTCTGCCACCACATTCCTTACTCCTGCCAGGTGAGTAGCTGACAAGCACCACTGGTTCTTTGCTGCCAAAGAGAAGATCGCAATCACCACATGATTTATGTGGCTCGACTTGGAACCTCCTCTGTTTATGCAGTGGACTATCACTGCACTGTCTAATACTAGTTTGATGTGGATTCTCTTCAGGGTTAGAAATACTGCCATGGCTTCCAGTACATTGATATGGAGCTGGCGGAATGTTATCGACCATGACCCTTGTACTTTTTCGTGTTGGGAGTATCCTCCCCAGCCGCTTAGGGAGGCGTCCGTGTGGACCACTAGGGCTGGTGGAGGGAACTGTAATGGTACTGATTTCACCAGGTTCTTGACTTCTGTCCAGGGACGAAGTCTCTTTCGTAATATCGGCGGAATCCGGGAAACTTTGTCCCGAGATTTCATGTTGGCTCTGGTCCGCCAGATCCGGTTTATATCCTTTAGTTTGGCTTTTAATAGAACGTCCGTTACTCACGCGAATTGGAGTGAACCTAAGATTCTTTCTTGGTTCCGCCAAGACGTCTGTTTGCCTTTGAGGAACTGTCTTGCTATCTCCCTGCGCTTCACCGGCGGGATTGATAATTGGTATGAGTTCAGGTCCCATTGTATTCCTAACCACTGAAAGCGTGGTGCCGGAGTCAGCAGGGTTTTGTTTCTGTTTATCTGGAATCCAAAGTATTCCAGAAAACTTATCACTTTGTCTGTTGCTTCGCGGCATTCTTCGGCGTCTGTGGCCCAGATCAGCCAATCGTCTAGGTAGGCTACTAGCATTACCCCCTGAGATCTTAATTCCTGCACTACTGTCTCTGCTATTTTTGTGATTATTCTGGGCGCTATGTTGAGCCCGAATGGCATCACTTTGAAAGCATAGGCCCGATTGCCTAGTCTGAAGCCTAGGAAGGGCCGGAAGTGTCTTGCTACCGGAACATGATAATAGGCATCTGTAAGATCTATAGAGGTGGTGACGGCCCCATGGGGAAGTAAGGTCCGCACCTGCGAGACGGTTAGCATACGGAACTTGTCGCAATGAATGTATGAGTTTAGATGGGACAAGTCTAGGATTATTCTGGGCTTGTTTGAGTCTTTCTTTGGAACGCTGAACAAGTGCCCTTGAAATTTCAAGTGTCTGACTTCTATCACTGCCTTCTTTTGAAGAAGGTCTTGGGTATACTCTATTAAGTCCGCCGCTGGCTTTTGGTAAAAGCTTCTTTCCAAATCCATCCCAGACCTTTTGACACAATACTGTGGGCCCAATTGCTGAACCTCCAATGGTTCCGAAAGAGGTACAGCCTCCCTCCTACCTGGGGAATCTCACTGGTTAGCAGATGGCCGACTACCCCGGTTTCCCAGGAAGCCACTGCCTCGGGCGGAGGCTCTTCCGCCAGCCCTGTGCCGGAAAGCTCCTCTGGCTCGGCTACCTCTGGCAAACCTGTTGTACCCTTGAAACACCCCTTGGGTTTCAAAGGTAGCGTTGAAAGCTGGGGAGGCGGTAAAGGTGGCCGTGCTCTGGGGCTGCTGGGGTTGGCTCAGTAGCACGAATTGCTGTTGGGGTTGGCCCTTCAAGGTAGAGGGTTGGTTCAGCTGGGTTACAGGGACAGCCTGTACCACAGCTTGAGGTTGGTTGGTGTGGAAGGGTTGGAACTTCCTTGCCCTCTTTTTGCCCTTAGGATGTGCTCCGGAGGATTCAAACTTCCTCTTGGTGATGAGTCCCCAGCGTATTCTTAAACTCTGGTTGACTCGGGCTGCTTCCCCGAGGACCTCGTTTACGATGGTCTCCGGGAACAGTTTTGGGCCCCAGATCAAGGATTTGATGAGCCTGTTTGGCTCATGCCTGGTGGAAGCATCCGCCAAGATGTGCTTCCTGCAGTTCCTCCTAGCCACCGCAAAATCGTATAGACCGCACTGTATGGTGTGAAGAAATGACTTCGTTAGGATTTTGAAAAGCGGTTCATCCGCGTATACCAAGGAAGTCATTTCTGTCATGGTGGCGGAATTGATGGACCTGCTCAGCCTGCACCTCGCCTCGTACTCGGCCTTTACCATGGCTTCTGGAAGCCTAGGTAGGCGTTCGCTAAACTGTGTGGTTGCGCAGTCTGGGCTGAGCTTACCCACAGAAAAGGTTGCTGGAGCATCTACCCAACATTCCATGCCTCCAGGGAGCAGCAGGGAAGGCAAGTCTGTCTCCCGGAGTTGTGGCATTGGTTCTGCCTCCGTGGCCGCTTGCAGTGTCAACTCTGCCACTTTTGAGATGCACGGGGTAGGAGCGTTATCACTCACCATGAACATTGTGAAGGGGCTCTTATGGGGTGTCAACTTTGTGTTGACACATTCCCATTCCATTAAGGTCCGGACCCAGGCTAATTGGGCCTGGTCCCTAGGGAAGATAACTGTTTCCTTCGGGACCTTATCCTCTCTTATTAGCCTCTCCTCCGTCAGTCTGGCATAGCCCATGAAGGGAAACTGGAGACCCGGCGGGTAGAATTCGAAATCCTCTACTGGCCGGGTTCCACAGCCTTCAATCGTCAGCATACCCTCCGAGAACGGAGCGTATGCTGCTGGCCTCCAAGGGTTGTTATTCTTGAAAGGCAGCAGCTTCGACGAGTCCGGCATTGCCAGGGGTTGCTGTGCATGCATGGGCTGGAGCTGTCCTGCCATCAAGTTTTCCTGGAGTCCCACCATCAAGGACTCCTAGTTTCTTAGCCTTTCAGTCAGGGACTGAATCGACTGTCCCGACGTCTCGAGGCTAGAGGCCAGTTGAGATGAAATCTCCTGGAACTTGGTTTGCACCAAGTCCCCCATTTGCTGCATCAGCAGGGTGGAGAAAACCGCCGGGTCGAAGACAGGTTCCTGAGGTCTGGCTTTAGGACCTCTTGCTCTCGACCCCTGTTGCGGGGGAGTAGCTCTTGCCAAGCCCGCCACCGGTTTGGGAGCCGATGACTTGCTGGCGCGGTTTGATGTAGGCTTAGCCTTTGGTAGGGACTTCTTAATGGCCATCATAATGTCCCTAGTGGGCTTGACTTAGGGATCACCGAGCCCAACTTGTCCCTAACAGTCTTGGGCTCACCGGTGAATCCCTGGAAGGAAGAAGTAGAAGATTGAGACGGGCTAAAGGACAGGACTTTAGCCCGTGTACTACCTGCCTCACCTGCATCCTTACCTTCGCCCTGGTTGTCGACAACCATGGGCTCCCGGTCCAAGTTCATGGCTGCCACCTCTCCTAGAACTTCTTGGCCAAAACCTTCCGGGTCCTCCGGCAGGGCCTGGGTCTCCTCTCAGATCCTGGCGATGATAGGGGCCGCCAAGTCCACCGCTACAGCTGCCGACCTCTTGGCATTAGGGCAAATAAGCGAGGCCAGCTCCTCAGACAGCATGTAGGGCTGCTTGGACTTGACGTTCCTGCCAAATCCTCCAACCCAGACCTTGAGGGTTGCCAACGTCGAATCCTTGACAGCTTGTGGGGTCTGTAAGAGATAGTTACATCACGATCTAACCTAGATACTAAATTACTTAGTCTAGTATGTATCCATATGAATTTTATTCATTATATTTCTCATTGTATCATTAGGAGAATGGTACGTACCGACTCAGAAGTGAGATCTCTCACTAAAGCATAACAGACCTCGCACCCCTCCGGGTGCCACACCAGCAAGGAGTCCACAAGGACCGCACAACCGGCATGCGAGCGGCAAACCACATGCCCGCACGGCTCTTGAAGCATGGCCGTGCATGCCGTCTCCAGGCAACGTACCATCTGTAATTTAATTGATACATGAGTATCACTACATAGACCTGTCAGAGATGTATCCGGCGGGGCATGTCTCGCATCTCTACTGCCACCGGAGTTGACTCCGGCGGAATGCGTGTCTACTACTAGGATTTTATCAATTCTTGCATACCACTAGCTCCAAGCCCTAGTTATTTGTTCTTGTCATGAATCTAAAGGAATAGGCTTGGTACAAACAGAGCAAGGGAAGGATGAACCTGACCTGACTCCGCTGGCGCTGGAGAAGCAAGTCCTAGTAAGCTAGGATCGTTTTTCTTAGCCTACTGTCCGTCCCCCACCGGAGTGCGGGACGGAGGTAGAAACAAGAAGGTTGGAACCCGGGAGAGGAGCTAGGGATTAAGAACATGGTGCTTCGGGTCTGAATACCCGGCGGGGTAGATATGCCCGTCGTAGTAAACGTACCCAAAGCATGCTTAAATTAAGCTTAAATTACGCTTAAAGTAATTAAAACTACTATAATCTCAAACATGCGTGTATAATTGCTCTGTACGTTATCGTCCATTCCATGCGCAGTCCCTACTTCCTTCATAGTATCCTTCTACTTCCGGGTCCAACTTCATGGGATAGGATCAGGGAAATTAGGCGAACCTAGGCCTGAATCTGATCATATAAGGAATCGTAGCTATTATAATTATAACAGTTACGAACTGTTAGTCGGGATCCCGGTCCCGCTGGGGCGGGAGGATAGGTGTGGGGATAAGGGACTGCGGATAGGGAATGCAAGAACGCGGTGGCACATGGCGTACACCGTCCCAACGAGCCAGGTGGCCAGCCAAGGCTCGCCAGGGTAGGCACCTCCCGTACCATCCACACTGAGCGTAGCGCGGTGAACCATCCCCCCGACTATACCCCTACCCTCCCCCCCAAATGTGTGAAAGACTCGGGTCAGCTACATGGGGTAGCGTTAGGAGAGTTGCATCACCCCACCGAGGTGGGTTCAGGGGGAGGGAGGATGGCTAGCGGGGTGGCCCACTCGCGATCCGTTGGTCACAACAACCGGCCACGTGGGACAACCCCCCGAGAAGTTGTGAGCCAACCGATAACAGAGACAGAAGGCCT
Organism: Macrobrachium nipponense; assembly: GCF_015104395.2. Taxonomy (NCBI): domain Eukaryota; kingdom Metazoa; phylum Arthropoda; class Malacostraca; order Decapoda; family Palaemonidae; genus Macrobrachium; species Macrobrachium nipponense. The sequence continues at coordinate 30,145,032 of NC_061088.1, read as the reverse complement.
ATAGGCCAACTAAAACATGCAAAACACGCAAAAACAACAAATCAATGCAGTATAAATGATAATGCATGTAATACAAATAGTCCTGACGCGAGAGGGGGCAGGGAAAGGGTAGGGGAGAAAAGGGACGAGTCCTCTCAAAGGCTGGCTTAACCTTCGCAAAATCGGAACGATCTGGGGAGGTCAGCCAGGGAGGCTCTGAGCAGCTAGCCTAACCCGCCTAATCGGACTTTGTAATCGCAATTGGCCAGGTAGGCTAGGGTGGCTCACGGACCATCGTGTGTAGGTCACGACCAGGGCCAAAGCCAATCACTTGAAATTCAACCTGGTGGGGTAGTCTCTTATTTATGAGACTAACATACGGGAAAAATGGAGGGGTGGCTACGCCGCCCAACCAACGAATTAGTTGGGAAGACAGCCGAAGGGGAAGGATAATAGGAATCCCAGATCTAGGCTACCTTCCGAGACCACGCGGCTCGAGTGAAAGGCTAGTACGACTCTCGCGTTCAGAAAACTATTATATAACGTCAGGATAGGAATAAATATGCTCTTAAATTCTGAGTAACTGCTAATCTATCCAGATAAGGCGACTATAATTAGTATGGAAGACCAATTAAATTTGCGGGTAGCGATGCACGAAATGGCTCCCTCGGGAGCGGCGCATGCAGGCTCCCACTAAATAACAACGCCTAACATACTTAAAATTAACATCGCTACCCTAAAAAGTTGAAATTTATTAATTGCAGTACTCAACTTAGATCCAATGGATTCCTGATGCTCAGACATCGTTACTATCCAAAAACAAAGGGAAGAATTCTCAAAATCGCACGCACACGTCTAGACGTAAACAGTGCTATAAAAGGAATTGCGGACGGAACACTAGTAGTAGCAGTAGCGGGCGGTAGATGGCCTGGAACGGCTCCTCTGTAGAACAGGGGATATTGAGAAAGGAAGAGACTAATTGGTAGGAGACCTCTGATAGTGGTTTTACATGCCCCAGTTTCCATACCGACACCCTTAATAAGGGTGAGCGAGCCAGGAAACTCTGGCATAACCATATAGCTTTTTTCTCTTGTATATTTAGCAATATTTATACCTTAGTAATGAGTGCTATGGAACATTTCACGGGATGACACAGGATAGGCCCAGAAATAAAGTTATTTATTTCTGAATAATTAGATTTAAGTATGCACATAAAGACTTTATGACTAATACACTTCAAGTACGTATTGCAAAAAAAATTCTTCTTTTAGATCTGTTTCCCTTTGAAACCTTATACCATTAAAGTTCTGCAACTAAAACTACTTACTTTTAGGCTCGCCAGGAAAATAAACAGGTAGAGTCATCTCATATGGAAGAGTAAACTGCTTTGGATTCACAGAAGCTGCAGCCTTAATAAGTGTAAAGAGTGGTGAATCAGAGATCTCAAACTCACGTCCACCAGAACATACTCTTTTTTCGTTTGGGTCGTATTTTCCAGGGACCGAAGATGATGGCTTCTCCTCATCTTTTTCTTTTCTTTTAATTCCTTTCGAACTTTTATTGGATTTCCCACTTGACACAGAAGTTCTATCATCTTCAGGCTGTAAGGGAAAATATGTTTCCATGAGGGTCAGGGATTGCTGTAGTTTTAGTAAAAAGAGGTATGAAGAGGAGAGGTAATAGACTTTAACATGTGACAACACTAATCAGCAAGTTAATAGAACCTTTCAAAGAAAGAACATATTCTTTGGAGTATGGTACTATATAAATACTAAACGAGTTCACTTTGACAAAATGATATTGTAATGATACAATTAAGTTTGTTCATACTTACCTGGCAGATATATATATAGCTGTATTTTTCCGAATCCGACAGAAATTTAAACACTTACGACACACGCAGTGGGAGTCAGGTGGTTAGTACCCATTCCCGCCGCTGGGAGGCGGGTATCAGGAATCATTCCCATTTTCTATTCATAATTTTTATTCCACTGTCTCCTGAGGGGAGGTGGGTGGGTACTTGATTATATATATCTGCCAGGTAAGTATGAACAAACTTAATTGTATCATTACAATATCATTTTGTTCATGAAACTTACCTGTCAGATATATATATAGCTGAATCCCACCTTTGGTGGTGGGAGTAGACAGAATAGAAGATTTTAGGAAACATATATATGCAGATAATTGATATCTTGATTCCTTACCTGTTAGCATAGCTGACTTCGTGGTTACTGCCGCGTAAGTCTGCTTGTGCTACTAGAGTTGCCAGCGAGGTAGAGACCTATATAGCTGGTGCACTCCAGATGATCTGTCAACAGGGGCGAGACCACGACGTGACTAGACCATATTGACCATACCATGAGGGCTAAGAAGTAAAATAAATATATATATAAAAATATATATCACCACCTGACCCACCTAGCCAAAGTTAAGGTGTGTTAACTAAGGCTTAAGAGTTAAGATGTCACCGTTGTCGGCGACTCAACTACTAAATTAAGAGCTCTTCCTAACCATTTTCTACAGGATAGGATGAGTGGTACTTCTTGCCCCCAAGATTGTGCCTGCAGACACGTATGGCCCTAGCGAGCAGCAGATCTCATATGCCATCTTCACATCTCGCAGGGAGTGTGAATTTGAACACAGAGTTGCTTCGCTAAAACATGGTACTCAGGATGTTGCGGAGTGCCATGCTCTGTTGAAATGCTTCCGAGGCCGCGCCCTCACCTCGTGAGCATTCAAATCAAAAGATTTCAAATCTTTGTGCAAACACAAAGAAGGAGCTTTTTTGAAAGAACTCCTTAACAATAAAGCCAGGGTGTTCTTCGATATGGGCAAGTCTGGTCTTTTCGGAACACTGCAGATTGTCCGTACGACTTCGACTTTCTTGAGTTTTATGTAGATAAAACTTGAGAGACCTGACAGGGCACAGGACTCTCTCTGGCTCCTGCCCACTAACTTGTGCCATCCTTGCTTCCAAGCTCCTGGCCCAAGGACAAAACGGGTTTCCATTCTTAGGCCATAACGAAAAGCTTAGAGAGCACACCGCCTTGTGTTCTCTAAAGCCAAAACTTGTGACGATGGCTTAAAATCTCACTAACCCTCTTTGTCGTATCTAGGGTGGTTAGAAAAAATGCCTTCCTGATCACATGCAAGAAGTTAACAGGTAGGAGATGTTCGAATGCTTTGACATCAAGAACTTCAGACTATGTCTAAGTTCCATATTGAAAGCTTCGATCTGGACATGCACAGTCAGTTCGTCTGTACTAACGTCCGGTGACCAACCAGTTGACCAGTCAGACGAATCAAGGACAGCAAGGCTGTACCCTGAAGAACATAAAGCACTATTCTTCGCTGAAGGATGAGTGTCTGGACTGCCTGGGCGATTCAAGCTAAGCAAACCTTGGGGGGTGTATCAACGCAACCCAACGTCGTTAGCGAATCAACTCCTGAGCCACTCCTGACTCGAGCTTCTGGTGCCAGGAGAAAGGAGCGAGGAGCAAAAAGGCGATTCAGTCCCGAAGGACGAATGCCTGACAGTCCAACCTGGTCTCATGTTAAACGATCATCGGGGGTGTATAAACGCAACCGACTTCGTCAACAAGAAACTCAGGGCTACTATATGTCTCCTGATCTCGCACGAGTTGTCTGACTCCGAGAAAACAGGTGAGACAAAAAGTAGATGGTGAGCGAGTTTCGAGATTTCACAGAACTCAAAGATCGTGAAGGGCTTTGTTGTTTGACAGAAGCAAATCTCTGAGCCCAAAGGCCGTCAACAACATATTTGCGTATTCTTTAATAGTTGTGACTGCCAGCTTATCCCATTCTTCAAACGGAAAGGGAAGACTGCAATCTTATGCTGTCAAAATCTCGATAGTCTGAACGTAGTCAGACTCAGAGCGGAGAGGTTTATAGGTACCTTTCGTGTTAAAGGAGACCGACTCTCTCGGGAAAAGGTCCTTGGAAGGACGTGACCTCTGTGAATCTAGATCTTGAAGGCCAACATGGGGCGATTAGCGTCATTGTCGCTCCCTGTGATGATATAAATCATCTTATTACATTCCCTAAGCGATTGAAAAAGGGGAAAAGAGTCTAAACATCCATCCCCGTTCAATATCATAGGATGGCATTGTTTAATGTTAACCGCTCCCGGATCGAGAATAAGGGAGCAGAGAAGAAGAAGCCTCTTCGTCCTCAACCTAGCGAAGAGATGAATGAAAAGGACGTCCCTAAAGTCTCCACAACTCTCAACATACTTCTAAAGAAAGATTCCACTCGGAAGTCAGTAGTTGCTGCCTTCGATCGAGACGATTCGTACGGACTTTTGCAATCCTGTAACGAACCTCTAGAGGATCGTTCCATTCTACGCCTGTTGTTATAATAGGCTCTTTCTCGTAAACCCGAACCGGGACCGAGAGATATACTTCCTAAGATATGAGAGAGCTGTGGAAGATCAGAGTTGATATGGATTATGGTTCCAAAAACTCGTTTCGAGGACTGGAGGGACGACTGAATTGCTTCCACTTCTTTCAGATTATGATCCAGGACATCTGAAACCCTCTCCAGATGTCCGGCACTTCTTTCTATCACCTCAAGAGATACTTAACGCACCGAGAGATGTTCAGAATCATTCTAGATCTTTAATAAAATTTCAGTTTCCCGGTAGGAAAAAACTGTAGAGGTCTGAATTGCAGTCTATTCAGGGAAACAAACTTCTTCTTTAGGAAGGAAATGGTCCCCAGCAAGCTCATCCATTCCCTCACACAGTATGTTTACTTCCCTAATAAGGCTGCGCTTTGCCTAAGCAAGAGAGCATATAATAGTGCAATGTTGTGGTAGACTCGTAGTCCTATACCGTGCGGTAACGAGCACCGAAAGGAGTAAGATATCTCTGTAGGACATATTAAGGCCAAACGAATGCAATGTTTATTCATTCATGTAAGAAATCCCCTCAATCTTAGGCTAAAGTCCGTGATTGTAGGGCAGAGATCAGTTAGTCAGTCAATCCCGCAGGAGAGAGGGAGAGAGACGTAACTGCCAGCACAGGATACGGTTAGTCAGTCAATCCCGCAGGAGAGAGAGACGTAACCTACCGCGCATGACAGCGAACGAGCTGGTACTGGCTCGTTTGGACTGGAGGAGAGGACAGTGACAGCAGCAGCTTACGATCGTCCGTCATCGTCGTCTCTTAAACTTTATGCCTGGGTTGCCAGCTACCCTATTCTATGAAGAAAAAGGTCCGTTATTTTTAGCATAAAGAGACTCTCAAGCTGGTATATTTAAGCGAAACAGAAAACGCTAAATATATAGAAATGCGTTTGTGTCGTCAGAACACTACCATACAACGGTAAAAGATAAATCGGAAACTCCTGGAAGGCTGCAGGGAGTAACGATTAAATGTCCTTTAAATGGACCATAGACCTCTCGGTTGCCATCCGAAGAGGTAACTACAGCAAGCGTATATGACTTGAACCAACCAGAAATAAAATAACGCAAGGCAAAATATGAAATTATATCACAATAAAGTTTGTTCATACTTACATGGCAGACATATATATAGCTGAATTCGGAAATACAGCTACATACATATCTGACAGGCAAGTTTCATGAACAAAACTTAGGAGAATCGAAGCAGTCAGCTCAAGCTTCTTATGTTATTGGACATAAGGGTTCATTGACGTAGTCTACAAGTCTATTTCTTGTACGAGTCTGCGAATGACGAATGAGAGCTCTTCCGAATCTTGTCAATAAGAGCTTATTCGCTTACGCAATATCAAGTTAATGAGATGTTTGTCAATGAGAACTAACCCATTTACGGGACAAAGAGATATTTTGTCAATGAGGGGATACCCACTTACTTGACAAAACGATAGTATATTGTCAATGGGGGAAAGTCACTGAATTGACAAAACGTAATCCAGGAAAGTCGCGCATTTTTATTTTCCGATTTCCCGTCTCAAACGAGGGAAGGGGCAAGAATCCTGTTAAGAGACTGGGCTTACGTCAGGTAGAACGACGATGTTCAATTCGGCAGCGTAGTCCCGACTAGGAACTAACAAAATCTATCATCTGAAAAGCCCTTTCAGATGGGCTAAAAAGCTGGCAAAATTATCCTGGGAAGAGGAAGAAACTCTCCAACCAGCTTCCTCTCCCGTATCACAACTAATGCCTGCTAAAGCTTAAAATTTATTGGCAGTATGGCAAAGGCAGTCCTGTCTTGCGCTTTCCTGAAGAGCGTACTTTTGATGAGTGCCTTTGCAAGAATCCTACTGAACGTTGCCGAGAGTCCTGACGTGCAGGACATCGAGCCTTTATAACCCGTAACTGCCTTATCGCAAAGTCTTGACTGCGGTAGTGGCAACTTAAATTTATTGGCAGAATGGCAAAGGCTTGCGGTAGAGCAAACGAGAACTTCCCTTGAGCTTTCCTTAACTCCATCCACCTATGCGAAAAGCAATATTAATTGACAGAGACCTCTTGAATCACGAACCCGATGTCTTGCTGGGTTTCGAAGAAGAAGTTGTCTGTTCACTTTAAGCTTACTCCGAAGCACTGCCTACTTCACATTCTTTGCAGGTGAGGTAGAAGGTATCATCGAAGGTAGAGGTAAAATTCTTTAAGCCCAAATCTGAAACAAGAGCTTGAAGAGTTCAACAGAAACGTTCAGCCAGGCGACAAACTGGCGTGCGCTGGTGCACGCTCGGCGTCCACTGGAGCGCGCTCGGCGTCCACTGGAGCGCGCTCGGCGTCCTTGGGGTGGAGCGCGCTCGGCGTCCACTGGCGCGCACGCTCGGCGTCCACTGGCGGCGCACGCTCGGCGTCCACTGGCGCGCGCTTGGCGTGCACCCGCGCGCCCCTGGCTTGGGCGTCCGCTCTCAAAAGCTTACTGCTACTATGACTTCTTTTACGTATTTCTCGGTGGAAAGACGGACACGAGTTCAGGCGACGTTCGCCTTCTTACTTCTCACTGAAACGCATAACGAGAGAGAGAGGACGTGAAGCGTCCTCTTCTATAAAGCTTCTATTTAGAGGGCGCGAGTCCATCCGAAAGCTCCAACCCCTGTGCGGGGAGGACGCTTCGGAGGACGAGGAGCAATCCTTTCAGGATTCGTGCACTGTGCACGCACTTAGGCAGTCTGGGGATTTCATCAGAAACTGCCGAAAGGCACGCCAGATCGGTGGGGGTTCCTCGTAACCCTCCTTCGGCTTTCGACATGCTCTCTCCCTCGTTCTGGGAGTCAAGCAGAGGTCCCGGCCTAGAGGCGAAACGAGGCCGATCTGACGCACCCTCCACTACACAAGGGGTATCACTGCACTTCTGCACTTCACTTTTACTCTCTAAAGCAAGCACTTTCGATTCTAAGTTACGAATCGAAGGAGTATCAGAGAAAGGGCAATTTCTCTACAGACACTGCTTAGGGCCCGAAGGCAACACTGCAGGGTTAGGAGTAACAATTACAGAAGTAGCACTTCACAGCAATGAAGGAGAGCGAGCACCTCTCGTAGACATATACATAGCCCGTAGGCCATACTACAGGGTTATGCAAAATAAAGTCTACAGGAAGGTTAGCAGGTTCACTACCCTGACTTTTGTTACTGATTAATTGCGTATATACGAATCATACGTCTTCCTTACGGAATTAGACATGTTTACTGATTAATTGCGTACATACGAATCATACGTCTTCCTTACGGAATAGACAAAGTCTCACACTCCTTACATGACAAATCTCAACAAAGAAGCAAGACCCATACCCCTCGTACATACCAAGTGCGAATCTACCGAAGCTTTCGGTAGCCACACCCTATCTTTGCAGACAACCCCGTCTGAAACTAGCCTAACTAGATTCAGATATTTTATGCAAAAATGAATCAAATTCAAATCAATTTAAGATAGCGTATGCCTAGCCACAAATCCAAGTGAATAAATCAAAAGACAATTAGGATACTTAGCGGCAATGAAGTTTCCAAAATCCTAAGACGGAGGTACTGAAAACAGGTGTTTTCAGCACCGGCGACAGAAAAATTATGAATAGAAAATGGGAATGATTCCTGATACCCGCCTCCCAGCGGCGGGAATGGGTACTAACCACCTGACTCCCACTGCGTGTGTCGTAAGTGTTTAAATTTCTGTCGGATTCGGAAAAATACAGCTATATATATATCTGACAGGTAAGTTTCATGAACAAAATACAATTTATACATTATTTACTGTATGAGTTCACTTTGACAAAATATAATTTTATTAATTATTTAATATACATACAAGATGAACTTCTGAATAAAACACAAGTCCTGAGTTATAAAGGGGAGATCTCTGAAAAGTGATTTAGAAAACTTATTTGTCATATTCTTTAATGCTACAGTAGCTAAATAACTATGTATGCATATGTTGTATCTAAAAATATATGTTATAATATAAAAAGCTTACCCCTCCTAATCTGCACTGATGACAGACCCACTGACCCATGGGTATATCTTTTTCATCAAGTGGAGGATCACTGGCAGAAAAGGAGAAAAATAATGTTACATGAACTCATCCTAGCTAATCTAATTAATAAGTTATAAATGCTTAATTCCTCAATCAAGATCTATTTATTACAGTAGTCCTTGAAATGGCAAAGCTGACAACACTGAAACATTTACTTGAACAAATCTGAGTTGTGGATAAAACATGAAAAAATTAGAAAGATTCTTTAGCAATGTTTTCCCCATACCTGACCTTTCATTAAAAGGTGATTTAAAAACAAACTGAACTGAAATGAAACAAAACTAATAAGCATAAAACTGTGAGCCAATTACAATGGTAATATATTAATACTGTACATAATCATCCAAACTTAATGAGCTCTGTAAAATCCACATTATAAATTTTACAAAACATTACAGCAAATAATTTTTTTTTTCACTCAAAACCTGAAAAAGGGACAATCATTTCAATTACATATAACAATTTGCATATTTGTATTAAAAAAAAAAAAAAGTCTTACTGGCAAGTCAGGTGAAAAGAAGCAGGGCAAAGATCACAACATATCAAGTCGCCACCTTCCCCACAAGCATCGCAAGAATCGTGATTATGCCCACGACCTGGACGGCGAAAATAGGGATGTGCAGCAAGGCCCTCTCTTCCATTTCCTGATGTAGTTGTCCCTTGCTGTCGGTTAGGATCTCTGGTACCAGGCGGTGCTGTCAGGGCCAAAATTTGCTGAGGAAGAGAGAATACTGTATCAAACATTTTTATCTTGTGAAACACTTCATGTTTCCCCACTTACTTTAATGTTCTTCAGTAATACACTAAAAACACGTTTCCTGTAACTTCAAATATTTAAAAGCTTTCCTTTTCACACCAAACACTCAACCACTACCATTTGTAAAGCTTGGCACAGAAAAAAGTGGTGAGGAGAATTAGACACAAATTTTTTTGTAAAGGGACTTGGGGGTTGAACACCAAACAGGCAAGGTCCAGAAACCAGGCTTGCTGCTGGCAAAGTGGAGCTGACAGTGTCTCAGATATTGTAGGACTGCCACAGTTTGTCTAAAACTGGCTTGATTAGGGGAAACGGGAGGGGGACACTTATGATTGTGGCTGGTTGCAAATGGATCTAATATGGTAGTCCCCTACTGCTCCCAAAGCATGAACCACACTCTAGGGTGCAGGGACCTGTTGACTGGAAGTACTTAGCCACCAATGCTTAGCATACAGACTACCAATCTGTACTTCCTTGAGATTTATCAGGGGATTAGGGTGATATTAAGATCACCTGCCAGCAACAGAATTTCCATGGTTAACTTATATATAACCATAGATTTGGTAACACTTTAGTTCCAGAGATATGCCACTGTGTTGGAATTTTCTAGCATCTCATCTACAACCTTGGTGGAAACATTCTCAGATGCCTGTAGGGTTGTTATAACAACTTCAACTCTAGAAAACTTATGTCAGCCCCATTCCTTTTATGGCCTTAACCCCTTTATAAAATATACATAGGTGATCTAAACTACTTCTGAGGTGCTGTTAAAAAGCAATAAGACTGAGGCACAAGGAAACCGTGAAACCCATTTCATATGTTTGGCTCATCGCTACCAAACTATGTAGTTCTGTTAAGAACTTACTGAGAGAAGGACAGGGAGGCTATTTGGCTGATCTGAGAAAGACAACTGTCAGTTCATTTCCATCTAAAGAGGTCAGAGTCTGAACAGAGTATGAAAACTGGCTTTTCCAAGGGGTTCAGGTGGCCTAGTGAGTCCTGTCAACACTTTCTGGGCAGGTAAGGTCCTTTAGGATTCCTTTTACAGAATATGGAAACTTCATATTAACTCAAAAATAGGTCTTGCCAAAAACATTGATGTATATTTGGATCCGGTCTCTGATAAATTGTCTTATTTGCTGGAGTCAGGCCTGGCTTGGCTCAATTGACGATTTAGGCCCAGGTATCACAATAGGTATAAGAGGCAAATGAAATGTCTCTAATATCTGTGGAGGAGAAAACCATGATCAACCAAACATCTAGGTACCTCAAAAACCTGGCACTGTGTACCTCTTGTAAGAACAAACAGCACCAGAAATGAAGACCTGTGGCCCTGGAAGCCTGGAAGACCGTGGATTACAACTTGAAAAGTAAACATCTTCAAAGTCCCAGTACAGTCATACCCCTACATACAAAAAATCCAGGTTACGAGGACAAAGACGAAGATTTTTTTGCTTCTGTGTACAAAAATAATTCAGGTTGCGAAAGGGTGTACTGTAAAGTCCAAGATTCGCCCGGGGCCGCCGAGAACAATTTTAAAGCTCGCGCGCTGCCAACTTAGTAGACTCGCCACCATCCTACTGCTCTCCCATTGGTTCCAGATGCTAGTTACCGCCGTAAGATCCTGCTCTCCTATTGGTCAGCATCTATCCCATCATGCATCTACATAAGGGAGTTCCTCGACCATTTCGTTTTGGCAGCGTTATCGTACACACGTGGAATTTGTTCGTTCACGTAGATTTTGTTCATTAATGTAAATTCGTTACTGATTTCGCTTTTGTTGTACTGTAAGTTACTTTATCGTGTCATGTGTGTGAACTTAATTACTTATGATATTAGCCCATGGATCCCAAAAATGTTGCTGAAGTTCACGGAAAGAAGAGGATGCTTTCTATGGAGACGAAGATGGAGATAATCAAGAAGTGTTAATGTTTCATGCCATTTGTTAATGTGTTTCGTAAAGTTTAGTGTTAATGTTTTCTGCCATTTCTAAATGTGCTTCATAAAGTTAAGTGTCCACATTTTCTGCCGTTTGTCCTCCTCCTCTGTTGCCATGTTCGGACATCGACTCACTTGAATGGTAAGGTTCCACATTTTACTACATACGTACGTACATGTACATACGGTATTTCTTGTACCCTGTACACTAATACACTTTATTTACAGGTACAGTAACGGTTAGGTTATGTACTGAAAGGTCTAAATTGTTGTATTTCATTGTTTATTGGTCAATTTAGCTTTATTATAAAATTTACGGTGGTGTTTTTGTAGGGCTTGGATTATTATAAAATTTACTGTGGTGTTTTTGTACGGCTTGGAACGAATTAGGCAATTTACATGTAAAACGTACAGTGGTACCTCGAGATACGAAAAGCTCAACTTACGAAAAACTCAAGATACAAAAGCTGACACGAAAAATTTTACTGCTATACATACGAAAAGTTTTCAAGATACGAAAGGTTTCTGAAAGTCCGAGATTCGTCCGATAACAATTTTGAAACTCGCGCCGCGCGCCGCCATCTTAGTTCTAGTAGACTCGCCACCATCCTCCTGCTCTCCCATTGGTTCCTGATGCTAGCCAAGCCATGAGATCCTTCTCTCCTATTGGACAGCATCCCTCCCATCATGCATCTTACGTGGTGGCGTTCCTTCGCTCGGCCACTTCGCACCCGAAGCTTTATCGTACACATGCGGCATTCATTCAGTCCAACTATTTCGTTTAGTATCGTTAATTCGTTAGTGATTGTGTTGTGCTACTTTATCGTGTTGTGAGAACCTAATTAGTATACGTACTACATATGTAACTTAATTACGTACAGTACATATAGTCATGGGTCCCCAGAAAGTTGCTGAAGTTCACAGAAAGAGAATGCTTTCTATGGAGACAAAGATGGAGATAATAAAAAAAGTATGAAGCTGGCTTGCGGTTGAGTGTGATTGCTAAGGAATACGGCCGAAATCCGTCAACGATAGGCACCATTCTTAAGCAGAAGGAAGCCATCAAAGCAGCTACACCTTCCAAATGCGTGACTATTTTGTCCAACAAAAGGAGCCATGTGCATAATGAAATGGAAAGGCTGCTTCTTGTATGGATCGAGGACAAAGAAATCGATGGCGATATGATAACCGAGACGGCAATCTGCCAGAAGGCCAGCGCTATTTTCGGCGATTTGATTGCCCAAGCCGAAGACGACAGCAGAGAGGGGACATCAACGGCAACCCCAGAGTTCAAGGCTTCTCATGGGTGGTTCAAAAAATTCCGTAAACAGACTGGCATCCATTCGGTGGTGAAGAAATTGAAATTACGTAAAGTATAAAAAAGTAAAAAGAAATGTAAAAATAAAAAAAAGGCAAAATAAATTTTATTTTAAGTTTTTTGTAAAGTTAAGTGTTACAGTTTTGTTAATGTGTTTTGTAAAGTTTAGTTTGTTTTTCTGACATTTTTTTATGTGTTTCGTAAAGTTAAGTGTACGTATCTGCCGTTTGTCCTCCTCCTCCTCTGCCACCACTTTTGGAGATAGCCTCACTCGAAAGGTAAGCTTCCACATTTTACGTTACAGTAATAATATTTCTTGTACACTAATATACACTTTATTTATAGGTTTTGCATTTTTATTCTTAATTTAGGTATTGAATGGTCCAAATTGTTGTAGTATTTCATTGTTTATAGGTCAATTTAGCTTTATTATGAAAGTTACTGGGGTGTTTTTGGAGGGCTTGGAACAGATTAGCCATTTTACATGTAAAATGTGGTCCAAGATACGAAAAACTCATGATACGAAAGGCGCCTCGGAACGGATTAATTTTGTATCTCGAGGTACTACTGTAGTTCTGGATACAAAAAAATCAGGTTACGGAGGTCGCTTCGGAAGGGAATAATTTTGTAACCTGAGCCACTACTATATACTAGAATGTTAACCCTTTCAAATGAAGTTACACACTGATGCTACTGTCTCCATCCATCAAGGAATTAGCTGCAAGAAGCCGTTTATAGAGGAGCAAAGTCAATATTGGGCCTCTACCCTCCAAAACTTTATGACTGGTGAATAACAGATAAAAGGACAGGAAACTTCTCAAAGTTTTCATGTCAATGGGAGGCTTGTCTTTAGAAAGAATAACCAATAACCTTGTTCCTTTAACATTGAAATTATTTTCCTTTATTGTGAAAGGCAAGATTTATTTTTCTACCAAACATACCGTTAAAATTAATATGTACACATATTAAACCTCATCAGTCTCAACCGACGATGGGTCTGCTCCTATCTCCAACAATTGTTCTAGAATTTCTAGAAACAAGCCCCCATCAGAAGCAGATGTTAATGTCAATAGTCAAATGCTTCATCTATTTCTTGTATGGCCACAGAGAGGTTTTCAGTAAAGTCCTTTGCCTCTGTTCAAACAAGAGGTGGAACATGGTGCTCTAGGAGTCAGGCCAAGAAAGGATGTTAGCAAAGAAACCTTTATGACTGCCTGCTTCTGAGAGAGGAAGCAAGGGGCCTATAAAAATCCTTACTATCCACACTACTAGGAGAATGGCAAGAGCGAGAGAGAATCAAGCTGTCAAGTAACATCATGGCAACTCAAAGTAGACCCCATGTTGATACTGAAGATGACTCAGAAAATTTAGCATAGCCTAAGAAGCTTGTGACTGCTATGGGACAAGCTTCTGTAATGAATGCTATCTGGATGATGACCTGTTCTTTTGCCAACAGCCTCTTGAAGAAAAGGGATACCATTGTGAGAAGTATGTCCAGTTTACTCTCATCCTCTGGGAGCCTTGCAACCTCTTTCCTTTCTGGCTAGTTGGGGAAATTGCTGATAGGGTAGATACCATATCAGCAATTTCTCTAACTAGCCAGAAAGGAAAGAGGTTGCAAGGCTCCCAGAGGATGAGAGTAAACTGGACATACTTCTCATAATGGTATCCCTTTTCTTCAAGAGGCTGTTGGCAAAAGAACAGGTCATCATCCAGATAGTATTCATTACAGAAGCTTGTCCCATAGCAGTCACAAGCTTCTTAGGCTATGCTAATTTTCTGAGTCATCTTCAGTATCAACATGGGGTCTACTTGATGCATTCACCCCCGACCCCTGGTAGTTGAAAGTGATGAGCATTTCCCTCAGGAAATGTTACTTGGAGTCCACTTTTGCTGGAGTCTGAACCATATCAAGGGGGGAATTGTATAGTATGTGAGGAACTGCCTGCTTGTTTATAATATACTGCCTAAACGCAGCATATGATAAAGGGAAAATCTTTGATGTCACATGGTTATCCGCTCCAGTTCCCTGCATCTTCAATAAGTCCAAAAGGAGACGTCAGAAGTTTGAACCCTAATGATGGCTCTTCAGGCTTAAGGCAAGTGTTGTATTCAGCTAGTGATCCAACAAACAATATTTCTGTAGCCTTTCTATTAGCCTTATTTTATAAACCAAGTGTAAAGGTTTTATTAAAAAGAAAAACCTTTTATTGATGAGGAATCTCACAATCATTATCTTCAGACATCTGGGAGAATGCAGATCTCGAGATTCTTACCAAAATAACACCTCAGAGAGCCTGTATCTTTTCTGAGCAAGGGAGTGCTAGTTGAAGAGGCTCTACAACTAAGTTTTGAACTATTGCTTCTTCTGCTGGCTGCAGAAGTGATAACTGAGGCCTGGTAGTGGAATTAGCGCAGTCACAAAGATGCAAATTATGTTTGAAAGTATTAGGCGTTTCCAATAACATTGGGCATTGAGCACTCCTGCGCTGAAGCAGTGGCACTAACAAGTTAATGACAAGGTGGAAACAACAGTGAGTTGACATACCTGAAGGCCATTTTCAAGTGTTAAAACAAATGAATTTTTATGTTTTCATAAAAAATTTAACTTGTTTGCACACAAAACCAATCTGATTACATGAGCCTAAGTAACTATGTGAAGGAAGGACTTTTGTAGATAAGTTTTGGAACTGGGGCACTTGAGTAGGAAACTGTTAAGTGATGTGATCCTAATCCTTGTTAGTAAGGCCATGGTTTGCATTCTTTTCATCTAGGAAGTGCACCAACAATATAAACTTACCCCTTCAGTAATGAAGTAGCATGTACTCCAGAGGCCTGAGGTAAAATGGGGGGGGGCATAGGTCCATTAAAGAGGAATTAATATCTAGCCTGATGACACCACATTACTAACAGAGAAAATGTCTAAAGATTTAGAAGACATGTCTCTAATGCTGGACTTTACAAATTTTAGAAAAACTCCCACCTCCACACTCCTCTTAACAGCTAGGAAATAATGAAACAGCCTGAATTGCATGCCCCTAACACTGAACTCAAATATCCATCCCTAATCAACATTTTCAAACATAAAAGAAAAGGGATTGTTACTGATCAAACTATTCTTCAATGTAAGGGACACTAAGAACAAAGCCAAATCTTGTTCTCTGACAGATTTAGTCCTCTTCAGTTTTATTCTAAGGCTATGACCAGGTAATGACAAATGGGAATTACAAATTATGAAATAGCCTGGCATTGGAAGTTGTCCAAGTCTTGACAGTAAATGCAGGAACATCAGAAAAACTTCTCCTCTCCCAGACATTAGAATATGAGATATCACTTAAGATAGGATGGATCTCACTTATCATTCACACCAACAATAAGTAAACGAGGAACACAGGCTTTTGTGACAGGTTCCTACGGGATGCAGTCTCTGGGGCTCAAATATGTACTATATTCAACAAATACTTCAAGGCCAAGAATACATCCCAGGAAGGAAGGTTCACAGTTTTTAGAATTCTATTTGAAAACTCTGGCGCATACACCTAAACTCCTTTGATGAGCTAAAATTCAAATCTCTGCTCTCAAATAATACATAGGTTGCTTTTGGCACAGAGAACCTCTCTGACTGCTGAACAGTGGTTCTGCTTGGACTGATCTACCACTGCTGACACTATTATATCTAGTGAAAATTGCCAGTCATATGGTGTGAAGATTCCTTGTGGATAAGAAAGATACTCAAACAAAGAATCTTCACTCAAAGCAGATGACAAGCATGGCCTCTTACAAGAGGTATCTGGAGTTGTAAAAGATTTGGAGGGCATTACCAACTATGTCTGCATTACGTATCATTCAACTTGGGAATGCACTCTACTGTCACAATCTTAGAAATAGTTTACAACACTTGATGTACAAATGCCAAACCTAGGCCATGCTGGATTTTTAATTTTTCCAGATTAGTGATGGTCCCCCTGTTGTCCTTGTCAACACACTATAAACAAGTATTAAATATAAATTAAATAATTAAATAAAATACAGGTATAAATGATTAAAAAGTGCAAGTTACAAAGGGGCGCATCTTCCGAATAATTACTTCTACTGTACTAGTTTTCCTGCATCTGACCATGCCACTGTTTATGCAAAATCAACTACTCTGTCATTTTTATGTGACATAAACATGGTATTTTCATTTTAAAATAAGTTTTTAAATATACTTACCTGGTAGTTACATATATATAGCTTAATCCCGCCGATTCGTCGTGCGCACGGCAGAAATTCAAAATTTGCGGCTATCGCCGATAGACGGTCAGACTGGACACCCCACCCCAACAGATCAAACCACCTTTCCATGCAGTCCCAGTGAAGGGACCTTTCAGTCCCTATCACTTGATCCTGGCAGCTGAGCTTGTCTGCCACAATATTCCTCTTGCCTGGAATGTACCTGGCTGACAGCTCTACTGAGTGGGCCACCCGCCACTTGTGCACCTGCATCACAAACTGGTGAAGCGGATATGATACGAGACACCCCCTGCTTGGCGACGTATGCCACTACTGTGGTGTTGTCGCTCATCAACACCACAACGTCCCATAACTTGATCCTGAAATTCTTGGAGAGCCAGGAAGGCCACCTTGAGCTCCAGAATATTGATCTTTAGTTGCTTGTCATCTTGTTTCCACACTCCTGAAGTCAGCAACTCCTCCAGGTGTGCGCCCCATCCCTTGGTTGATGTGTCCGAGAACAGAAGCATGACGGGAGGGGGAGTATGCAGGCATATTCATAATTAAGAGGTTCCTGTCGTTCAGCCACCAGTTAGATCCTCTCTCATCTCCTCTAAGAGACGAATGAGAAAAGACTGTGGGTCTCAAGATTGGGACCAGCATTCCCTTAGTCTTCCCTGGAGAGAATGAAGGTTGAGCTGCTCATGACGGACCAGCTTCTCCAAGGTGACATATCACGACCTGCCATTGCCGAGCTGGCTGCTCCTGTCGAGACAGGAACGGCTGTGCTGCGTTTCTGAACCTACTGATACGAGATCCCACAGGGAAGACTCTTGCTTCTACTGTATCTATCAGCATGCCCAGGTACAGGGGGGTTCCGTTTTCGGCAGGGCGCTGATAAATTAAAGCCGCCATTAACCGAAACTCTGCGATGTATGGTACCAAGTTTTGGTTAATGACGCCTCTGTTAGGTATGTTATAGAGCCATAACTCTATTATTGGAACCTTATGGCTCTGATAACTGAACTTGGCATGTTATGGTGCCATTAACTGAGTCTGCTTACTTTACTCTCTACTTGGGGGTGAAATCGGGCTTCTTGAGATTTACTATGATCCATAGAACACAGCAAAACTCAAGGTGATCCCTGTCCTGAAGCAACTGCGAGCGGGAGCTCACCAGGATGAGCCAATTGTTAAGATACCTTAACAAGACATATCCCGTGCACATGGGCGTAAGCTGACACCAGGGTGAACACTTGCCTGAACACCTGGAGAGAGGTCGAGAGCCCAAAACAAAGTGCTCTGAACTCGAACACTGTCTCCCTGAGGTTAAAGCAAAGGTACTTGTGGGAAGATGGATGGATAGGTATTTGGAAATACTCTTCCTTCAAGTCTATTGTAAGCATGACGTCATTCTCCCTGATGGAAGAGAACATGTAGTGCGTTGTCTCCATTGTGAACTGAGTCTGGCGAACAAACCGTTTCAAGGGAGATAGGTCCATGACCGGCCTCTAACACCCAAAAGGCTTTCTCTATGAGAAAGATATGGCTGTAAAACCCAGGGACT
Organism: Macrobrachium nipponense; assembly: GCF_015104395.2. NCBI lineage: Eukaryota > Metazoa > Arthropoda > Malacostraca > Decapoda > Palaemonidae > Macrobrachium > Macrobrachium nipponense. Next base: position 30,126,770 of record NC_061088.1, on the reverse strand, counting down.
GGTCTGACATGATTTTCACAGTGCCCTTGCTCAGCATGGATTGCACTTCTTGCCAGAGTGCAAGATCCTTCAGTGAACCAGGAACGTAGGTTAGGAGACGGACCAGAGTTGGTGAGGGGTGGCTGAGACTCAAAGGGGAGTAGATATCCCTCCCGAAGGACATCCACTACCCACATATCAGCTCTGCATCGCTGCCATGTTGCCCAATGCTCGGTAGGCAATCCCCACCAATGGCAGCAGCTGAAGGGGAATGCCAACCCTAGCGTTTCCCCCTCTTCTTCTTCCCCTGCAGAGGCTGCCACTGGTGGGGGAGGCCTATTGAGTCATTGGGGAACATGGCAGTTAAGCAGAACCAAAACCAGAGTAGTGGATGTCCTTCTGGGGGTGGGAGGGCAATATCTACCTGCCTTTGAGTGTCAGCCACCCCTCGCCAACTCTCTGGTCTGTCTCCTACCCTACGTTCCTGGTTCACTGAAGGATCTCGCACCTTGACAAGAAGGCTTTCAAAGCCATATCTTTCTCGTAAAGAAAGCCTTGGGCAGTCAGAGGCCAGTCATAGACCATTGTCCCCTTTTCCGGACTGGAAAGCAGGCTGAAAGGGGCACAACTGCACGCCCTTTCCAGTGGAAGAAGGCAGCTGGGTGTTCCTGTGGGTGCCCTTCAAAGCCTGGGTCTTCTTTGGGGGTATAGAAGTGCTAACCTGACCCAAAGGTCAGGTCACAATGGCAAGCGAAGAACCGGAAGTCTTAGCTGCTGCCTGATGGACAAGGTGGTCGTAATCTTCAGCCCGGTGCTTGTCCAACACAGCTTCTACCAAATCTTTAGGGAAGAGAGAGACAGAGCCCAACAGCGGTCCGTTTCTTAGGGTTAATGCCGATTCAGGACCTGCAGACCTGGCGATCCCAGTCAGGACAGCATCAGGGTTTGCCCACAGGTTTGCCGTCTGGTGGGCAAGGTAGATGGCCTTATCTCCAAACTGGCAAACTCTCAAAGGTGGAATCCTCTCCATGGACATTAGCACTTGAGGCAGCAGTCACCTTGGATACTGTGAATGACCACAGATCCAGCCAGGAGACTGCCTGGAGGGTCACCATGGCGGTAGCCTCCAGGTTCGCTACCTTTTGCTACAAAAGACAAAAGGGAGATATCTTCCAAAACCAGGTACTGCAGTGAGAGACCCAGGCCTAGACAAACTTAGTCTGGGTCCACCTGCTTGGTTGGCAAAGGCCCCTCGGAGGACGTGTAGTATCACTTCTGTCATTGCCCAGAGACACTATTCAACAATCACCACCATCATTAACAAAGTAAACAAACAGAATGATGGCCACAACAGTCAGTGCCATCTATCGGCTCCCCTTTAAAGTACTGTAAGCGGCAATGGGAATTTTAATATTTTGATGGGCATTTTAAAGTTTTGATCATAATTTTGTCTGGATTAAAAGATTCCACACTAGCCAATACCTGAAAATTGATGGTTTACCTGTACTTCTAATAAAGTCAACCAAGTCATGAAAAGTTCCTTTTTCTGGAGGAGCAAGGCAGTTATAACAGAAGGGCCATGAGTAACATAAGTGCTAAAAGTTTCTCCAAGTTGAATGTGGGGAGGTGGGGAGGGCAACTGATATAATGGAGGTAAGTACTTAAAAAATAAATCTTAAATTAAGTATTTACTATAGTGCATATTTTCCATTATATAACTGATTTAACAAGGAAGTGGGCAAAGGAAAATCAACAGGCTGAAAGGATACTTTATACAATACAAATAAGTGTTTGCTTACCTAGTGAAACCAATCCACCAGCTATTACTGCCGCCTTGATTGTCACTCAGGTATGAGAACCCATAATGAAGAAACCTAGGTCTCTTTGGAGGATGCCTCCTTCAGCAGAAGGGAGGGTGGGATTACTGTGCCAAAACCCAGTAGAGCCAACCATGGATATGCAACTCATACTTACAGACATGAAGGTACATTTCCTATGCTCAACCATGAGTACCTCCAAGCTTCCCAACAAAACAAATGGAGCTAAAAACTGCAGCAGAAAAGCTACTGATCAATTCAGGACATACATAATATCCCCAGCACAAATGAGATGAGCTAATAATCTGCAAAAATCATATTGAATTTCTACATTGCAAAGATAATTAATTGGGTGGCCTTAAAAAATTCAAAGGTGTAACCACTGCTTGAATGTCATGTATCTTTACCTTCACAGTAGATAATATAGAAGGATCCAATTTTGCATGCGAGTCCATACCCAAGGACCTAATGAAAAAGGACTATTGAAAAGTCTGGCTTCTAGACACTACAAAACAGATTCTTAACATTAGCTCTGATGTCTTTAGTGTGATTCAGGTAAATCCTTAAAGCCCTGACAGGACACAAAAGGGAATCTATCTCATTGGGTGTTAAAAATTCCAAACTAGGTGGGGACACTGTTCTATGCAAGGGTAAGTCCTTTCAATGAAGCCTGGTCCAAAGGTTCAAAAGGTGGTAACAAGACAAACCTTAGAACAACATCTAGGTTCCAAGATAAAGAGAACACCAGACACCAGGGAACTTCCTGCTGAAATTCTCTAATGACACCTTTGATATCTTGGTCCTCAAACAGATGTAGGCCTACATGCCCAAGAACATAATGACAACATGGCCCTATAACCTTTAATGCTTGCTACTGAGAACCTTTCCTCATACCTAAGAAACAACAGAAACTTACTGATGCTGTCTAGAGGTAAGGGTACTGGAAAACCTCCTTACCTTGGCACCAGGACCCATGCACATACCACTGATGTTGGTATATCTGATTTGTGGAATCTCTCCTGGCACTGATAATGGTGTTCCTACAAGCTCTTGAGAAACCTCGTACTCGCAGGAGATGGTGGACAGTCTCCATGCAGTTAGCTACATGTGGGGTTAATGATGATACCTTTCCTCCCTTGGTTGCTTCAGATTCTTCCTGACAAAGAGAAATCTGGGTACATCTATTAACCACTGAAGCAAGTCTGGAAACCAGACCTTCCTTGGCCACCTAGGGGTAATCCACTTCAAGTAAAAACTGACAGAATTGCCTAGCTTGCTGATGACTTTCTGAACCATAGCAAGGGGGAAAAGCATAACAGTCTAGACCCAACCAGTCTAACAACATGGCATCAACCGCCCACGCCAGAGGATCTTGAATGGGTGAACAAAACACTGGCAGGCGATGATTCCACCTGATTGCAAACAGCTTCCACAAGCTGTTGCACACCTCCAGGTGCAAGACCCACTCTGTCTCTATTACTTGATCCTTGGGACTAAAATCATCTGCTAAAACGTTCACTCTCCAAAGGACTAACTGAGGCATAAAAGGATTTGCCTTTTCAACTGAGAGAGAGACTCAGACTTTGTCCCTCCCTGGTGCTTCAGGTACACTAGCAATGTGGTGTTGTCTGAAAAGACCACCACCATTTGATTGCATACCAATCCTTTCCATATTGCTAATAATTCCAAAAGATTCATATCCAGCTGCTGCTCAAGTCCACAGACCAGACAGCTGCTTTTCGCCAGCAATCACTCCCCAGACTTTGCTACCGTTCCACTGGTGGGGATGGGGATGGGGGAAGTAGACGGATAGAACAGATATTCATAGAAAATTGTGTTCTCATTTTTGTGCGAATATGCCAAAAACTGTGCCACTGACAGAGAAGCAAAAGCTGTACAGGCAGACCCCTTTTATTGGCAACCACAGTTATTGGCGATTCGGTTTTATGGCACTTGCCTAGCACTGAGTCAGCAATTTTTGGCACCAAAATGCGCCAATTTCCAGTCATCAGCACCAATACTTACCTAATAAGAGATGTCAATCATCACTGATTTGCACTTATCATCAAGCTGTCGGAATGGAACTCCCGCCTGTACATATGATGGAAATGGAAGTTACACTTCAAAAGTTATTTTAAATGCAAAATAGCTTGTCAGTTTTTATGTGATTTTGATAAATCTTACATTTGTTTCTGTTAGAATGGTTGGTTAACCTATAACACAAAACCAGTGTGGACCCATAGTGTCAGAAAGCATAAAAAGGACATGTAACAAATGTGCATTAACAAGCAAATTTTGTTTCTCTATGAAATAATGTGGCCCAAGCAAGGTCAGTTGGGGGTTCACGCAAGCCATCCCAGGTCAGGCACCATTAGTCTGGTATCCTTGGTTAGGTAAGAATGCATTTTGCACAATGCTCTACACCAGTGGTTCCCAATCTATGATCTGCAGACCGGTGCTGGTCCGTGGTGTATGATTTGCTGGTCTGCCAAATTGCTTTACCCGTTACTTATTCTTTTATTCATAATCTAAGAAAAATGAAATTTTCATTATTAAAATGAAGTTTTATTGTATACTTACCGAACAATTATGATTATACCCACCCTCCTCCCCTTAGGTGGACGGACGGGCAGAAAGAATTGGATTCACCTGGGCAGTTGTACCTGGTTCTCCCGCGAGTGGAGGGAGATGACGTCATCACCACCAGTGTTGGCGACGCCGACGCGCTAAATTTGAATTTAGTATCCTGCCGCTCGTGGAAATCACGGCTCTATAATTGTTCGGTAAGTATACAATAAAACTTCATTTTAATAATGAAAATTTCATTTTTATTGTAGTGTCTTACCGAACAATTATAGAGCTGATTACACATTTATGGGAAGGTGGGATTCAGTGGACCACTAGTATTTTTAAATGGTTACATTTATTGCAATACCAGTAAACACTCAAGGTGTCTGTTGTACCTTACCTTGTAAGAGAGCTACAGCAGACTGTTACTGCCTCTGGTCGGTGCTCTTCTTACTATTGTAGAGGAATTGGAATTTGACCAAAGTTAGCCTCTACAGGAGTGGAATCCTTCCGTAGTTCAAGCGAGTCAAGGCTGACTGACGGAGGATAGTAACAACAAAGATTGCCCTTGCCCTGGGCTAAGACCAGAAATTCAATTATACAAAACATTTGTCACACACCAGATTTAAAAACATATATACCCAACCATTGTAAAATCTGACCTAACAGACTGGTGAGTATCCCAGGTACTCAGTACCCCCAGCTTCCCTTGAACTCGACAACCTATTCAAGGTGAAAAGTTAGCATAGAGGTGACGACCCCTGTGCCGTTTCTCCCAACACCATGCCAGAAACCGCCACCGGACCTAACGTTTTACAATTCTCGAAAACCGTTTCTATCTCTTTGAGATAATGACTCGCAAAAACCGAATTCGATCTCCAGAACGTGCTCTGAAGAATCGAAGCTAAAGATAAATTCTTTCTGAATGCTAAAGAAGTTGCCACTGCTCTAACCTCGTGAGCTTTAACTCTCAGAACGGAAAGATTGTCGTTCTCGGACTGCGAGTGAGCTTCCCTGATAAGCTCTCTAATAAAGAACGATATAGCATTCTTAGAAGAGGACGAGAGGGATTTTGAACCGAGGTCCAGAGCTTAGAAGATTGTCCTCTAATACCCTTAGTGGCAAACAGATACTGCTTAATAGCCCTGACTGGACATAAGAGCCTTTCTTCCTCCTCATGTCCAACCAAATCAGATAAGTTCCTTACCACAAAACTCCTCGGCCAAGGATTAGAAGGATTCTCATTTTTGGCTAGAAAGGTCAAAGATACCGAAAATACAGCATTGCCTTGAGAGAAACCGACTCTTTTGTCTATAGCGTGCAATTCGCTGACACGCTTAGCAGAAGCTAGTGCAATAAGAAAGAGTGCCTTCTTAGTCAAGTTCCTGAGTGAAGCCGACTTCAAAGGCTCAAACGGTGGCCCCATGAGGAACTTAAGCACCACATCTAAGTTCCAAGCCACTGTATCTTGCGGGAGCTTAGTGGTTTCGAAAGACCTAATGAGGTCCGACAGATCTGAATTGGAGGAAATATCCAAACCTCGATGTCGAAAACCGAAGAGAGCATGGCTCTATATCCTCTGATCGTCGAAAGAGCCAGTTTCTTAGAGTTCCTAAGAAATAGAAGAAAATCTGCTATTTCTGTTAAAGAGGTCGCAGAAGTAGAGACTTTAGCACTTCTACACCACTCTCTGAAGATTCTCCACTTCCCTTGATAGAGTTTGTTAGAAGACTCTCTCCTACAACGAGCGATAGCTTCTGCAGCTCTTCTTGAAAATCCTTTCGCTCTGACAAGATTCCGGACAGTCTGAACCCTGTCAGAGCTAGAGCGGACAAGTTTTGGTGGAACCTCTTGAAGTGAGGTTGTTTGAGAAGCCACTTCTCTGGAGGAAGAAGTCTGGGGAAGTCTACTAACAACTGGAGAAGGTCCGGGAACCACTCTTTCCTGGGCCAAAAGGGAGCGATTAACGTTAGTGTTACATTGCTGTGCGACATGAGCTTGTTCAGCACCTCTCTTATTAGACCGAACGGAGGGAATGCATAAGCTTCCAGACCCGACCAATCCAACAGCATTGCGTCCACCGACCAAGCTAGAGGATCTGGGACTGGAGAACAAAAGAGAGGAAGACGGTTGTTCCTTGATGTCGCGAACAGGTCTATTGACGGTCGTCCCCAAAGGCGCCAAAGTTTCTGACAAATCTTGTTGTCCAAAGTCCACTCCAGAGGTAACACTTGCTGTTGACGACTTAACTCGTCCGCCAGGACATTCATCTTTCCCGGAACAAATCTCGGGACTAGCTGAACCTTCGCTTCGTTTGACCACAGGAGGAGATCCTTGGCTACTTCGTACAGAGAGAAAGACTGAGTCCCCCCGTTTCCGCACGTACGAGAGAGCCGTGGAGTTGTCGGAATGCACTGCCACTACTCGACCTTCTACTAAGCTCCGAAACTGTCTGAGCCCCAAGAAAATTGCTAACAGTTCCTTTACATTTATGTGGAACTTCTTCTCCTTCTCCGACCAAGCTCCTGAAGTCCGTTGATTTCCCAGTAGGGCTCCCCAACCTGTGTCCGATGCATCGGAAAAGAACTGTAGGTTCGGGAGGATGGGTCGTAAATCTAACCCTTCTTCCAACCTTGCTCGAGAGAGCCACCACCTTAGGTCCTCTTTTATTTGATCTGTGACAGGAAAGGTAATCGAGTCTGGTTGTGTCTTCCTGCACCAAGAGGCTCTCAGGAAAAACTGCAGAGGTCTCATGTGCAGTCTTCCCAACGTCACAAATTTCTCCACTGACGTCAATTTGCCCAGGAGCCTCATCCACTGATTGGCAGAACTTACCTTTTTGTCCAAGAACTGCTGAACTGTCTCCAGACAGCCTTGAACCCTCTTCGGGGACAGAAAAGCCCGAAAAACTTGAGCATTCAGAATCATCCCCAAATAAAGGATGCTCTGAGATGGAACCAACTGGGACTTCTGTTTGTTGACCAGAATTCCTAACTTTCTGGCAAGATCCAGAGTTGTTCCAAGGTCCTTCATGCACCGACTCTCTGATTCCGACCGGAGAAGCCAATCGTCCAGATAGAGGGAGATTCTTACTCCTAATATGTGCAGCCAGCTTCCTATTGGGGATAGAACCCTGGTGAAAACTTGAGGAGCGGTCGCTAGTCCGAAGCAAAGCGCCCGAAACTGAAACACCTTGCCTTCGAACATGAACCTCAGGTACTTCCGAGATTCGCGATGTATCGGAATGTGAAAATAAGCGTCTTGCATGTCCAGAGAGACCATCCAATCCCCCTGTCTGATGGACTCCAGAACCGACCGAGTGGTCTCCATATGAAATTTTGTTTTCTGGACATGCAAGTTCAGGCGCTCACATCCAAAACCGGCCTCCAGCCCCCTGATGACTTGGGAACTACAAAAAGGCGATTGTAAAAGCCTGGAGGAAAATCCCCTTCTATCTGTTCTATCGCTTCTTTGAGAACAAGCGCTTCCACTTCTGCGGCTAGCGCCAGAAATTTGTCTGAGCCCGGAGAGTATGCCTGGAATGGAATTGGCACAGGTGAGAGCGAGGGAGGTGAAACGAGAGGAATACGATAGCCGAACTTGAGTACTTGCACTACCCAGGCTTCTGCTCCTCTGTTTTCCCATTCCTCCCAAAACAAGAGCCAGCCTGGCTCCCACTGGTGCATGAAGAACCGAGCTTTCATTTGGAAGGTTTGTTAACCTTGGCCGAGGCCTTAGACTGAGGTCGCAAATTCGACTTCGGCCGAAAGAAGCGCTTGGGTTTTCTCCCTCGAAAAGGCACTTGGGCCAGAGGAGAAACCGAAGGAACAGTCTCCACAGGAGCTTTAGGTCTCTTAGTAGACTGTGCCAGTAAATCCGAAGTAGATTTCTTATCTAGCGCAGACGAAATTGACAACACTACATCGTCTGGAAAGAGGTTATCTTTCACAAAAGGAGCAAACAAGAGAGCAGACTTCTGTTGGGAAGTAACCCTTTTAGAAGCAAAGGAGCACCAAAGTTGCCTTTTCTTAAGGGTACCAAAGGCGATGAGCGAAGCTAACTCATCACATCCATCCCTAATGAATTTGTCCGCACAGGACAGAACACCAATCCAATCCTCCGCTAACTCCTGAGAAAGAGAAGGACAGTCTTCGATCTTGCCGCTAAAGCGCCAATAGTCCAATCAAGGAAGCTAAAGACTTCCAAAAGTTTAAATTGATTCTTTACAACGTGGTCCAACTCCGGCGCTGTAAAGAAAACTTTCGCTGCGGCGAAAGCAGATCTTCTAGAGGAGTCGATTAAACTGGAGAAGTCTCCCTGGGAGGAGGCAGAAACTCCCAGAGAAGGAGCTTCCCCTGTTACATAAAACCTATACCTCTTACGAAGCAACTTAGAGGGAGGGTAAGCAAAAGAGCCTTCCCTAAGTCTCTTTTCATAGACATCCATTTCTCAGTCTCTTTCAACGAATGTCTAACCGCTTTAGATAGAACAAGTTTTGGGAGGAGAGGGTCTGAAGTTTTCCTCCTCATCAAAAAAGTCGAAGTTGGGGAGCGCGGAGCAGCTTTCTCAAAATAATCTGGATAAGATACCAGAAGAAAACTAAGGAGACGTGAATAACACGAGAGGTGATGTGAATCCTCCTCCTCTACTTCTTCTTCATTCTCCGATACCGCCGAAGAAGTAGACGGAACTACAACCGATCTGAAGGTTTCGAACCACCCTTGGACTCATTCATCCAGTTGGTTAACATCTCTAACTGCTTGCGCAAAGGCGCCAGAGACGAATCAAAAACAGTTAACGTAGGCTTGGAAGAGCCTAAATGTTCAGCAGGAGGCGGAAAAACTACTTGCGCCTCGCTCGGAGCCGCCGAAATTCGAGGCGAAACAGGCGCATCAGGCGTAACAGACAAAAAAGAAAAAGCGCCTAAAGAAACAACCCTTAGAACTGCTAGCTACAGCGCTAAAACCACAATCTCTACTAGTAGATGGAGCCGAAAAAGGCACAGATTGAGGCGACGAATGAGCCGCTAACGGCCGCGGCGCAACCCTACTCTCAGGCTCCTTATACCGCTTGACTGGAGGAGGCGAAGAATCGGCGCCTGAACGCCTCTTTAAGGGATGCGAAACGGGCGAATCTCGCCAAGAGCGCCGCGCGACCGGAGACGAATCGCTTGAATCATTCGAAAGGCGTCTGACCGCAACACCTTTCCAACGCTTAACCGAGCCCTGTTGAGGCGCAACAGGCTCAACAAGAGAGGCGCCTGTCTGTGGGCAAAATCCCGATCGACTCCCTTGGACTTCCGGTATGTCTTCTTCTCCCCGGTGCGGGGGAGCTGGACAGTGACCTTTGTCTAGGAAGACGTGTCAGGACAGACAGACGCACCCTCAACTACACTCTTACCTGAAGCCGCTTTCTTCAAAAACGTCTTAACTGAATTACCAAGTTGCAAAACCGTATTCGCTAGTACCGAAAATTTCTGATCTAACCTCGATTCCAGACTGGCAATGGTGTCGGAAGAAAACTACACGGAAAGCCGGAGAAGTGGGATTAGTAGGAGGAATAGGAGGTGTAGTTAAAGGAGACATAACAATTTGAGGAGAAACAGAAGGAACAGATGCATCGCAAGACGAAGCAGAGCTAAGTCTACTTTCCCTAAGCGCTGCTTTTCTAATTCTGTCTTTAGCTAATTTCTCCGAGTATGAACTAAAAAACTTCCATTGAGAATCAGTCCAATCACTACACTCGTTACATGTTCGATCTGCTGAACAAACCTGTCCCCTACACTTAACACATTTAGTGTGAGAATCATACTCTAACTTGGATAATCTAGTTTTACATCCTGAGATGCAAAACCTAACTCCCGACGGACTAGAATCCGACATGGCAACGCCTAAATAAAAAGCAAAATAACAACAACGCCAAAAAAGAGTACTTCACCAATTCCGAAGATCAAATCCACAAGAAAAAAAGCGAAGGAAAGTCATCCAACCGCACCGACCACCGATGTTCACCGGACGCCGGCAGGAAAAGAATTGGATTCACCTGGGCAGCTGTACCTGGTTCTCCCGCGAGTGGAGGGAGATGACGTCATCACCACCAGTGTTGGCGACGCCGACGCGCTAAATTTGAATTTAGTATCCTGCCGCTCGTGGAAATCCGGCTCTATAATTGTTCGGTAAGACACTACAATAAAAATAATAATCTGTCAAACTAACTTTATATATTTCTATTTCAAGTAAGTAACTAATATAAAAAAATTAAATACATTGAGTGTGACTATTGTTTGTATAAGGCCACAGGATTGATAGTAATAATGATGATGAAGACAGCGCAATGGAATGTAACGCAACAACTAACATTACAGGTTACTCTGCCAGTGATGAGATGCGTGAACAGCGTGATGAAGTGTTTGAACAAGTGAGCCTCCAACTAAGAGTAAAAATCTAGCTAACCGTAGTTTTGTTCAGAAATATGATTCTTCACATAATTAACAGTTTAGCTGGCCAGGCCGCGCAACACCTTTTGCCCTGCCAATAATCCCTCCACCAAGGTAAGCAGTTCCGTGACACAACCCTGCCCGACTGTGGCCTGACCCTGTCAGCGATAGGTTAGGTTAGGTCAGGCCAAAACATATGCGCTATCTTTGTAAAGTTTTACCAAATTATTATCTTCCATCCGGCCACCATCATGTCGCACCATCTTGTTTGTATTCGTCCGCCAATTTTCTAGAAGTCGATAGTCTTGGCCAACTAAACTGTGGGTGCTCCAATTCTTCATTAATGAAATTTGGGTTTACTAAAATAAATGAAGGTGAATGTGACCAACCCAAGTATAGGCAGTCCCCGGGTTACGACGGGGGTTCCGTTCTTGAGACGCGTCAAAAGCCGAAAATCATTGTAAGCCGGAACACTGCCAAAAACCCTAAGAAAACCTTACTTTTAATGCTTTAGGTGCATTCAAAACTATGTAAACTGCATTCTTATTGCATTTTTCATAAAAAAAAACTTTATTGATTATTTTGCATTTTTGGTGTCATATTTCATCTGCCAGATCAGCATTTGTAGGCATCGTAACTCTGGAACATGCGTCGTAACCCTGGAATATGCGTCGTAACCCTGGAAATAATTTTTGATGAATATAATTGAAAAGCGTCGTAACCTCGGAACGTCGTAAGCCGAGACCGTCGTAACCCGGGGACTGTCTGTACATAGTATGTGGCATTATTCTTCCTAATTATGCAATGAAACTGTCCAAGATAAAAAGACATTTAAATACAAATCACAGTGAACTAGCAGTGAGACCTCAAGAATATTTTGAAAGAATGCTGAAGGAACTTAGTGTGAAAGAAAAAGTCTCCAGAAATTTGTTTCTACAAATCAGGCTGCATTGAGAGCTTCTTACAAAGTGCCACTTTGCATTGGAAAGAGTAAAAAGCCTTACAGTATTGGAGGAGACTCAATAATGCCATGTGTGAAATATATATGTGCTGAAATGTTTGGCGAGTCATCTCTCACAAAGATTTGAAACATATCCCGATCAAATAACATGGTAACAAGGAGGATTGGTGAATGAGCAGATGTGGAGGATCAATTGTTGCAGCAACTACAGGCATCACAATACTTCGCTCTCCAAATTGATGAATCTACTGATTGCTATTTATCCATGAACTGTCATCACATACTACAGGTGCTGTAATTTTTGAAGATTTTAATAACTACAGGCAGTCCCCGGGTTATGACGGTCTCGGCTTACGACGTTCCGAGGTTACGACGCTTTTCAATTATATTCATCAGAAATTATTTCCAGGGTTACGACCCATGTTCCAGGGTTACAACGCATGTTCCAGAGTTATGACGCCTACAAATGCTGATCTGGCAGATGAAATATGACACCAAAAATGCAAAATAATCAATATTTAAAGGTTTTTTTTTGATGAAAAATGCAAGAATGCAGTTTACATAGTTTTGAATGCACCTAAAGCATTAAAAGTAAGGTTTTCTTAGGATTTTTGACAATGTTCCGGCTTACGACGATTTTCGGCTTACGACGCGTCTCAAGAACGGAACCCCAATCGTAACCCGGGGACTGCCTGTATGTAGAAAAAATGGGTTAAAATGGAAGTGTTGTGTTGGTATCTGCAGAGATGACAGGACATTACTCAGGTGTCACAGCAAAGTTTAAGGAGGTTGGCCCCAACTGCAAAGCTACACACACACTTTATGATTCATCGAGAAACGCTAGCTACTAAAAAAAATGGATGTGGAACCCAATAATGTTTTATTGGAAACCGTTAAAGCTGTGAATTTTGCAAACGCCAATGCATTCAATTTATGTTTGTTCACACTACTATGTGAAGATATGGAGAGTGAACACCAGCTGTTGCTATTCCATACAGAAGTGTGATGGCTGTCGCAAGGTAAGGTTTTAACACGTGTCTTTGAACTATGCAATGAGTTGGTAATGTTTTTAAAAGACAGAAAACCTGATTGGGTAAATGTGTTTCAAGATACTAACTGTGTTGCGAAGTTAGCCTATTTGAGTGACATATTTTTGCTTCTGAATCAGCTTAATTTGTCCCTACAAAGCAGGAATTCTTCAATTTTTCGAATGTCAAATAAGATTGACGGGCTCAAAAAGAAATTGCTGGACTGGCATAATAGGATCGAAAGAGAATGTTTTGATATGTTTCCCAGTGTTGCCTCAGTTGTTGATGATCAGAAAGAGGAGTTAAATATTAAGAGTTTGAAATGTATCATGAAAAACTTTCAAATTCTCATTTTGAGCATTTTTCTACATATACTTTCCTGAAGAAGAGGATCCATGAACAGGAAGTAAATGGGTTTGTAGTCCTTTCTCAGACTCAAATGAGGAAAATTTGAATTCACTGCAAGAGGATCAGGTAAATGAGTTGTCAAATGATAAGGGATTAGAATCTCTGTAGTATAAAACATTACCGGAATTTTGGATTCATGCCCATGGAGAATTTCCTGAGCTAAGTGTCAGTGCTTTGAAACTTTTGTTAATGCCATTCTCTTCAACTTACCTATGTGAAGCAGGGTTTTCGGTACTAGTTTCACTAAAGACTTAATATAGAGACAGACTGAATATAAAATTGCCACTTTGCCTTCCACTTAAGTGACATTGAACCACGTCTTGAGAAACTTGTTTCAGTAAAGCAAGCACATAAATCTCACTAATTTAACTCCCCTGGTTAAGCTAACTAATAAGTGTTTTTGATTGCCTTTATATTTAGACCCTTTTGGATTTCTGAGTCTTAAAAAGTACACTTAAGAATTGGTTAAATTATGAATTATAATACTTTTGCACAAACCTGAAATTATGTAAAATTTGAATGGTAAAATACGAAGCATGATTTTGATAAGTGTATTTTTTATTGCTTGTACAGTATTTGTAGGCCTATCTCTCATTTCATTTGTTAAATATGAAATATTACATTTTGGTGTATTGACAGTTTCTTGCAATACAATTAAACAAATGAATCTGTCACCATGACTCCCATTTTTACAGAAGTATTGTTTTACCACCATGGCATGCATTTGATTTGGAATTTTTTAAAATTAATTTACTTTTTATAATGTGAAACATATAATATACATTATGACAACATGGCATCCTCCCATAAAATTTGAATTGCTAAAAAAAATAAATAAAATATATTGAGGATATGTGCATTTGTTATGCCTTTGGTTATTTTTTATGATTATTTGGACTAATTAAAGGCCAGTGTATGCCTGAATGTATGTATGTACTGGTCCGCAGAATTTTTTGTAGTCTCTTGACTGGTCTGTGAAATTGAAAAGGTTGGGAATCACTGCTCTACACCATCCTAGGTCAGGTTGGGGATGGTCCAGGATGAGGAAGAGGGAGGGTGCCTGTAAGGTTGACTAAACTGCACTGCCATAAGTTAGGTTGACTTCAGATATGTCCATGTTATTTTATTAATATTCTCATGTTCCATCTACACAACGGTTATCCCTTGAGGTCTCCTACAATTACTAACTTATGGGGGTGCAGAATAAGTTAACCACCTTGTTGGTTAATTTTAAGGACCCTTCCATTACATTATGTTATACACCATTATTCTAACCAACACTTACTATATTAAGCCCCAATACAGAAAACTTGATGCAGAGTTCCTCTATTAAATTATAAGTTAGCATCATATATGCAAATCAAATACCAAATTCTTTTAGTGGGGTTGTGAAATTCAGGGCTTATCAAACTATCATAGGAAATACTACATATGTGAAGTAGCTTAGGAGAACCAGATTACAATTTTAATTCAAAGTCAGTTCAGACCAACCTTACACTGTAGTAGAGTCAAATATATCAAAATTCCTTGCAGATACCCCCTGACTTAAAACATTTTGACCAGCAATTTTCTGTAATTACGCTCAACCAGAGGTAATCAATAAACATAAATCTTAACTAATATCCAACCACATACTACATTTTGACACACTACATTTTAATCTTAAAACATTCATTTGTGTTTTAGAATGCATATTTTAGCTAACAGTTTGATTAGCTAGAGAACACTATTCAGTTTAGTAATATGAAGTGCTTAATGCTATAATCACACTGGCAGTGTTATGCATTACCCTCTTAATCCTAAGGTTCTTTTACATAACATATAGAATTGTCCTTAGCTAGCCTACTTTAACACTGCTAGAAGCCACATGAGTAATCTTACAGTTTACGATACCAATTCACTGCTCCCTTATTTGTGCTTGTTTACATTTTCTTTCCTCTTCTGAATTGCTTCTTACGACAGATCTGCTACCAGAAGTATACATATTTACTAAAATAAAAGTACGTAGTTTATTTGTTTACAGAGGCAGAGATTGGAATAAAAAACATAGGGAATAAAGCTTTGCACCTCCAGCAAATAGTGTAGTGTGCCCACAACTGTCTGTGGAGCAAGCACTTAGGAATCAGGAACCAGGTAGGAACCTGGCATGGGCTCTTGCAGCCAATCTTTGATAACTCTGAAAAAATTAGCAGTCTTTCAGCTTGCAGAAGCAGAGATATATGATTTTCTTAAAATTCAATAGGTTCATATCCCCTAACACATGTTCTTGTTTATTTACTATATTCCTCCTTTATTCCCTTTGTTTTTTTTAAATCTCTGCTTCTGTATGCAGATACACCACCATTTTTTCATTGTTTTTTATAATTTACCTAATAAATATTTTATAGTTCTGTGTGCTGATCTTGACTTTGCATAGCTACCTACCTAATACAGCAAATTTGGACCACTATACTTTAAGATTACCACCACATGGTGTAAATAGTCTACATCTAGGCTAGTTTGACAAATTTTAAATACAGCACCCACAAACGTTTACTGTTAGTAGCTAGCTATAGATGAACACACTTGACAATAGTTTAGGACAGCTCTTAGTATATTTTACTTAGCAAAAGTTATTCAATGACTACCTTGGCTGGGCCAAGTATAATCCTAGACAAACAAAGGAGCCTTTCATTAGCCAATAGTATTTAGTCTTTGGGTAGGGTTGCTACCCTAAAAGTGTTTAGAGGATATGCCAGGCTATAGGAGCTAGGGTAAATGACCGTACGACAACATAGCAGCCACCTCTCTCAGAATGCAGCCACCTCCTGAAAGAGGGCTTGAATTATGCCATTATTTTGTGATTTATGAGAAAACAATTACTTCAAGAGGAGCATAGAGGTCTCAGTGTGCTGCCTGAATAGGCCACAACTCTTGAATGATGCTCATGGCAGCTACCTAGTGATTAAAGTACTTTTTCGGGAAGTTGGCCGCATTCCTGGATCGGTGGCTGCCATGTCGCTGCTCAGTCATTTACCCTAGATAGTACTAAACTACCCTTCCCTTAATAGGCTACCTTACCTTGACTTGAACAGAAATCATAATAAAATTTAATATTATGATAATACATAACGAAACCCTTCCCAAGTTTGCTAGCAAATTGGGCAATCATAAAAAAATCAATTTTGTAATACTACCTACAAGTAGCCTGATAGGATTAGTCTGTGACACAAAGGAGAAAAAATTTTTCATTGGCATATGTGCAACTTTATCAAAAGGGTGAAAATTTCTAGACTAGGGGGAATTCTGATTTCTCCCTAAGACAACACACCCACTTAGGAACCTTAGGGGCATCATTCTCTAAACAGCTTTAATATGGAGTCAGTAACGCTCACAGATGAAGAGAGAAGCGATTTATGGAATAAAAACGTGGATTCATAGTAATCCCTAAAGCCCAAAGTCCCTGGCAGCCAGTCTACTACAAGATGGAGGCCAAGCGACCACCGCCTGGACTTGTCCCACAACCTCCCTCCAAAGTACACGAACTCTACTCCTAGAACTTACCGGCATAAGGCCGCCCATGGAGTCCACCTCGTACTCCATTGATGTCATTGCGGAGACTTTCTGTCCCTATAATGGCTAGACAACCTTTGGTTGCATGGCAATTACCAAATTAGACTGCCCTTCTTGCACTTCAATGCTCGGGTCAAAGCCCAATCAGAGTCGCTCATTTAACAGTTGATTTCTCACTTTTCTTCTCCCATTTAGCCACTAAAACACTTCTATTTGTGTTCCTTTATATTATATCAATAACATATAATAGTCCCATAGTTATTCATAGCCACATAACTGCGTATACAGTAAAATTTATTATACCAAAGTGTTCAGTTTACAAATGTATCCTTGGCGCAAATGTCGGAGACGACTATAAACACCCGAATCCAAACAAACCAGCAACAAGAAGCAAAATGGAACAAAAGCGCGTCGCTCTTATGCCAATATTAGGAAGCAGATTCTACACGATCCTATCACTATAAGTTTCAATAATAAATTTACACTATTGAGTGCTTTATATTCACAAATACTGATCTTTTTCTGTTATATCACTGTGTATATTATTGGTCATGACAGATACTGACGTTTATGCTAAAAGAAAATAAAGTAGGCATGCGCAAGCATCAGAAAATAGCGCGGGTTTTACTGAGTGTCGTCTGCCTGCGCTATCAAACTATTCCTGTTTTTCTGATATTTGTGGCACAGTATGTCTGTTTGTCATGAGCCTACACATAGTAATTTATCTGACATCCAACGAGAGTTCCTGAAAGGCGCGGCGTACATCGAGGGAACAGACTCGGAACGGTAGCTGTCAAAAGTAGTGTTATTATCTCTGTTATTATTGTTGACATTTTTCACTCCTTAATTGTTTACATTACGAACTTGAGATTTCTTCCAATGACAGTTACCAGAATACTGTCAAAGGCTACGGAAATTTTATTTACATGATACACAAGCACTTACATTTTGTGACAGTGTATATTTAAATAAGTAAATAGTTGTCTTTGTCATAATGTTTATTTACACTGAAAACTGAATGATGGCTGAAGTTAGTCCTGAATTTAGTTTAAAAATTTAATTAAGCAAAACACTCCAATGATAAGTTTTGGTGTTCGAAAATGATATTTGAAAAGAACGCGTGAATCTGTTTATGACTGCTTATTTGAAATTGAATATTTTGTCATAAATTTCAGTCATATGTCTTGACAAGTACAGTTTTACTTTCGATAGTTCCCATGACACCATGTGCAAATATATTATTTATACGTGATGTGTTTGACTGAAAACTCGCGCAAAGCATGGATATGTAGTCATCTGTAGTTATGAATATATATATATATATATATATATATAATATATATATATATATATATATAATGTGTGTGTGTATGTGTGCGCGCGCGTGGTGGCCCACAGCTTAGGAAGATGTGATTAAGAACTTACGAAGATTATTTATATAACAATAATGTGTGTGTGTGCGTAGGTCGTAGAGGAAGATGTAGCGACTCTTCATACAATCCCTAAGCAACTCCTCTGGCTTCAGTAGGAAGTCATAATATTTCCTTGCTAGTACCGCAGTTTCCAGATCTGAGAAAGTTCATGTTTATCATTATGAACTGATTAAGAATAGTTTTCATTTACATTCCCATTTAAGATTTGCTTCCTCCCTTTTGTGATCTGCTGCAGTTGTCTTTTCTGTAAAATCCTTCCCCAACATTTGGTCCAAGACTTAATTAGTATATTGCTGGCTGTGTACCTTTGTTTTGGATAGATATGTTAGCTAGACATTGTTTTGACTTTCGTTTAACATTTTAAACATGAGAATTTATTTCTCCGCTGTGGTTTTATGTTAATTTTATTTCTCCCTTTCAGATGTTTACATATATGTATAACATGCATATGAACATACGCACATGCATTCACACGTCTAACACCAAGGGCCTTTGTCAGTACCCCACTGGTTAACAGACGTCGGCTGTGGCGGCGAAAGTGTACCTACACCCACCCGAGGAAAGGCAACTACTTTCACTTATGTGAATTTTGTCTCGCCGGCGAGAATTGAATGGAGAAAAGTAGACAAAAAATGCGGAATAAAAACTCCACTTACAAAAGTCTGAATGGAGACAGGGGGTGGGAGGTGGTATAATACGAATAAAAGCTCGACGGAATTCGTGATCTCAGTAGAGAAAGGGAGAGAAAAATACGCATAAAACCTCTGTGATATTATATCCATAGAAGTGAATGACAAAGTAGAATGGAGTTAAGGTAAAAGATTTTATTTAGATAACTGACATAAAAATCTTATGTTGTCAACAGGAAGTCGTTTGTTTTCGTCGTGTTTATCTTCGAATGTTTAGGCGTCCAATATATGTATATACACTCAGACAATGTGTGTAACATTTTTGTGGTCAAGTGTTATGAACTTTACCTTGGCGTTGAAAAACCTGACATTGATCCTTGATTTAATTCCACTTATATTAATATCTGCATTTTGTTCTGCCGCTGAAACCCTAAGCAGTAAATTATAGACCTGGTGGTTTTTACTGTATTGGGTTGCCGACAGGGTTGAGAGGACCAAAGGGTTCCCAGCCTCACTCTGAATAGACTTGCTGAGAAATGAAGGCTTAATTTGGCCTGAAGTATCCCGTCCTAATGGGAAAAGCAACCAAACAATAGCGCCTATATGCTTCTTGTGCCCAAGCACTTGCAAGATCGAGGTAAATAATGCAACTGGTAGTAGGGACTTATCTCTCTGGACGAGTGCTTTGACTTGCTTGGCTGCCGTAATGGAACTTTTCTATGCAGTAGGACATTTATAATGCAGTATGAGTGGATTATAAATAAATATGCATATATATATATATATATATATATATATATATACATATATATATATACATACATACTTACATACATTCGCACACACACATCACCAACACACATAGACACACACAACAGACACACACACACACATATATATATATATATATATATATATATATATATATATATATATATCTTGTGAAAAGTGACTTATTAAGACTAAGGAGGGCAATTAAGATAAATTTCACAGAATGATGTTATCGTGTCTGAGTCACTGACCAGGCTAAGTTAGGTATACTGGTATCTCGAGAGAGAAAGGTCTGATGCAGTGAGATTAATAACCATTGTAATAAGGTAGAGGTAGTGGAAGTGGCTAAGATTATTGGTCATAAGGCTATCTATTATACCAAGGAAGTTGTAATGGGAGATTTTGATTGAGAAAGTTAGACAGGGGATTGATAGGAGAGAGCAGTGTGGATTTGAGAGAAAGAGGGTGTGTGAATCAGGTTTTTTATTTTTTATGAAACAATCGTGTGAGAAATTTAGAAGCAAAGGTGGAATCTGTATGTGGCATATGTGGACTCAGAATGTGCCAAGGATGTACGGTACAGCGGGCACATTGCCGAGAGCATTTATTAAAGATTCTTATGGTGGAAGCGAAGATGTGGTAGAATATGTATATGCAGAGGAGCAAGTGACTGGTTTTGTGTCAAAGCAGACTGAGTCAAAGGTGTGTTATGCCTCTGGCTGATTTTTTATGAATGGGGTGACGTCCAAAGGCAAAGAAGATGCAGTTGATGTAAGCGCAAAGTTGTAGGATAAGAAAATGAGTTGTAAATAGGTTGTTGAACGTTTAAATATTTGCAGACGGTGCAGTGCTGACAGTGAAAGAAAGTACTGAAAGAATTTTCAAGTGTCTGCAAGAAGAGAGAGATGAGAGTAAATTGGAGCTAAAGGTTATTTATTGGCTAGGAAGATAAAACGACGACTGAGGGCTGACTAGCCTCCTGTTTAGTTAGTTTAAATGCGGAAATGAACATTGTGTTGTCTTTTACTAGAAACACCTCATGTTAAAAAATACACGCACCACTCACTTTTTTATATTCACAGTTATTAAGACACGAATATCATTAAATGTCGAATTCACTGTCCCTTAGGAATAACTTACATGTAAGAGGAATCGCAACTGATAATGGCATCTGTCACACCTGGGCCAATGGTTGAGATGCAGCGTCAGATTCGACCTTGGCCGGGTCAGATGCACTTACCAATCGTAATTCCCCTTGGGTGTAAGTTATTCCCAAGAACTTATATATATATATATATATATATATAATATATATATATATATATATATATATATGTGTGTGTGTGTGTGTGTGTGTGTGTGTCTGGGTGGGTGTGTTGCTAACCTTCGCATAATTTCCTCGTCTTTTACTGTAGGTGGGGTTATTTTGATATTATGTCCTTGCTAGATGTTGAAGTTTGGGAACCCCGAAGTGTCTTGGGATGCTGGCTGGCTCCTTACGTTCAAAGGATTTCCGGCCTCTGCTATTTCCTTTGTATCCCAAAAGGGTTTGGGGTGGTTGTGGGCAATAAATAGTTTACTAATATTATTCTGCTCTTTACAGGTGTAGTAAGAATCACAGAAACAATAATGATTATAATGCGCTGGAGTCTTTTTCCTACCTTACTGATGTTTATTCATCGCTGCAGGCTTCAGAGAATATTTTGTCGTTGCTCTTGACAATTCTAAAGCATTCGGCAGTCTGGCGCTGAGCTACATTACTTAAACTGTGTTTTCGTGGCTTCTGACGCTCTCGTTTTAACTAATAACCCAGTTGCTATGTGATGTTGACAGCACACCATCTGCTCCTTTTCCTATGTGTGATGGCGCTCCTCAGGGTTCAGGTCGTTCCATCTTCTCTTTGTTGCTCTCTTGTTCTTCAGGCTACCCATTCTCGTCGTTATTTGTCATATCCTGATCTTCCCAGTCGTCTAGATCCATCACATCTTGGTAGAAAAGATACTAGATTGCTAACCACCCATTTGCTATTGCTCGCTCCATGTATGTTAATTCTGATTTGAGTAGCAAAATGGATAGGAATCTCATAAGTTACCGAGCTTCATGCGCCCAGGAGACTCTTCCAATATTTAAATTTAAAAAAAAAATCAGATTGATTTGCCATTGATGATACTGTTTTGGATGTTGACGCGTCTTTTTCTGAGTCGAATGTTTAGAGAGTCATCCAAAAGACCAAAGCATCGCGCAGATTTTGCTTTTTAATTAGGTATGTTTCTCCCTGTCTCTGCACTTTTGAATCTTCGGTCTGATCACTTGCAATCGTATTTTTGATCAACGAGACTTACTTTGTTACAAAATCCCTGTATATTTTTGTTACAAAATCCCTGTATATTTTCAAACAGTGTTATCTTGATGAATAGCCACAAAATGTCAGTCTTGCAATCATACGGCCATAAACATTCCGGCGACGAGTCTCCATTCCTCCAATCTTAAGTCAGTGATGATGGCTGTGGATATTTACAGTTAGCTTGGAAATTATCCGAATTCCGGTCTCGCCAAGACCCAATTGATTATTAATATGAGCAGCTGATGTCACAATGCCTCTCACGCTTTTCATCTTTTGTGATGGTACATCCACTGGGCAAACAATTCTTCTATACAGCTTCAATCTTTATTTCTTTCATTTTCATTCAGCATCCAGACTTGATTTTCATAATGTCGAGTTGGCTCAACAATCCATTCATATATCCCCCACCTCGGCTTTCATACTCACTCCAAGCTCCCTCCCTAAACATATACAATAGTGGTCTAGTGTTCTACCATATATATTAGGAGGCTCGCCTCACCTGCAAAAGACCCCAGATTCGAATCCAGAGCAAGTTGCATCATTTTAGGCCGGTTCCATTAAATCCCTCTGTGCACCTGTTGACTTAAGAAGTGTATAGGTACCCGGCTGTTAGTTGCTTGTGGTTAGCTGTGACTAGCATGGAAAATGCCACGGAGCAAAATAGGGTCATCCTAGAAGACTGAATTAGAACTGAAAGCTGGTGGACTAAGGATAATGCTTTTGAGAAACAATGCCATGAGGAGATTAAAAGGGTTATAACATGTATAAATACACACACACACACACACACACACATATATATATATATATATATATATATATATATATATGTATATATATATATATATATATATATATATATATATATATAAATGAATTATGTATGTAAGTATATATGTCTATATAATTATATACACATGCGCATATATATATATATTACGTGCACATTTATATATATATATATATGTATATGTTTGTATATATATAATTATAACGTGCATATGTATATACACATGCACACACACACACACACACACACACACAATATATATATATATATATATATATATATATATATATATATATATATATATATAGTGACGAAGTGCCAAGTATCTGGTTACTACACTTATCGATAATTAAATGAGTACCTCACAACAGCCAGACACCTGAACCTTCCTCACAGGTAAAATACGACTGAATACTCTAAAGGCAACAGTGATCCCTTAAACAACTTACCAGTATTGCAGAAAATCAGACTAAGGTCATTAAACAGGTGTGAGGTAATCTTATATGTAATTAAATTAATTAAAAGGCATCACTCCATCAACAACTTTAAAAGTCTACGTATTTCCCTGATTTCAAAAGTCTAAGTACTTCCCTGGTTCTGACTCACTTCAAGTAAACTGAAGGAAAACAGCTAAATTACCACTCTATGTTTCTCCCTATACAAAAATATACTTATATACTGGTGAAAAAGAAAACACTCATAATAAAAATTTTAAATACAAAAATTTAATATCAAACTCAAAATTTATAAGTGAAATTCACAATCTCAGGGAAATTTACTGTTACTTGAAACCAACAACAAAATTTAATTAATTCTTGAATGAATGAAGTAAAATTAAATCAAAGTTAATTTATCACAAAAATCAAGAAAATGAATTCAATCGAAATTCAAAAGTGTTAGGTAATAATTAAAATTTGGAAATTAATTCACAAGTGCTAAACAACACTAAAACTTGAAAAGAATTCTAAGTAAATGCAAATTAATTCACAAGTGTTAAATTCAATTAAATGTGCAAAAATTAGGTAATGAAAACAATTAAGTTAATTAAATTGTGAATGCAAATGAAAACACATCACAGAAAAATATGGAAAATACCAAAATTGTAAAAAGTACTAATCACACAGAATATGAAATAAAAACACACACTTCAATAAGAAAAATTGATAAATGCCCAAAAAATCACCTCAAATGAAACAAACACAAAACATAAAAATTTGCAATGTGTAAAAATTGTAACTGTTTCATGAAACCACTCTAACTATTAGTTGCAACTAATAAATCTTTTAATAAAACATTACCTTGGTACCAATTGTTTCTGTTGCAGCTAGTTCAAAAATTTCACCACACAACAATATTTCAAAAAAGCAAAGGCGCCGTTACACACTTGTACAGTGTTTGTTTAGATTCCGCAATAAGCACTAACTAATACTAAATAACTCTAAGAAATCCGAAATTTATGAGTGACCAATAACTAAGTATAAAATCTTTACATAACATTAATATAAAATCATATATTGGAGAGAGAGAGAGAGAGAGAGAGAGAGAGAGAGAGAGAAGAGAGAGAGATGACTTCTATACGCCAGGAATTCAAAGTCTGTAATGAGTGGTCTCTCTCTTCCTTGTATGGGCGAACTTCAAGAAACCGACGGGCTCAAATCGTTTTGGACACGTAGTTCAGCTAATATCATAAAAATTCTCTTTCAAAACAATATCTAAAGAGAAATTAAAATTACAACGTAAATAACACTTATTATTACGTGATTTAAGACAATAAAAGTATTTTAACATGAAAGGAATAAGGATTTACAAAGAAAGCAAAACTAAGTGACGTCACTTCCCAAAGATGATGTATGCTAAAATAGAAGGTTCTAGAACGATCTTACGAAAGATGGTGGAATCCTTCCACGTGATTATTCGACAAAGACATACACGTTTAAAACCAGTCCTGTACGTTGTATGCTCTACATGTTCCAAACAGAACTCGCTTATCAGAGGTGTTGACATGTTATGAAAACAAAACAGATTCTTCGAGTTGTCTTCTTAACTCAAGCGATGACAAGTTATGGAAACAATTTCTAGCTTGGAACGGACAATGTTAATCTCTCTCTCTTTTCACATTCTACGTTTTATTCTTAACTTTTAAAAATTATATTAAGCAAAATCTGAACATACTATTACTCTAAGCTAAATAAGGAATCTGAAAATGTTGCAAACACTTTCCATAGTTATAGAGAGGAAATATGCGTTACAAAAGTAGCAGCATATAATATATATATATATATATATATATATATATATATATATATATATTTAGTATATATGTATATATATATATATTACACTACTCATTTTATACATTTTGAGGTTTGGTACCCATGAGAGAGTCATTGGTATATCTTTACTGCAGGTCTGGGTGTGCAGAAAAGCTTAAATTCATTGTGGAAAAGAGACATAGATATATATTACTTAAACTTTGTAAATACTTTGTACGTGCATCAGGCGGTCAGCAGAGACTTGCGTTCCGTCCTTTATTTTTATTTTGTTTATTTATTATTTTTTTTCCAGCTTCCTTGATTCTGCTCAGAAGTGTCTAACCTAAAACCGACGCTTTTCACAGGCTTCAAGTCGCCGCTATACGTCGTCCATACAGTGACAAACTCCTGATGGAGGGAGGGACGAGCACACGTTACTTTGGAGTCAACCCACCTGATTAGGCCGTCAACCGTCCTACCCTTGATCATCTTACAAGCAGAACTCGCTTCCTTCCCCAGTGTTTCTCGAGCTGCAAAATCATTCCAGATCGCTTTTGGAGGTAAGTTTCTTGTGTTTCGACCATTTGAAGGCCGATGGAGTTGGCAACTCAGTGACCCCACGGGGAGATGAGAAGTAAACAGTATAGGGTTCGATGAGTAATTACTATTGTAGATTCACATCAACCATACATTTGATGTCTGGGCCAGTCCCTTACGACGCTCATGATTGGCTGTTGATAAGCCAGTCACAGGGCTGGAAATTCTCAGTCTCCCGAGAGTTCACATAGGCAGGATGTATGTTCCACCTCTCCTGAAAGACGTATCCCTCAGGAGAGATGGAACATAGATCCTACCCATGTAAACTCTCTCGAAAGACTGAGCGTTTCCAGCCCTGTGATTGGCATATCAACAGCCAATCAGGAGCGTCGTAAGGGACTGGCTAAGCAGGTTTTATCCTTTTCCTGACAGTAAATCGGGAGATGATCGCGTCCTGAGTAGATTTCATATGAAGTGTCGTTGTTTTATTTAGTTCTCGTAAGTTGTCAAGCCCTCTGTTTATTTACGATTTTTTTTTTGTTATATTATGAACTATTATCCCAGGCTAGTTACAGTTTCCGGTCTCATTCGGTACATGCTGTTTTTATTTTTATTGCTTCCTGAGCTGAGGCGATATTTGTATTTTCCTCGTTGTATATGATCCTTTACTGCGTCAATTGTTGGACTTGCAGAACCGTGTCCTTCAATCCAGCAATTTGTATATTCCTTCCGAGGAACTTTCGACGCCTCCCTCCCGTAGTACGCCTGACTGACTGAGTGGCTCTTTTCCTGAAAGTACTTTTTGCCGGGAACTTTCACCGCTCATATGCTTCTTCTCTCTTCTAAGTCGTACTCACGGTTGCAAGCAGCAGTCAATCGAGGTCAGTAACTGAGATTTTGTGGAAAGCGAAAAGATGTGTTTCACTTGACGACCCCCCCCCCTCACAACCCCCAACCCCCGCTCCGACGCCACCCCTTCTACGGTAAGAGAAACCTCGATCGATCCGTAAAATTTTCCAAAAAAAGTTCAGGCGAAAAAAAGACTTTGCGAGTCGGAAGGCAAAGTGCGGACGATTTATTGCTCGAAAATCGAGATTTATCCCAAGGCCGAACGCTGCATTTTCCACGGCCGCATAAAATGAAAAAAATAAGAATTGAGCAGCAATGACATTCAGATTCCGAAAACAAAATATGATCAGTATTCGCTCCTCCGAAACCAAATTTAGCGGAAGGGTGACGGTACGAAGTCTGTTGACAAAGTAATTCTCCACCCGGCTGAACATTTCAATTCGCTCCTTTTTGCTGGAAATTGAAGTTCTCCCACCGGAACTCTTTTAGTATCTGCCAGTGATGCAGAAGTGACGCAGCGAGTATTTACACGGACGGTTGTGTTCGCAAGTGGGGGATTGCAGCTCCCAAGGACATCCCTAATACGCAAGGACAGAAGTCCTTCTACTTCCTATTACCCGGAATTAAGCATTTTTCCTCTCGGAAAAAGATCGGGTTATCCTGTGAGGCAACGCCCATCCCTTGACGAATACTTTCTTCAGAGGTGTGTGTCCTATATCACACGTGTAGCACATACATCATATTCCATTTTTTTTTTTTAGTAAATGGACTGGGACAGGTACGCATGCAAGGTTGAATGGAAGAAATATGTGAAGGAGAGAGAATACAAGGTTAAGGAATGAAGCAAGACACCCATTTTGGATTCATTTGATAATCTTTTATGCTCAGTGACTGCTATCTGCGTCAGAGGACATGCTTAATTCGATGGCGACTTTTATCTTTTGTGTTGAAATAATTAATGTTCTTCGCTGAAAGCTTCACACATAACGCAGATACCGGCGAAAGATTTTTTGTCAAAGATCTGTCATTTGGAAGACGAAATAATAAATACATGTAGGGGTATAGGAGACTTTTTGGCCAAAACGTCACTTCATGACGTTCATTAGCTTGAAAAAGTTCGGTTCGTATCCAGCTGAAGTTTATTGTCAAGTTACAGTTCCAAGAAAATTTACTGCGTCTTCCGAGCTACAGTAGTTTATATCAGGATTTCAAATTATGTAGAAACTCCAAAAGCGACATGAATTTCGAACTGCGCTGCGTGGTATTCGTGGTAACCTTAAATTTGTTAAAGACACAAGTGATTTTACTTCTCAAACACGAAAGAATAACTTCCACATACTTGTATGATTCAGAAAAAAATGTTCAATAAGATGTCCTTTCCTTGTGACCATAGCCATAATGCGGAAAACTTGGTCAGTCACTAATGGTTGTACAAATAGTGCCAAGAAACGCAATTAAAATCTAAAATTGCATGTAGTACCTACTATGTTCTCTACGAGTAATGGAAAGCTTTGCGAAGGGTCTCCCGTAATACCCACAGGCACCTTCGTTTCAAGATATTGGAATAAAATTAACCTTTCTATGTATTTCTCTTCACTGCCTCATATAGGCCTAGTGCCCAACTGCAGCTATAACCATTATTAGGCACTGACGTAGTCTTTCAGTTATTATGACACGCCTTTTGACACCCGAATCAGGGATTCCTATATTTTTCAACTCTAAGATTAAATGCCTTCCATGTTTTATGAAACCTAGTTCGATCCCTAATTTCCTTCAATTCACTGAAGGACTTAATCTAGACCCAAGCGTCTTTTATTCCTTTGATGGCAACACCTGCTTTTGACACTCAACAGTAGGATTAATGATCTGTCGTCAGACGGCAGATAAAAAACAAAACTGCTCAAGTAACCAGATAAAGTAAGATGTAATCCTTCATCTTTAAATCTGTTACATTTACCTCATGACAGGATAAATATTAAACTATTTTATTTGACTTTTATAGATTTTTGGCATTATACCAAGCACTGGGGCAACTAAGGCCATTCAGCGCTGAAACGGAAATAGACAGTAAAAGGTTTGAAAGGTGTTACAGGAGGAAAACCTCGCAGTTGCACCATGAAACAATTGTTAGTAGAGGGTGGACAGTAAGATGGAAGAAAGAGAATATGGACGGAGGTACAGCAAAAGGAACGAAAGTAGTTGCAGTATAGGGGCCAAAGGGACGCTGCAAAGAACCCTAAGTAATGCCTACATTGCACCGAATGAGGTGCACTGACGGCTCTACCCTCATATGGGGTGATAAATTCTGTCCCTAAAAGTTAATACTAGTCCACAGAAATTTTCGATGTTGAATCTGATTTTCTTTCTTGTGGGAAAGATCCTGAATAACCTTGAGATTTGCGGTGAAGATCCCATCTCAATTTTCTGATGCTCTTTCCTGCATCATTATTGAGTGAACCATAAAATTTAGGCTATTCAGTTCAACAATTGGGCACTTTCAACTATACGTCACCTGGTATCGTTATTTAGTCCATTTGATAAACAACTACTTTTGGAATAGGCTACACACCCATAGTGTATTATGTGGCACGAGTGTTCCTATTTTTCCCCATTATATATAGTATACAAGTCCCTTACCCTCCCTTCCCCAACCCCATTACCCTGGTAGTATGTGAACCTATAGCGATCAGGTTATGAGGAGAAAACAAGCTCTTTACCAACTTGTATAAATAATCAAATAAAAATGATCCACATAATGGACAGGTAGGTACTATTAAGCAATCTCCATAGTCCCCTTATAGGAGTTGGCGATTTTGGTGCCCATAACCCTGTTTTGGACTGCATTTGTACATCGCCGGATCTTGCAGTAAATGTAGTAGAGCAGATCGCTCCATTTGCGTTTGTAAGAGACCACAACAACTCTCATCGTTTTATTACGAAATTTATAAAGAAAAATGCGTCAGATAAAGCCATATCCCATTCTGAACCACATCATCACAAACTTGAAGCATGTTAGTGAGCTGATCCTCTCTCTCCTTTAATAAAACAGAAACAATAAATTAGATGACTATTAGACAATCTAGGTACACGAGAACTTCAACAAAATTGATCATTCCCAACTTGTAGGTATAAGATTGCTGCAAAGGGACTCAAAATTAATATATTAATAGAAATGGATGCACTGAAACCAATTGACAACAAGATCTTTGTAGTTTGTTATTATTGTTATTATCATTCAGAGGATGAATCCTATTCGCGTGGAACACGACCACAGAGGCCATTACCTTCAAATTCAAGCTTTCAAAGAATTTGGTGCTCATCAGAAAGAAGTAACAGGAGGTAAAGGGGAATACTAAAAGAACAATCACTTATTAGAAGAGAAAAATGACAAATAAGTCAACAGATAAAAATGTAAGTAAATTGTTAAAATGCAAGGAAAATTGTATAAGGTGGTAAGGCAGTGCGTCTCAACTTGAAGTTTTGAAGTTCCAATTGCATGACATCCTGAGGGAGACTGTTTCACAGTCCAATGGTGTGAGGAGTAATGAAAGGACCTCTGAAACGGAGAAGTTCGACACCCAGGCAAATTTACTGTATATTGATGCTGCTGTTCAGCAAACCTGGTTTGTCTCTGCAGTAAGAGTGGATCAGGAATCAAGTGCAAATGGGAAAGATCTCTGTTACAATACAACTTACGAAAAATAGACAAACAGGAGACCATCCACGGACGGTCCAAGTCACAATTGCTAATACTACCAGCATAACGCCCATTATTGTAAGTTGTCCGTTTTAACGCCAGGATTCGCTTCGACGGTTACTGTGCAGGCTATAACAGTCTTTTGTTTGAACTTTCAGTTACGGTTTTCCACCCGTCCCTTCACCCTTCCCTTGAAAGGGACGAAGACATAACGCCCATTATGGGGGGCGGGGGGATGTAGGATGAAACCCCATCATAAACCATCGGACCAGCCGTTTGACCGTGATTCAATGACAGAGGGAAGGACAGACATAACGCCCATTACAGTAAGGTCTATAGAGATATCTATAGACCTGGCATTATAGCATGATTAGGAAACAGGCCCCTACTACCACGAATTACTCCATCTAAAAGCGATAAATCTCTGCCAGAAGCAGTCATCCATACAGAAGAACAGTATACTAGTAAAGGAAGGACAAATGACCTAAAACAGGTTGCAATGAATTTATTACTGTTATAAATATTTGAGGCCTTACGTGTACAATAACTTTCATGTGGAATTTGACACTTCCATTAGATATTTGTCAAAAGTAAGATGCGAGTCTAAAGTTAAACCTAGCATAGTTGAAGCTTCAGACTCATTCAGCAGAGTCCCATCCACCTGAAGGGGAGGGAGGATGGGGAGGAAAAACTGTACAAGATCTGTTCATCAACAGTTTACTTTTCCTGGAGTTCAGCCTCTTACCCCACAGTCTACGCCGTTCACTGATCCGGTCCATGTCCCGACTGAGGGTCAAGTTTAATTTCCCATACGCGGAGATTATATTAGACCCACAAGTGTTGCGTCAGCTGCATACTAAACAATCTTGTTTCCCAGGCCAACAACCACATCTCTTGTCAACACTAAAAATAACAGTGGACTAAGAGCACTACCCTGTGGATTCTGTGCAGTAGGTCTTGGCTCCCTAAAGATCCCATCAATAGCAACTCGCTGCTGCCTGTCTGTGAGGAAATCGTGAAGTAAACCAAAAATTATCCATCCACTAAGAAACTGAAGGTCATAAGTAAGTGGCTTGTGATTGACTAACTCGAAAGCAGCACTAAAATCTATTTGAATTACGCTACACTCGAACCTTTACCAAAGTTCACCTGCAAATGGTCTGTCAAAAAAGAGCATCGCTGGTACCTAACTGCTTATATGCTAATTATTTATCAGATTACAATCCCTTAGATACCACATACTTATATAGTAGTTTGAAAATAAGTTTTTCTGCAACTTGAGAGCGCACATGGAGAATAGAAATGAGGCCTGTAGTTACTAGCTAGCAGATATGCCATTCTTTGGAACAGGCTTTGCATTACTAAGCTTGCGCTCATCTGCAAAGATACCACGTCGACATAAAAATTTGCAGAATGAAATATTCTTGGATGACAACACACTGCTATTTGTTTCACAGACAGTACAAGAAAGTTTTTGGGCAATAACTCGGTAAAGAACACTCTTATCAGTACGAGATTTTGCTACAATGTATTATACCCAGTGCCGTAATTTATAAGAGTATCAGGAATCACTAATTGTAAAGAATAAAGTCACTTGTCCCTGTACCAAAAGGCTAAAACTCGATTAGCTTGAAATGGATGTGAACACAACAGAATAAAAAAAAGTTCCGCGTACCATCTCCCTCCACTTCCAACCCCCTCCTCTGTCCATCCCTCCTTTCTTCCATCATATGCCCTCCCCCATCCTTCGCTCTCTCTCTCTCTCTCTCTCTCTCTCTCTCCTCTCTCTCTCTCTCTCTGTGAAAGTTGCTTCAGTTTAAACTAATTTTGAATTAATTTTTCTATATATCTAATGATCCACTCGGTTGTTACCTGCCAGTTTAAGCATTGATCCCTCTCTCTCTCTCTCTCTCTCTCTCTCTCTCTCTCTCTCTCTCTCTCTCTCTCTATGGTAGTGGTACTGTAAATGTTTATTTGAGTGAGAGATATCTGAATGTATGGTTGAGTAGTAGAACGATAGACACTAAGTATGATTGATCGTAAAGCGATTGTCATACTTGTGTTTGGTTACCGTCTTCGCAATCCTCATTTGGACTCAGGGCATCAGTAAATATACTTGTATGACGAAGGCGAAGAGATGGCCACCTTGAAACATAATAGTCGGCATGGTTGCAGAAATGCGTTTGTCACGCAACTTTTCAACTTTTTTAGCAAAGAGAAAGCCGCCAATTGCCTTCAGATTGGTTTGAATAGGTAACTAGTTACAGTGACTGTGTGTTACAAATAAAAATTGAGCCTTTCTACCGGACATTCATTAGAGTTTAATTAAAGCCTTGATTATACCGATGCACACATTTTTAAGTCATGAATGTTTATTTTGTATATAAATATATATGTATATATATATATATATATATATATATATTATATATATACACATATATATATGTTAGACAAAAGAGGGCTATGATTAATAATATGTTTAATGTACCATTATAATGTGATGTGCAGACGGATCACTTTTAACTTCCCATGGAGATAGAGTCCAAGCGACGACCTAAGAATGCTGATATCTCTTTCTGGGATGGTGTGATACTAAGATGCTTACTTAAGCAGGTCATTGTTCGTTCTGAGGGTATGTAAGTTCGTGAGGGCTTGTTCAAGGTGCCTTTGAAAACAGGCTGTGACCAGTTAATTGGGGTGTTGGCGAAGAGTGTGAATTCGTGTGTACATGTACAAATTTTTCCGTTGATAACAGCGAGTTTTAGCCAAGAACTAGGGAGACAGCTACGGGAGAAAAGGCAGAATTCTGGGATAGTTCTACGAAAGTTATATTTGTTAAAGTGTTGACGTTCCAGGCTGCAATGGATGAGTTATCATGATTTAGCCAAAGGGATGGCTTGTTTTGATATCTTGTAAAGATGTTCCATTTCATTTAATCTTTTGACTTTGTCTTTACAATTGTGTGTGTACTCACGAGGGTGTTCTCCTGTCTTTTAAACAGGCGGATCTAGTGAGGGGACCAAGTGTCCTAATGAGGGGACTGTATTTTGGAGAAGAGATAATTGGTGTGACTAATTACTGATTAAGACATTTAAATACTGGGGGGTTATCTGAGTTAGTTGTCTGTGAGACTTGAACTATTATCATTCCATTAATTATCTTGTAAGAACTTGAATTATTCAACTAATACTTTGCTCTGAATAAAACATATATATTTTTTGTAACTCCAACTCTAATTTAATGACCTGATGGAATGGAGAGAGAGAGAGAGGAGAGACTGAGTGTAACCAATTCGTCTTTCGCTACGGTTAAACGCGTACCAATTGTTAAAATGGGGGGGGGGCGACGTTCTTCGCTGGTAATAGTGGTGGCAGCGGTGGGATATGAACCCACGCCTCCAAAGAGACTGATGGCTAAATCCAAGTGCCCCTCAATAACCCATCTCTAGGCCATTTGATAATTGTGGTAAAGTGCATTTCTATCAGTTTCATTTCCTCAAATTTGATTTCATGTTTGTCGGAACTGGATTTGAAAACCGTTGTTGAAAATGCGCATGCTCAGCCAGAGTCTAGCTGGGCCTCCGTCATCCAGCTGCAACAACAACACAACAATAACAAAGATGGCAACGGAGGGAGTTGTAGTAGCTCAAAGAGTGTGTTGAACATCCCAGGAGAGCTTAAGCTTCATTATTCGGAGGTGGTGAGCGTCACCGAAAAGCTCACCAGGTTGTTCTCTCGCACTCACACCTACCACGTCCACAGGAGACACAAAACACTCACGCAGGAGCCATCAAATTCGTGGGTGACGGTGCACAACCTGAAGCAGCTAGACGGGGGCATCCTTGACCCTGACGACTGTTTAAATGACGTAGCTGACGACAGGGAGCCTTTCGCCTTCCTTCAGCTTGCTACGTCTGTGCAGGAAGTTGCAGACAAAGAGGGATATTCAAGAATCCAAAATGAGAGAAAATTTATACGCCCAAGTGGTATTGGAGATGAAGCGTGATAGACATTACTTCATAATGCCAGAGACGTGGAGTTACTTATATTTTGCGTTTTGAGCCAGCTAATGTGTTTTATATGTATAAGCTGTTTCATGGGGCCTATGGCTAGGCAGGGGCTAGCCAGGGTAGTGGCCGAGCATCTGTTAGACAAAAGAGGGCTATGATTAATAATATGTTTAATATACCATTATAATGTGATGTGCAGACTGATCACTTTTAACTTCCCATGGAGACAGAGTCCAATCGACGACCTAAGAATGCTGATATCTCTTTCTGGGATGGTGTGATACTAAGATGCTTACTTAAGCAGGTCATTGTTCGTTCTGAGGGTATGTGAGTTTGTGAGGGCTTGTTAAATTTAGGTGCCTTTGAAAACTGGCAGTTAATTGGGGCGTTGGCGAAGATTGTGAATTCGTGTGTACGTGTACGAACTATGTTCTTTGATAACGGCGAGTTTTAGCCAAGAACTAGGTAGACAGCTACGGGAGAAAAGGCGAAATTCTGGGATAGCTCTGCGAAAGTTATATTTGTTAAAGTGTTGACGTTCCAGGCTGCAATGGGTGAGTTATCATGATTTAGCCAAAGGGATGGCTTGTTTTGATATCTTGTAAAGATGTTCCATTTCATTTAATCTTTTGACTTTGTCTTTACAATTGTGTGTGTATTCACGAGGGTGTTCTCCTGTCTTTTAAACAGGCGGATTTAATGAGGGGACCGAGTGTCCCAGTGAGGGGACTGTATTTTGGAGAAGAGACAATTGGTGTGACTAATTACTGATTAAGACATTTAAATACCGGGGGGTTATCTGAGTTAGTTGTCTGTGAAACTTGAACTATTATCATTCCATTAATTATCTTGTAAGAACTTGAATTATTCAACTAATACTTTGTTTTGAATAAAACGTATATATTTTTTGTAACACTGACTCTAATTTAATGACCTGATGGAAGAGAGAGAGAGAGAGAGAGAGAGAGAGAGAGAGAGAGAGAGAGAGAGAGAGGGCCTTTGCCAGTGATCACTTTGAGAGAGTGAGAGAGAGAGAGAGAGAGGGGGCCTTTGCCAGTGATCGCTTTGAGAGAGAGAGAGAGGAGGGACTGAGTGTAACCAGTTCGCCTTACGCTACGGTTAAACGCATGCCAAATGTTAAAATAGCGGGGGGCGGGGGGCGACGCTCTTCGCTGGTAATATACACAAACACACACCCACACACATATATATATATATATATACCTATATATATATATATATATACTATATTATATATATATTAATATATATATATATCATACATATGCATATAAACATATATACACACACACACATATCATATATATATATATATATATATATATATATATATATATATATATATATATATATATATATACATAAGAAAAAAAAGAGAATATGGTGCAAAGAATGGCTCAGTAAAAGAAATGTATATGGTTAACATACGTCTGCCAGGGTCGAAGCTCATCGGGCACCACCATGGTGATTTTGCTACAAGGCCCATCAGGCAGTTTGACGGTTTGCCCGTCAAATGTGCCTGTTAGGCTACGTCCAGACGGTCGAACAGTGTCTGTCGAACACCAATTGTTACCAGATAACGATGGGAAGCATAAAGTAACGCTGATGACGTCAGCAACGAGCACCAAAGGTGTGTGACGGACACTGTCCCTGTTCATAGTTGCTTGCTGAACTTCGGACACTGTCCGGCCTGACAGAGGTACGACGTTGATTGACACAAGTTGAATAGTTATATTTTTTACCTAGATGCACTTTAGCTATTAGTTCCTCGGGTTTCACTGTTCCTGTCAACATGGCGAGTTCTAATTCTGCTACTGAGGAAAGCTGCCGTTCGGATAGAAAGGAGGTCCTATTATTGATTGAACTATACCGGCAGAACTCATGCTTATGGAACGTCAAAGCAGATGTTTACAGAGATAGAAATAAACGTGTTGTGGCAATAGATAAAATAACGGCAGCACTTCAGAAAACTGGCCTGTCTGTTACTGGTTTAGTTAAGAAGAAAATAGAATCCATTCGAAGTCAATACAGGAGAGAGTTATGCAAATTGGAGAAGTCAAAGAAATCGGGAAGTTTGAATTTGCATCACAGAGTGCCATTAAGACGATGCTGTAGGTTCCCTTATAATTATAGTAGAAAGAACCACTGCCAGAAGGTCGCTTTATCAGAATATGCTTCCTGTCGAGGGCACCAATGCAGTTTGGAAAGTTTCATATCTTGCAAAAATCTTCTGCAACACACCTCCACTCTTCTGCTGTTTGGGATGTCTGTTGATAAATTAGCATCCTATTAACCCTCTTACGCCGATTGGACGTATTAAACGTCGAGTCAAAATGTCTCCCGTTATTCCGATTGGACGTATCATACGTCGGCTCAAAAAAGTTTTTTTTAAAATTCGCGAAAAATACTTATAGGCCTACCAGCCGAAAACTTTTGTATCACGCGCCTTGGGGGATGCTGGGAGTTCACGGATCAAGGCGTTGTTTTGTTTACAATCGCTACGCAGGCGCGCAAGCGCGAATTTCTTTCTTATCGCACTAAAAAGTATCAGTGACACATCTCGGAAATTATTTCGTCACTTTGACATAATTATTGCACCATTTAAATTATCCTTTACATGAAGTATTATATAGGAAATGTGCGCAATTTCATGCACATACAACTAAAATACTCATGATTGTACTTTTTCAATTTTGAAATATTTTCATAATAAATAACGATAAGTGCAAAAATTTCAACCTTCGGTCAACTTTGACTCTACAGAAAGGTCGTTCGAAACGCAATTGTAAGCTAAAATTCTTATATTATACTAATATTCAATCATTTGCCTTCATTTTGCAACAAATTGGACGTCTCTAGCACAATATTTCGATTTATGGTGAATTTATGAAAAAACTTTTTCCTTACGTTCGTGCGATAACTCTTCCGATAAATTTTTTTCGTGCGATTGTCCTAATGTTTGCACCCTTTTAAATTTGCCGTTACATAAAGTTTTATATATGGAAATGTGCGCAATTTCATGCACAATACAACAAAAACAACCCATGGTTGTAGCTTTTTATCAGTTTTGAAATATTTTCATATAAATACGTTAAGTGCAAAAATTTCAACTTTCGGTCAACTTTGACTCTACCGAAATGGTCGAAAAAACGCAATTGTAAGCTAAACTCTTATATTCTAGTAATATTCAATCATTTACCTTCATTTTGCAACGACTTGGAAGTCTCTAGCACAATATTTCGATTTATTTTGAATTTATGAAAAAAAAAAAATTACGTTCGCGCGGTAACTCTTCCGAAAAAATCAGAATTTTTTTGTGCGATTGTTGAAATGTTTGCACCATTTAAAATTAGCTGTTACATAAAGTTTTATATATGAAAATGTGCGCAATTTCATGTAGAATACAACTAAAATGATTGAAGGTTGTAGCTTTTCTCTTTTTTTTTTCGAAATATTTGCATATAAATCACGATAAATAGAAAAAAACCACGTTCGGTCAAATTTGACTCTACCGAAATAGTTGAAAACGCAATTGTAAGCTAAAACTCTTACGGCCTAGTAATATTCCGTCATTTTTCTTCATTTTGAAAACAAATTTGAAGTCTCTAAAACAATATGTGATTTATGGTGAATTTTTGAAAAATATATTTACCTTCACTCCCCCGCGCGCCGATTCGCGGCCGCCAAGTCTCCGAAATACGTACATGGCATTATCCTAATATTTGCTCCTTTTCATATTAGCCTTTTTATAGAGTTTCATATATCAAAATTGTGCGCAAATTCATGACAAATACAATACAAAATAATTGAAGGTTGTAGCTTTTTCCATCTTCGAATATGTGCATATGAAAAATATATATATTAAAATTTCGACATTCGGTCAAATTTAACTCGTCCGAAATGGTCGAATCTGCAATTCTAATCTAAAACTCTTACAGTATCGTAATATTCAATCATTTTGTCTTAATTTTGAACAAATTGGAATTTCTCTAGAACAATATTGTGATTTACGGTGATTTTTGACAAAAATATTTTTTTTGCGTCCGCGCATTACGAATTCGTACATCATTTTGTGATAATATTTTTCCGGTGTTGCTTTTATTGTTTTACAATGTATTATATCAAAATGATTGCAATTTAGTGTACAATACAACGCAAAAAAACAAAAAAGTAACTGGTTAGCTTTGACCGTTTTCTGCACAGCGTGATTTGAATACAATTATGTATGAATTTTTTTTTTTTTGGCTACCATATATCGCATTATTTACATATGATAATGATATTATTTTTCATTTCTGATGGTTGCATTCTAAACTTCAGGCAATGACAAAAAAAGGAGCAAAAAATGAACTCTTAATCTTCAAAAGTACGCGCGCTTGTAATTTTTTTTAAAAATTATTTTTTTCCACTTCCGCGCTCACGCATCCAAACCAGGCCGGCTATACGGAGACGTTTTGATTTTTAGGGCTCCGGCGTAAGAGGGTTTAATATGGAAGCAATTATTGGTATAATATTTTCCATTTCTATTTCTGGATTAATGCATAAATTAATTATATGGTGTTTGTCTTTAATATATACATTTGTATATGGTATATGCATACACACACATGCAATATAGTATATATATATATATATATATATATATATATATATATATATATATATATATATATATATATATATATATGTTCAAGATTTAATCCAGAGCCAAGGAAAGAAATAGTCTTTAACACAAGTTTAATGCATCTATGTTATACAAGTTGCCCCTTCCACTTGGAAAAAAACCCATTCTCTCCATTCTCCCTCTTTCTCTTGAAAAAGCTACCTCTTCTTCCATTGGTGCTTGGAATTGCCCCCTGCAGAGCGGCCTCTTTAAAAGGCCTGGAAAGCAGCAGCCCAGCCTCAGAAGACGAGACCTCGTCTAGGTTAGACCACTGGCCCCTTACCAGACGCCGCTGCCGGGCCTGGCTTTCCCATGCCTTGGGAAGCCCAAGTATATTTTTAAAAGTCCATAGTGTCGAGACTTAGAGGAGAAGACAACCAGCATCATCACTAAAAGTACTGTAAGGGAAATTCCATTTCAACCAGGGAATTGTTTTATCTTTGTCTGTATTTCATTTCATTTTCCAAGGCGACTTGTGCGGTGTTTCATTCCCCTTCGCCATCTGGCCTCAATTTTGTAATTACTCCCCTGTGATACTAGTAACATTCCCCTAGTGAATTTAAGCCACGAAATAGTTTCTGCTGTGTAAATTTCCCAGTCATTTCATTTTCCCCCTGAGTGGCCTTTTGAGTGAGAGAAAACAGTGAGTAAAGTTCGCCCTTGTGTGCCCCCCTGCCCTATGCCTATGCCCCTCTATTTGCAGACAAACGCTGTGCCTGGCTGTGGTAGAACTTGGAAATCCTTCAAAGCTTGCCATTTTGCTCCGTTGCACAATGTTCCTAAAAACGTGGCCGGGCTGCTCCCACCACGTGTTCGGGTGGACTGAAAAAAGTTCACCTGCCCTTGTGTTCCTGGACCTCTGTAAATTTATGTAAATACAGTGCTTTTAAAACTAGAGTCCAGCTTTTATGTAAATTCCTCCGTCTTCAGTAAACCCGGCCTTATGCCTGAGAAGTTTAGCTTTTCAACCTTTTTTTCTTTGTTTAAATCCCTCGTCTCTAGTCAAGGCCTAAATCTTCAATGTAAGTGTATTTTCTGGGAGGAGACGAGGTGGAATTTTGAATATTGGCGCTTTATACCAGGATTTCATTGTAGCGATTGTTAAGCTAAAATCACGAAAGAAACGAATCTGAATTCCTTAATATTTTTATGAGCAAGCTAAAGCAAGGTTTCCAAATTCTCCACAACAGGAATAAGGTAAATTTTATTTTATTTTCTAATATGTGTGTAGAACTAGTTATTCTAGTTAAGGATATATAAAATCTGACTGCCTTTATAGCGATAGAAAAGAGACCACGTGTAGGCTGATAAACCACAGGTCAAGAGAGAAATTTTAATGTTATGTGCCATTGCATGAGGAGTAGAGGTTAGGGAGTAAGTTTCAAAAGGAAAATATCGTGAATTGCTAGTTAGTCGTGAATCCCACGTTGTAAAGGTATTTTCATGTTTTTTTTTTTTTATGTGAAACAATGCGTGCTAGCTAGCTCTCTCTCTCTCTTGCTGGTGAATCTCGCATGTCTAAACGGGATAGGATCTTTAAATCCTCCGGCCACATGGCCTTAAACCTATCCGCGATCCCGCTCCATCCATTAACATAGGATAAGATGAGTTAATAAGTCAGAAAAGGAAAAACAAAGTGTTAGCGTAAAACAGTCTTAACGATAGGATAAGCTAAATTAAAGGTAAACGTTTTCTTTTCGTTATTCTCTATGCAGAAAGTAATCAAATAAGGGCAAATACTTTTGCATCTCGAACAACGGCATGTTACCCCGAGCGTAGTACCAGCACGGAATTGAAATCAGTGGTGTTTCATTCTTTCGTATCATTTGTCTAGACAGACCACGTGCAGATTAATTCTCCGGGGTTTTAAGTTCGCGGACAGGAGGGTTTTAGGTTTGCGAGAGCGAGGAAAAAGACGGGGGTGGGAAAAAAGCAGTGTATTTTATAGCGTTAGAGAGGTTATCCTGGGTCTTCTGAGCAAAGTTAGGTTCAAGGGATTTGTGTTGGTAGCAAAGAAAGGAATATATTTTATGAACTTCCAGTTTCCGTCCTCGAGACGATATCTATTAAAAACAAACAAAAGGGAGATCCCCTATCCATTTTTTTATTATAAACTGTATTTGCCACGTTTTCACGTGAGGTTCCGTGAATTTGTGACCAGATTTTTCGTTTATTTACAAAACCATGATTGTGTGAGGTTTCGCATTTGCGACATCTTTACTCACGTTTCACGTCGAGTTTCCGTGAACTTCGTGACGTTTTTTTTTTTTTTTTTTTTTTTTTTTTCTCTCCCTTTTACCTTACCAACCTGTACTGGCGTTGAAGTTTCCTCCTCTACGAAATCCATTTGCTACCTTTTCACGTGAGGATTCCGTGAATTGCGTGACCAGATTCCTTCGTTTTGTTTTACGAAATTTATTACCAAATCCCTTACCGGCATTGAGTTTTCCGCCGTGCTACGCACCAGTAGTAACTGTGTTTGCAGGGATTTACTGTCACCTTGCCAAGTCTGTGTCGAGCATTTCTGCATACCTCTGGCAACATTTGCTGATTTTGCAACTACTTTCCGCCCAATTATTCTCAGGCTAGTCTACTAGCGTTTTACGGCTGAGGAGATGGCCAGTAACGCAGCACTGGAGGAGGCTAAGGCCTTCACAGAAGCCAGACGAGCCCTGGGGCTGGAGGGCGCAAAGCTGATCAGTTGGGTGAATGATAAGCTGGAGGAAGCAGCCCAAGAGAGAGCACCCTAATGGGAGAAGGAGAGGGAAGCAGCTGAAAGAGAAGCGCAAGAATGAAGAGATGCGGCTGAAAGAGAAGCGCAAGACAGAAGAGAAGCGGCTGAGAGAGAAGCACAAGAAAGAAGAGAAGTGGCTGAAAGAGAAGCCCAAGCTGCTGAGAGAGAATTTCAAGCTGCTGAAAGGGAGAAAGAAAGGACACATGAACTGGCTATGGCAGTCCAGAGTGCCACCCTGGCACCCCCGATTCCCACGCCTCTTGCACCCTCTCACCTCCACAGCATGGGCGGCCTCATTAGGGCTTGGGATGATAATGGACCCGACACCTGGCTCAATCATGTCAAGCAGGTGTTCGGGAACTTCAATCCAACCCCTCAGGAAGTGGCCCTCCTCTTTGGCAAGCATCTCGCTGGCAAAGGGTGGACTGCATCCGAGGCCCTTCCCCTGATTGAGCGACATGATCTCACCCCCGTCCGAGAGGCAATCCTTGGGGCTTACGAATTGACCCCAGACCGGTGGAGGCAAAAATGGAGGACTATGCCCAAGGAGGCTAACCAGACGTGGACAGAGTGGGGAGCCAAGAAGACACCGGCACTCCGTAGGTGGACGAAAGCCTCCAATGCAACATCTGTTGAGGAGGTCTTAGAGCTCTTCCAGTTAGAGGATTTTCTTGCCTACACCCCCCCTGATCTTGCCACCCACTTGGTGGACAAGGCTCCTAAGACTCTTTTGGAATGCTGTAAATGGGCAGATGCCTATGACACCCACCATCCATTGCAGAGTTCCTTAAAAAGAAAATATGTCCTGCTCTCCCCCTCACTCCTGCTGCCACCTCTCAGCCTACCCAGCGTGCCAATAACCTTCCTCGGAAACCTGTGTGTGGGCATTGCAACAAACCAGGTCACACCATGGAGCAGTGCCTATCAAAGGTAGATCCTCCTCAGCAAGCTGCTGCCACTCCTCCAAATGGACTACCCAATCATAATAACAAAAACCACGGCCATTGGAACAGAAACAACAGGCCCAGGCCTGATTTTAGCAAAAGTTTCTGTGACCCATGCAGAGTGCATGGGCACACTGCTGCCTGGGCA